>NC_092093.1:14886952-15231882 GCF_045679555.1 Salvelinus alpinus | reverse complement strand
AGATCTGGGACCTGTTGGATCAGAGGGTGAGGGCTATGGCCATTCCCCCCAGAAATGTCTGTGGACTTGCAGGTGCCTTGATGGAAGAGTGGGGTAACATCTCACAGCAAGAACTGGCAAATCTGGTGCAGTCCATGAGGAGATGCACTGCAGTACTTAATGCAGCTGGTGGCCACACCAGATACTGACTGTTACTTTCATTTTGAACCCCCCCTCCTCCCCTTTGATCAGGGAAACATTATTCAATTTCTGTTAGTCACATGTCTGTGCAACTTGTTCAGTTTGTGTCTCAGTTGTTGAATCTTGTTATGTTCATACAAATATTTACACATGTTAAGTTTGCTGAAAATCAACGCAGTTGACAGTGAGAGGACGTTTTTTGTTGTTGATGAGTTTAGATCTACATGTGAATCAGAAAGAGCACATCTACCTGTCTGTATGCCCGAGTCATTGAGGCATGCTGGGCAGGTCAGTAGTGTCAGCACTTCAAACAGACATACAGCTCTTATGCCTGGAGCAGATTTTGACATTCAGCACAGCACATAAGGGCCTGTTTGCAGTGATTGGCAGGCCCACTGATGTAAGTAGCCAGAGGAGCGGTGGACTCAATCAACATTAACCTCAGCCCAGTCCGAGAACTACCACAGCTGCCTGTCTGTATGTTTACTTCAACATCTACAACTTTATCTTTGATTAAAGTCTGGGGAAAGTTTGAAACCAGAGTATAAAATGGGCTTACTAAATTATCTAATGACATGTCATTTATATCAATGAGAACTTTATTTTCTTTTTGACCACTGAAGCGAAACACAACTAATTAAATGCAGTATGCTTATCAGCCACAAGAATTACCATTTTATATGGTTTACATTGGCAGTCTACAGGATGGACACTTTTAGAATGTCACTAAAACAATGCTACCAACTCATTCCTACTTCACCTGTCTTTCTTAGCACACACAAAACCATTATAGTTCTTCCAGCAGACCTTTGTATTCTTTGAGTGGAGTTTGATATAACTGATATCTGTCAGAAATGACTGACATGGTTCACAAGCCATTAGCTCACCACACTGATTGGACCACAATGCACATGTGTGTGTTGGATGCCTATGGCCTTTACACTATCTCTGATCTCTTCTCCATAGGAATCCATTCTACAGCACAGCCCAAAGACACACCCTGCTGCACCACAGCTGTACCATTGAGTTCTAAAGGTATAATTTTACAATGGTTATAATATTTAATTCAATCATATGTGCAATATGTTAATTTATCACGCAGGCTATTGATCAAGTCTGTTTTACTGGCAGTCACAACAAGCCCGGGCTATATAGTTGCTATCTATCTCTATAGCTCTATAGCCTACAGTTTCCCCAGTAGACATTAATGTGGGAATCAGATGACTTGACTTCAAGGCAATGCATTCAGGTCATTTGCGACTACTGGTACACTTTGTCTTTTGAACATGACAGAAGAGAGAAGGTGTGAGACAGCAACGTAGCGAGCTGAGGCACAGCACAGCATTAATGAGCCTTCCAGATGTGTTTATATATCTGCTTCCCTGGAATGGAACACAATGGCTGCACATGTAATTGATTTTACAGCTCATTCATATTAAAACAATCCCCTTCTCCTCTCTTTCAGCCAAGGAAGCAGAACTACTGGTACTGCTGTTCCTTTGTCAGTCACGTATTTAGACGAGACTTGGAATGTAAAAATCCGATGTGAAATCTGAAGTGGGCCTGCGGGCCGGGGTGAGGGAGGATGGAGTATGGGTGAGTGGGGAGCCACAGGGAGAGCCAGGGAGCATAATCACCACCTCACCGCTGTGACTCATCATGACAGCCAAGAGGCCAGTGAGCATTTATCCTCTTTAGCACTTGTCAGGCCCCATCTCCCCCCGGCCCTGAGACGGACGACGCCATGACAGGAGCTAGGGCCTTTCCGGCACTGCACTAGACGCAAGCGAGAGGTCGGAGCGGGACGTACTAGGCTAACACCACACTTCACTGACCACAGTCCGCACTGACACTCGCTTAATGACTGCGGGTAACCTGTGACCTGTGCTGACATCTTTCGCCTAATTTAAATTTGCCCACTGTGGGTGGCTGGCAGTGTATTGACAGAGAGGGAGAGCTCCATGCCTGATTGCTTTTTCACATGAAGAATAAAAAGGGTATTGTCGTCGTAATGTCCGCGGAGGTATTGCAGGGTTAAGGCCCATTTTCTGCATGACTGGTGCTAAACGTGTAACAACTACATCTGACTGAATGAGTTAGGTCATTAAACATTAGCTTGCATTTCTGAGCTACAGGCAGCTGTAATGGGGTGGTGAATAGATTGAGCACCCTGTGATATATACTGTAAGATGTCGGGATATAAATATGGATGTCTTTTTGAGACTCCATGGCAGAGGAGAGGGCTCACGTCTAACATATTCTCCTCCACGCCTCACTACTATTTGACTAACCTCGAGCATTGAATGCTGGGTAACGGCGCTGCATACATCCAATGTTAAACAAACAGACACTTCATCCAGAGAGAGCGACATCACACTGACCTCGCATCAGAAGCACTGTGGAAATTCAACACAAATAGACTCACTTTGGTGCCTCTTCATTAACTCGCACAGAGGAGCTTGAATTCCCCCTGAACCCTCCACTACTTAACATTACTCCCTGGAACACACACAGCCTGAGAGACAAATCACACTGAAAGAATACAGAATACAATTCACTTCCTGGTATTAGTAGAGGTCCCTTCCTGTTCTTTGTTGTTGCTTTCAGAAGTGTGTTTGGCGGTGTGGTCGAAAAGTGAAATATTGACTGGCCTTGAGATTTCAGTAGTGAAAATTCTGAGGAAAGGTTCAATTAGGAGATGGGATGTGCACACGCACACCATTCACTTTCCATTCCATTGTCCCTTATTCCCCTCCACTGTTTGCAGTTCTATTTTATTATAGCCTCCTATTTTCCTGTATATCCACTATTGTCAGTAGAGTACATCTCTGCCTTTCACTCTTGATGTTGCTATATTAAATATTTATGGAATGCTAATATAGCTATTCTCCTCTCTCTTGTACTCCAACTCTCCTTCTTGTTCTCTGAATGTGTACACTGTGCAGTCAGTGCTCAGCAGTGTTCAGTAAGGTGCGTGCTAGCCACAGAGGGGAGCGTTGCCTACCGAACACGTACCAAGGCAGGTCACAGATCAGAGCTGATTAAAAAGATCCGACGTCTTGATACATAAAACATTCAGCACTAAGACGAACAATACATTATGCCGGATGTTATTCAGAATGGTCACATCTTTTATATGGAATATTTATATCCCCAGAAAGACACTTAAGGATTTTCTCCCTCTCCCTCTCCCTCTCCCTCTCCCTCTCCCTCTCTCTCTTCATTCACTCTCAGACTGTAAACAATTTAGATCAGCTTTAATATTGCAGCTTCCATCAATGTAATTGTCTACATCATTTCCAATCCCTCATATATTTTTCTGTAAATATATATATTTATATACAGTACCAGTCAAAAGTTTGGACACACCTACTCATTCCAGGGTTTTTCTTTATTTGTATGATTTTCTACATTGTAGAATAATAGTGAACTATGAAATAACACATATAGAATCATGTAGTAACCAAACAAGTGTTAAACAAATAAAAAAATATTTCATGTTTGAGATACTTCAAAGTAGCCACCCTTTGCCTTGATGACAGCTTTGCACGCTCTTGGCATTCTCTCAACCAGCAAATCTTGAAGGAGTTCCCACATATGCTGAGCACTTGTTTGCTGCTTTTCCTTCACTCTGCAGTCCAACTCATCCCAAACCATCTCAATTGGGTTGAAGTCAGGGGATTGTGGAGGCCAGGTCAGTGTAGAAAATTAAAAGAATTAAAAGAATTACAGAAAACCCTTGAATGAATAGGTGTGTCCAAACTTTTGACTGGTACTGCATATACATTTTACAGACACAGTATAATTTACATTTGTTATCTTATTAGTCCCACCCTTCAGCTCCATTCAACTCCTCCCATCTATCTCTTAACACCATCCATATTGGATGTCTATTCACCATATATTTTCAACTGTTCTATGATGCTTCAGAAAAGTTCTGAACCTTTCTATTCTCATAGTTTCTACAGATTGTAAATGTAAAACAATTGCTAAAAGTATTATTATATTATTGATCGATTGACTATGGCTTTTCAAATCACCCAGTATTGCTATCTGCAGTCCACGTAAATGGTCAGTGATGCACTAACACACCGTTGGGAAGTCCAGGGTGGAGGCTTGTCCTTCTAGAAAGAATCCAGTAGTGAGTTGTTTTAATGTCATATGCACCAGTACAGTGAAATGCCTTTCCTGAAGCTCTAGCCCCAACAATGCTGTAATCAATAACAATGTAATACTACAAATAAAGAAAGTAAAAAACTATTCATATATATAAAAAAAGAACACGACAAACCGCCTGATATGAAGGTCCTGGATGGCACACCTTGTCCGCACCACCTTCTGTCCGCACCACCTTCTGTAGCGCCATGCGATCGAGGGCAGTGCTATTGCAATACCAAGCAGTGATGCAGCCAAGACGCTCTCAATGGTACAGCTGTAAAACTTTTTTAGGGTCCATGCCAAGTCTTTCAACCTCCTGAGGGGGAAGAGGTGCTGTCACCCCTTCACAACTGTGCATGTTGACCATTTTTAAGTTCTTAGTGATTTGAACCCCAAAGAACTTGAAGTTCTCAACCTGCTCCACTGCAGCCCCGCATCTTGTAGTCCACGATCAGCTCTTTTTGGTCTTACTGACATTGAGGGAGAGGTTGTGGTTCCGACCCAACACTGCCAGGTCACTGACCTCCTCCCTGCAGGCTGTCTCATCGTCGCCGGTGATCAGGCCTACCACCGTCGTTTTGTCAGCAAATGTAATGATGGTGTTGGAGTCATGCGTGGCCACGTAGTAGATGGTAAACAGGCAGCACAGGAGGGGACTAAGCACACACCCCTGTGGTGCCCGCATGTTGAGGGTCAGCGTGGTGGTGATGTTGCCTCACCATCTGGGGTCGGCCTGTCAGGAAGTCCAGGATCAAGTTGCAGAGGGAAGTGTTCATTCCCAGGTTCCGAAGCTTACCGATGAGCTTCGAGGGGACAATGGTGTTGAGCGCTGAGCAGTAGTCAATGAACAGCTTTCCCACATAGGTATTGCGTGAGGGCAGTGTGGAGTGCAATTGAGATTGCGTTGTCATGGATGTGTTGGGGCGGTATGCAAATTGGAGTGTGTCTCTGGGATGGTGGAGTTGATGTGTGTCATAACCAGCCTCTCAAAGCACTTCATGATTACAGATATGAGTGCTACAGGGTGGTAATAATTGTCTCACGAAGCATTAGAATTATTGGGAACAGGAATGATGGTGGTCATTTTGCTAATTTTGCTCATTGGATGACTCTGTACTTTTTGGGCTCCCGAGTGGCGCAGCGGTCTAAGGCACTGCATCTCATGCTAGAGGCGTCACTACAGATACAACCTGGATTCAAACCAGGGTATCACAACAGGCCGTGTTTGGGAGTCCCATAGGGCGGCACACAATTTTCCCACCATCGTCCGGGTTTGGCTGGTGTAGGCCATCATTGTAAATAAGAATTTGTTCTTAACTGACTTGCCTAGTTAAATAAAAATAGTTGTTCCCATCCTCAGCCTTAGCCTCAGGGTGGTCTATGATAGCCCTGTGTGTGGTAGCCCTATCCTTTAGTTTGGCACCAACCTCAGTGTTAATCCAGAGCTTTTGACTGGGGAAGCAGCAAACCTCCACTGTCGGGACAACGTCACCGATGCATTTCCTAATGAAGCCGGTGACGGAGATGATTAGCTTGTCGATGTTATCAGCGGAGTTCCGAAAAATATTCCAGTTAGTGCTAGCAAAGCAGTCCTGTAAGCGCAATCTCTGATTCTGGAGACAATTTCTCAATGTAGCGAGTCGTTGGAAATTCCTGTTTGAGCTTCTGCTTGTAAACAGGAAGCAGGAATATGGAGTCATGATCTGATTTGCCAAAAGGTGGACGAGGGACTAGACTCGTATGCTTGCTTGTGGGTAGAATAACAGTGGTCTAGCACTTTATTGCCCCTAGTAGCGAGGGAGACGTGTTGATGGAAGTTGGGCATCTTAATGATGCGGAATTAAAATCGGTGGCAAGCAGAAAAGCAGCTTCTAGATGTAAGTTTTCTTGCTTGGTTATAGTCTCGTACAGTTAAGTGCCACCAGGTAAGTTTTCTTAGAGGAATGAATACACTAGTCACGTTAACAGCTGAAAACTCCATTGGGAGGTAAAAGGGTCGGCATTTGACCATCAGGTATTCCGAGATGGGTGAACAATGGGTTGACACTCAGCCAGGTCACCCATGATACAAGTCAGTATTTTACATCAATCCATGTTTGGCGACATTGGGAGATGATGTGGAAACCAGTCACAAGGGGCAACAGTGGCCAATGTTACCTTCAAGTAGGATTCAGCATTGTGGACAGGGATGGCAGATGGTCGTAAGCATCTGCCTCTGATTCCAAAGGTTGCAAGTTCGAATCAAGTGATAGAAAGTTATTTTTGAGATTTTTGTTTTAACACTAGCTCAAACCTTAAGCCTTACCTTAACCATTAGGAGTAAATGCCTAACCTTACGATTTTGGAGTTAATGCCTAAACTTAACCTACAAAATTTGGAATGAATGCCTTAAACCTTAAACACTTTGAAATTTGACATTTGCAACAACTTTGAAATTTGACGTTTGAGAAACATGGATGAACGTCTAATTCTGACGTGAGACTGTGAAAGCTAGTTGCGACACTTCCACAGCGCTCGAGTCAGCACACCAGTTGTTGATGAAGAGGCAAACCTCTCCCCCTCCTCTCGATTTCCCCGACTAAACTGTCCTGTCAGCATGGTGAATGGAGAATCCATTGAGTTGGATAGCCATTGGGGGTATCTTGCCCGAGAGCCATGTTTCAGACAATAAGAAAATATTGCAGTTTCAAGGGTCCCGTTGGTAGCAAATCAGCGATAGGTCATCCATCTTATTATCAAGTGACTGTGTATTGGCGGGAAGAGGTGGTCAGTTCTCCCTTCGCCTTAACCTCACCAGGATCCCCCCTCTCTTGCCCCTGTAATGTCGGCTTTTCCTCTTGGGTAGCCCGAAAATTGGGTCGGAATTACAAAAAGAATCCAGGGCAGATGAGTCGAAGTTGAAGCCAGAATTGAGGTAAGTAACTGCCGATCTGATGTTCAAAAGTTCTTGTTAGTTGTAAGAAATGATAGCGGATGTGTTGAGATGGTGCAGAGTTCCTCTGACCTGTTGTCTCTCTGCACCCCTGCAATCTGTCGTGAACAAGGCAGTTAACCCACTGTTCCTAGGCCGTCATTGTAAATAAGAATTCGTTCTGAACTGACTTGCCTAGTTAAATAAAGGTTAAATAAAATAAAATTAAATATCCAACCGATGAACAAGCAGGAATACGGGTCTTTTACCCCACCTGATAGGGCCTGTGATTGGCTGACCACGTCAGCTGACTGAGTTCCCTGACAACCTGGTCCCTAACACAACAGAGGTGTGAAATAGTTGTCTTCACGGGTCCAAAACGTTGCACCCGTTCCGAAATGGACCTGGGGTTTTCCCACCCGGACACGACATGCATATATATATTTTTTTAATATTGAGACCCGTTCCGAACAGAACAGAGGACAACTAGAACCGTTACGTATAGACCTGGTCGGATCCAGACCCGGTCCGATCCGATCCAAACGGAGTTAGGGAAGCAGCAGAACAGTCATTTTTTAAGCTACTTTATTAACCGGAGCTGATACAGCGCGAGAGGCGTGAGAGATGCGGGGCTCTAGCAGGCGGGGGAGGAGCTATTCTGTGAGTGAGTGAGTGACATGGGGAGAATAGCGGGAGAGACAGCAACCAACCAACAAGCCAACACGCACTATATTAGCTGCCATAGCTAGGTAATTTATCATCCAATATGATTACGTAGTACCTGTCCTGACTGCATCAAACCGGAAGCTAGGCTAACTGAGGCTGCAGTGCATGCTCTTTCTCATCCTAACAACAACTCCATTCAGTACATTAAGTAGCAGCCTACCTTTTGGCTCTTGGTCGTTGTAGCCTAACCTTCTCCTTTAACTTTAAATTTCATAATTTTAATTCCATTTTCTATTGATTAGAAATTTCCTACATTTTGCCACACATGGTGGCTCTATGACTGTAGCCTATTGTCACTTTGATGACTTATGATTGGCCAACAACAACAACAAGCTACAGGAGTAATGCTCCACTCTCGTGAAAAGCAAGAGCAGCAGCATAAATTAAACAATGTCTCTCTCTCTCTACTGCAGCAGTCCCATTCGGATCTGTACGGGTCCTTCTGGGCAAGTCAGTTAAAAAGACACATACCCGAGACCCGTGACAACCATATCAGATCAGACCTGTGACATGATTTATCGGATCGGGTCTAGGGTATTTGGGTAAAGGTGGATCCGTGAAGTCCTCTAGCGTGAAGTGGTCTCAGCCACTGGACAATGAAGTCAGTCTGAGGTCAGTCTGAGACAGCGGGTGGTAACCTACCTCAGTAGTAAAAGGCTCCAAAATGTGTCTCTTTCGTCCCGGAGCCAAGGAGAGAGTTTGAATGGTTAATGTCTGTGGGTTTAAATGATCAAAGTTAGAGGGTTTTGTACAGCTGCCCCTTCAAATGTATGTAGTGCATTTAAAAACACTAAAACTCTTGTGTAAGGATGTGGCTTTGTATCCCCAGGTCTGACAGGAATACTATGCTCGTGTTGGCCATGCTTACATGTTTTAAGAGCACATCTCCTCTACAGTCTACAGGGGTCTACAGGGGACTAAATTATTCTGACAATAGTTCTCTATGAGTAACTGAGTAGGTATGGTCTCTTTGTCTCTCTGTCCTCACTCTCTGTTGTCTCTCTCCTCTCTCTCTCTCTCTCTCTCTCTCTCTCTCTCTCTCTCTCTCTCTCTCTCTCTCTCTCTCTCTCTCTCTCTCTCTCTCTCTCTCTCTCTCTCTCTCTCTCTCTCTCTCTCTCTCTCTCTCTCTCTCTCTCTCTCTCTCTCTCTCTCTCTCTCTCTCTCTCTCTCTCTCTCTCTCTCTCTCTCTCTCTCTCTCTCTCTCTCTCTCTCTCTCTCTCTCTCTCTCTCTCTCTCTACACACACACACACACACACACACATACATACTTCCTCTCTTCTCTCTGTATTGGAAGACTGGAAATATCACTAGATTTCATATTCTCCCAACGTCTGTTCCACCCTACTCTTCAAATCACAGTGCACTCAGCCTCTCTATCGTCTTCCTTCACAGAACCCCATGCTGCTCTTGGGCAATTCCACAGTAACATAATAACGCTTAGAATCATTTTTTTTACTTTAAAATGTATGCTGGATAAAAATCATGGATTTCAACGTTTCACAAACCATACAACTCTATGCACAAGGACTGCCTTTAAGAATTTTTACTGAACATTTTACAAAAAACAAGTTTACTAGAAGAACTGTACAAATGCAAAGTTTGATAACAGCATTTTGGTAAAATATCCCTCAGTTTATGTGACCACGTTTTCCAAAACCTCTTAATTAAGAGTGTCTGCAGTGACTCAAAGATGTCTGCAGAAACAATGAGGTATCAGCTATGACATGACACTATCGCCATCTATTTTGGTTATTGAACTACAGTAAGTATAGTGGATTTACACCCGGTAACAGAATTATGGTTAAAGAATTACATCATGGATCCCTGATCTGTACTACACAGAAATGCATAATATTGGATATGAATGTCATTCTCCTCATGGTGATGTATCTTGAATAGGTACACAAAGGTAGAAATATACAATATCCTCCTTTGAATATTTGGGGTATTTCTGAAAAATAAGGCTTTCATTTGACACCCAATTTGTTATTCTCCTATGAACTTTGCATGAAGCGCATGGTTCCTTTAATATGGAAATGTCCTCTTACTGAATAATTTCATCCGTATCCTCTCTAATTGGATGATCTCTGATTCTCTACATTATAGGAATATTATCAGTGCCCAATCCAATTTTAAAACCAAAGCACAACGTATTGGATATGTTTTGATAAGTGCAATGACTGCAAAAAACCTTAAACAATAACAACGTTACCCAAAACAAACACCAGAGCGTTCCCAGCATGACGTGCGATTCAATTTAGCTCAAAAGCCAAGTTCATGGTAGGGAGCGAAAAAAGGGGCAAATTAGTGCCATGTTCAATATCAATGGGATTGCATATTGAGAGTGCATTAGTCAGATGTAATGGCAATCAGTGCCTTTTGAAGTGCACAATAAAGGAACAGTTTAATGGGCTAAATGATCTGAACACGGTTTTTCCACTGACAAGATCATACTGCAAGCATATGTTGCATGTAGGCATAAAGGAAACAGCAAGCATATGTTACGGGCACTTCCAATGTATTCATCAGGTTGTTGAAATGATGCACATGGTTCAAAACGTGTTAACTTAAGTGTAAAACATTTCCACAATGGCAAATGAGGAGTTAGCCATATGTTGATGAGGACAGGGAAGACAAGGAAACAAAACAAAGGCTTATTCTAGAATGGGTGGTTCAAGACCTGAATGTTGATTGGCTGACAGAGGCTCATTCTAGAATGCATGAGGTGTCTGCACAGAGGAGCAGCGCTGATGTTTACTTCTTCATACTTCTGTGAGCATGAGTGACTGAGTGAATAAGTGAGTCTGTGTCAGTAGCTGACTTCTTAAGGACAAAGACCAACTAGACATCGACTAGTACATCATGAGTCACTTCCCTCAGAGGTTTGTGAGTGTCTCTGGGAAGAGTGGACGAGTGGGACGAGTGACAGATCGTATTATTACAGTAGCCCATTTTCTCTCTAGCGATCCTAAACCTTGATTAAATTGTCAGAATACCAGTGTATATGCTGCCTTCAGGAGCTCTGCAATGGCTGCATCCCCTCTCTGAACGAACAAATAATGGTAGATTGATGCTCCTGGGGTGATAGACTCTTTGTTTTGCATTTAAAGCCGCAAATAATCAAGATTATTGACAAAGGACTTAAAATACCAGTTGAGTGATGATCAATATGGTCCCACTCTCCTTGAGCACTTAATAAAAAAACGTCTCATTTATTTTGTAAATCCAGGCTTATCTCCTATCCATATAAACCTGGTCCCAGTCCAAACATATGTATGTTAATAAGCTCTGTACACTTTTAAACTGTATGGATGAAACATTGTGCAGAACATTGATTTTGCAATAGGACATTTCCATCGAAAAGGCCAAATGAGCACCAATATGACATTCATAGAAGCACATCAAACGGGGTGTCAAATGAAAGCTAAGACTCTATATTTTTAGGAAATCAGAGGTTGGGCCCCGCAGATAGCATATGAACATGTCATAAAACACATTTTTTATGACAGGAAATGAGCTCTAAAACAGCAACATTTTCTCTCAGCTTCAAGTCAAAATGTGTAAAATGGCATGAGATTAGCTATAAAACGGCAGATTTTTCACTATGCCCCATGGCATTTGTTTTTTTATATAATCCCTCAACATAAATGAATCTCTCCCTGTCTCAGAGTGGATGGATAGAAAGGAATGAGAGAGAGAGAGAGAGGAGGGGAGGCATTGGAGTGGGAAGACCTCTGACTCTGGTTAGTCAGTTAGTCATCGACACCCAGGACAGCCGCTCCGCTAGCGTACATACTGACAGGCTGTTAGAGAAGGCTGTCTTCATCCAGTGGCCACTGACTACACTTTTTTTTTTATGGTTGTCATTATATTGTTAAAGTGTATTGGTTAAGGTCATTTCCATGTAAAAGGACACATGAGCACCAACATGTGAAGTTTATAGACCATGTCAAATTGGGTGTCAAATGAAAGCTAAAAGCCTATTTTTTTTTAAATGTTCTATTAAGACATATATACATTTTTCAACATACAATTTTGGAATAAGCAAAGGCTTTGGTTTCTGGTCAAACAGATGCTACAGGGATCTTAGAAAACATCTACCAATAAAAGTCTTAAAAGGGATATGAAGGTATATATTTTTTATGAATTATTAAGTGACTAAAACTCAAAATTCCATTACCACCATCGGTCACAAAATATCTGAAATATTGGTAACGGAATTTCTGCAATTGAATTGGCTACAATGGGAAATCATAGTAGTCACAAACCACAATTGGGTTCACAAGTTTGGACAGCACAGTAGAGTACAGTAAAGGAAAGTATAGTATAGTTCTGTACACAGTAGGGCACAGTAGAGCACACTAGAGTTGAGTACACTCTAATGTACTGTACTGCACTCTATGTTACTGAACTATGCTGTTCTCTACTCTACTGAACTCTACTGTGCTGTGCTGTACTCTAGTGTACTGTTCTCTACTCTACTGAACTCTACTGTGCTGTACTCTAGTGTACTGTTCTCTACTCTACTGAACTCTACTGTGCTGTACTCTAGTGTACTGTTCTCTACTCTACTGAACTTTAGTTTGATGTCCACACTCGTGAAACATGGACATCTATGATTGGTTCAGATTTTTCCCTGTCCGGACCAACCAAATGTTGGTCTTGTTTGGGGACAGAGCTCATTAAAACAATAGCCGGTGTGTAGATTAATACCCACACATGCAAAGGAGGATATTGTATATTTCTACCTTTGTGTACCTATGCAGGATACATCACCATGAAGAGAATGGCATTCATGTCCATAATTATGCATTTCTGTGTAGTAGCAATCAGGGGCCCATGATGAAATTCCGTTAACATGGAATTGCCCTTAAACTCAATAGTTTTTCACAAAAGCATAATCCCATCATCCAGTTCTATAGTGGTTTTAGAAACATGCAGTGGCTTAGTAGAGAGCACCTGCACACGCACAGAAACACACAGTGACACACACGATAAAGCAGTGCTGTGTAAAGCAGCATGCATGCCTGTAAATGGAGGAGCTCAACCAATTTCATGGTTGTAAAAGACGATCCTGACACTCATGTAATCTCTTTACCTCCCAGTAGGCCTAATCAGTCTTAATGCTTCCCCTACCTAGAGTTTCTAATATTTAGAATGGCATTAAAAAAATAAAATAAAAATACCCACTTCCACTTCTATAAGAAACAAGATGACTATATTCTGCATGGAAACAGATAATTCACTGTAATTTTAATTTAACAGTTAAAAAACAGTAACCTCCCTTACTACCAACATTAGTTGAATAAGGGGACATGCTAGAAAAATCCCTGTCCTCTCCCCATTGATATGTCTCTATGCAGGGCCAACAGAGGGACAGTGGTGATAGAACAGCCTTAATATACATTAGCATAGCGTAGCTCCCTTATACCCTGGTGTCACGTTCGCTGGAATAAATATTGGACCAAGGCGCAGCGGATGTTGAGTTCCACATAATTTAATCATAAAGTGAAACTTAGTAAAGACAAAAACAAATAAACGAACCGTGACTACAGAGATGCTACGTGCACTAACTCAAAACAATATCCCATAAACACAGGTGGAAAAAGCTACGTAAATATGATCCCCAATTAGAGACAACAATTACCAGCTGCCTCTAATTGGGAATCATGCAAAATCACCAACATAGAAAAACAAACCTAGAACCCCACATAGAAATAATAAACTAGACTAACCCCCCAGTCACGCCCTGACCTACTCCACCATAGAAAATAAGGACTCTCTATGGTCAGGACGTGACACCTGGAGGAAGTGGAATAGATAAATCCTGCTCGCTTGTCAAACTGTTTCTGGTTAAACAGTTTAATGCTGAGTTAAGCTCTTCTTCCAAATGGTCCACCTACTGGTTTTAACTGCTGGTTATGTAACCATCGCCAGAACCTTCTCCTCCACTGTTTTAAAATAGAAATAGTTGCTCAGTTGACGATAGAAGGATGACAAGATTGGTTGGTTTGTGTCCTCCCGAGAAGGCAGCTCCAAGATGCAGAAAATAAAGACCTCTTAGCAACTGACAATATTGATATTTACAATGATGAAGAAGATAACACTGTTTGTTATACTACCACTGCCTCTTATTATTATTCATTTCAGGATCAATATTCTTATTAGTAGAATTCCTAGTAGCCTATTAGATCTAGTAGTCAGCAGTCCTACTATAGTAGTAATAGCAGCATTATCATCATCATTATCAACGTTAGATTCCTTGTTACTAGGAAGCCTTTCTGAGACTTTATTATTTTGTGTGAAAGACAATGTTGAAAAGAGTCATGTGATATGTTTCCTTTCCAGTTTCCCTGTCACTGAGAACTCCATTAAAAACCATTGTTTATAATCCCATGGGCTGAAAATGACTCGGTTCAAAAAAAATAATTGGATTTCAACAATATTGAATTGCTAATAGCTATCTATTTGTACAGGCTTTTCAGTTTCAGCAATCCCACTTTTTCACAGCTCCCTCACAAATTTTGAGTTCACTAATTCTGGCATTATGCTAAAAGGCCTCTCTATTTCTAATATGCCTTGCTGGTTAATCAAGGGGGGTGGAAGAATAGAGGGAGAGAGGGATAGAGAGAGAATAGGAGGAATAGAGGGAAATAGGAAGAGGAGGTCCTATTTTATCATCTTTGCAGTTGGTGTCACAGAGCAGTTATGGTGCTTTACGTTGCTTATAGGATTTAAATTTACCATCAAGAACTATTAAATAATCATTATAAAATGTAGTAGAAACATGAAATATGTTATAGGTTGGATAGGAATATAAACTCCAAACAGTGTACATCAATCTTTATGTGCAGTGGCTGTTGTGGGATGTGGTTGGTTATATTCTGCCTAGGTTATCCATTGTTTTTTATTATTAAGAAAATGTCACACCTTACACTGTAATTTTTGAAGGCTCTCGTTGGCAATGCCTGATATTGGAGTGATACTATTTTTACACAACTATTTTTTTATTTTGTGAGCAGGGGAGAAGCATTGTTAAATGCTTTATAAGTGTGTGGGAGAGAGGTAATGACAAGCTACCCATCTGCAGCTTGTGAAGACAGCAAGATGACTGGCCCAAAGCAGCTTTAATCACTGTTTTCCTTTTTGATTGTACGCTGACTGAGTTCATATTATATTCATCATGCCATACTTTGATGGATGGCTGAATCCTCCTCCCATTTCCTCTACCCTTATTCCCTTTCTGAAACGTCATCTTCCATTCCAAAAGGAAATGTGATGACAATTAACATTGGCAAGCACCGAGTAGAAACTCTGGCCTCTAAATTGAAATTAAACACAGTCAAATAAGGATTCACGCAATTCATAATGAAAAAAGGCACATTTGCCCTGTGCTGATTAGAAGGACCAGGTGTGAATATCTTCTCCTTCTTCCGACGCTTGGTGAGGGTCACTGTTAACAAAAGGTTACGCTATTGGACAGCTGCGTGTCACCACGAAGATTACAGCCTATTAAATGGGCTCATCAGCCGAGGTCAGGGATGTCACCTTACAAACGTGCTGTAATTAAGAAGAAGTGATAATGTCCCTTTCCGACCAACTGACTGCTTAATTTTTCACATTCATCCTTCTTGTAATGTTGACAGTTATTGAAAACATTACATTTCTTTGTGTATTACAAAATATTGTAAGTATTGCAATCACGCAAATATGTGTTTTAACTTCTTATGGCTGCAGGGGCAGTATTGAGTAGTTTGGATGAAAGGTGCCCAGAGTAAACGGCCTGCTCATCAGTCCCAGTTACTAATATATGCATATTATTATTATTGGATAGAAAAGACTCTGAAGTTTCTAAAACTGTTTGAATTATGTCTGTGAGTATAACAGAACTCATATGGCAGGCTGAAAAAAACCTGAGAAAAAATCCAAACAGGAAGTGGAAATTCTGAGGCTGGTCGATGTTAAACTCATCGCCTAATCAATTCCCTGTAATATATGGATCTGTTTGCACTTCCTACGCCTTCCACTAGATGTCAACAGTCGGTAGAACGTTGAATGAAGTTTATACTGTGTTGTGGGGCCAGATGAGAGGGGAATGAGTCACTGGTCTGGCAGATTGCCAGTTCCTGGTCACGCACATTCCTCATGATATCGCCTTGCGTTCCATAACTTCTACAGACAGAAGGAATGGTCCGGTTGGAACGTTATTGGATATATATGATAATCAATCTTCAGGATGTTGTTATCTACTTAGTTTGACCAGTTTATTCGACTTGTAATATAACTTTTTGAAGTTTTCGTCCGACGTTTGCCTGCATCTGCGCGAGCGTTTGGACACGTGTACTACACATGCAAGCAAAAGTAGCTACTTGGACATAAGTAATGGACATTATCGAACAAAACAACGATTTATTGTGGAACTAGGATTCCTGGGAGTGCATTCTGATAAAGATCATCAAAGGTAAGGGAGTATTTATCATGTAATTTCTGGTTGCTGTTGACTCCAACATGGCGGCTAATTAGGCTATTGTTCTGAGCTCCGTCTCAGATTATTGCATGGTTTGCTTTTTCCGTAAAGTTTTTTTTAAATCTGACACAGGCGGTTGCATTAAGGAGAGGTATATCTATAATTCCATGTGTATAACTTGTATTATCATCTACATTTATGATGAGTATTTCTGTTGAAACGATGTGGCTATGCAAAATCACTTGATGTTTTTGGAACTAGTGAATGTAACGCACCAATGTAAACTCAGATTTTTTTATATAAATATGAACTTTATCAAACAAAACATATATGTATTGTGTAACATGAAGTCCTATGAGTGTCATCTGATGAAGATCATCAAAGGTTAGTGATTCATTTTATCTCTATTTCTGCTTTTTGTGACTGCTATCTTTCGCTGGAAAAATGGCTGCTTATTGTGGTTTGGTGTGACCTAACATAATCTTTTGTAGTGCTTTCGCTGAAAAGCATATTTGAAATCGGACACTTTGGTGGGATTAACAACAAGATGACCTTTAAAATGGTATAAAACACATGTATGTCTGAGGAATTTTAATTATGAGATTTCTGGGTTTTGAATTTGGCGCCCTGCGCTTTCACTGGCTGTTGTCATATCATCCCGTTACCAGGATTGCAGCCATAAGAAGTTTATTTATGTGGCCTATTTTTTTCAAGACCACAGGCAGTTTAGAAGAATAGAATAGAATCAAACCAACACAGGCAGTGAACAGAATTATAGATCTGATTGTGACTCCATCTGTCATGGTATACTCACACACCTACAGTATACCTCACAATTATCACCTCTAACAGTAGCAGCATTATCCCTCACCATTATCACATCTAACAGAAGGAGCATGATTCCTCACCATTATCACCTCTAACAGTAGCCAAATTATTCCTCACCATTATCACCTCTAACAGTAGCAGCATGGGAGGCAAAGAGAGAATAAACAAAGTAAAACCGCAGATGCTGTTGATATTTGTATTTATTAGGGCTCCCCATTAGTTCCTGCCAAGGCAGAAGCTACTCTTCCTGGGGTCCAAACACATTAAAGGCACTTACATCACACATGAACTAAAAGATAAAACAGTACATCCTATAATATTATTTACCACTACATATTGACAATACAAAATGTGTAGTACCACCATACCATTATATTACAATGTATGTGTGTGTAGAGTGCTTTTGGGTGCTGTAGAAATGATGGGGAAAAGTATAGAAGGTCAAGGCTGAACACCAATTCCTGTGCACATGAACCCTTTGGACACCAATAGAATAATTGAATGCTGCTGTAGATTACTGAGAATTTTCAAGATAAAGCTATTTTTGTCACACATTTCAAACAAACAGACATAACAAAAAGAATATCATCCAGCCCGTTTGAAGACTGCATTCATCACATGGGTAATACCATGGTCATTCACTGTTCACTGCTGCTGAAATCCATATAACCGCCTTTATTCCCTTGCATCAGTAACTGGAGACTGAACCCTTGTTTTTAAAAACACATGCACATCATGCTCACACATACAGTCGTGGCCAAAAGTTTTGAGAATTACACAAATATTAATTTTCACAAAGTCTGCTGCCTCAGTTTGTATGATGGCAATTTGCATATACTCCAGAATGTTATGACGAGTAATCAGATGAATTGCGATTAATTGCAAAGTCTCTCTTTGCCATGCAAATGAACTGAATCCCCAAAAAACATTTCCACTGCATTTCAGCCCTGCCACAAAAGGACCAGCTGACATCATGTCAGTGATTCTCTCGTTAACACAGGTGTGAGTGTTGACGAGGACAAGGCTAGAGATCACTCTGTCATGCTGATTGAGTTTGAATAAGAGACTGGAAGCTTCAAAAGGAGGGTGGTGCTTGGAATCGTTGTTCTTCCTCTGTCAATTGTGGTTACCTGCAAGGAAACACGTGCCGTCATCATTGCTTTGCACAAAAAGGGCTTCACAGGCAAGGATATTGCTGCCAGTAAGATTGCACCTAAATCAAACATTTATCAGATCATCAAGAACTTCAGGGAGAGCGGTTCAATTGTTGTGAAGAAGGCTTCAGGGCGCCCAAGAAAGTCCAGCAAGCGCCAGGACCGTCTCCTAAAGTTGATTCAGCTGCGGGATCGGGGACCACCAGTACAGAGCTTGCTCAGGAATGGCAGCAGGCAGGTGTGAGTGCATCTGCACGCACAGTGAGGCGAAGACATTTGGAGGATGGCCTGTGTCAAGAAAGGCAGCAAAGAAGCCACTCTCTCCAGGAAAAACATCAGGGACAGACTGATATTCTGCAAAAGGTACAGGGATTGGACTGCTGAGGACTGGGGTAAAGTCATTTTCTCTGAATCCCTTTTCTAATTGTTTGGGGCATCTGGAAAAAAGCTTGTCCGGCGAAGACAATGTGAGCGCTACCATCAGTCTTGTGTCATGCCAACAGTAAAGCATCCTGAGACCATTCATGTGTGGGGTTGCTTCTCAGCCAAGGGAGTGCGCTCACTCACAATTTTGCCTAAGAACACAGCCATGAATAAAGAATGGTACCAACACATCCTCCAGGAGCAGCTTCTCTCAACCATCCATGAACAGTTTGGTGATGAACAATGCCTTTTCCAGCATGATGGAGCACCTTGCCATAAGGCAAAAGTGATAACTAAGTGGCTCGGGGAACAAAACATAGATATTTTGGGTCCATGGCCAGGAAACTCCCCAGACTTTAATCCCATTGAGAACTTGTGGTCAATCCTCAAGAGGCGGGTGGACAAACAAAAACCCACAAATTCTGACAAACTCCAAGCATTGATTATGCAAGAATGGGCTGCCATCAGTCAGGATGTGGCCCAGAAGTTAATTGACAGCATGCCAGGGCGGATTGCAGAGGTCTTGAAAAAGAAGGGTCAACACTGAAAATATTGACTCTTTGCATCAACTTCATGTAATTGTCAATAAAAGCCTTTGACACTTATGAAATGCTTGTAATTATACTTCAGTATTCCATAGTAACATCTGACAAAAATATCTAAAGACACTGAAGCAGCAAACTTTGTGGAAATTAATATTTGTGTCATTCTCAAAACTTTTGGCCACGACTGTACTGTATAAGAGTTAATTTCCTAGCTATCTTAAGATGAATGCACTTACTGCAAGTTGCTCTGGATAAAAGCATCTGCTAAATTATTAAAATGTAAAATGTAAATGTTTTAGATACAGATCTCATATTACTGTATTTAATTATATATTTAAAACATGGTTTAAATATGAATGTCACAAATGTATCATTTGTACATTTCGTAATAAAAAATGTAGTTATTTGTTACATTTGACTGTGTAAAACCTAGCAGTACTACTTATTTCTCTGAGAGTGAGGCGGATATATAGCATTTAGCAAAAAAACATGATAATTCGTCTCTCAGAAATGAAACTATCAAGTCATAGACATGTATTTGTTTAAAATCTGTCGTCATTGAACAACCCCTTGCCAATCTCATTCATCATTTCTTTAAATAGTAAAAGCTAATTCACCAACATTTCAGAAAATGTATATATAGTAGAAAGAGGAGGAAGGGAAGCGCTACTAAGGTACACTATAGTATATTTTGGTAGATAGAAGGTGCTCTTTGGTAAAAGGTGTAAATTGGTCATCAAAAAGAAAGGAGGACCAAGGCACTCTTCATATAATTAATTAAAATGCCTTTATTAGTATGGCATGTTCAATAGAAACAAAGTTGTTTAAAAACCGACGCGTTTCGGCTGCATGGCCTTCGTCAGGGAGTACAGAAAAAAGAGAATACAATGTCCTCTTTTGAAAGGCTTTTCCAATTAGCCCTAATTAGAAGAGGGAGTGGTTACCAAATTGGACACACCTAGTAAGCAATAATATACACATGAAAAGGTGAAATACTGTAGCTATGTTATCATGAGCATACAACTCCAAACTAGAAGCATCAGAACACCCAGAGAGGCAGTTCCAACCCTAACCATGACTGGGAGAAGTGTCCAGAACAAGAAAGCAATATATTCCACAGTACTCCAGACCACAGCAAAACATGAACAACAGTCCAAACATAGCTAGAGGGCAATTAAGCAAAAATTAAACACCATGGTAACCCTGCCTCCCTACAAGCTATGGGTATTGATCATGTTCCGGCCTCTATTAGAAAAGGGGACCGTCTTAAACAGTTAAACCAAAGGGAAAGTTTTTGGATTTACAAACTACAGGCCACTAAGTACCCTGGTTTAAATGAAGATATGGATTTCTCACCCTTCCTGTAGGGTCGTGATGGGTCCATTTGCTGTCATCTAGTGGACATTTTGCTTAATTGCCCTCTAGCTATGTTTGGACTGTTGTTCATGTTTTGCTGTGGTCTGGAGTACTGTGGAATATATTGCTTTCTTGTTCTGGACACTTCTCCCAGTCATGGTTAGGGTTGGAACTGCCTCTCTGGGTGTTCTGATGCTTCTAGTTTGGAGTTGTATGCTCATGATAACATAGCTACAGTATTTCACCTTTTCATGTGTATATTATTGCTTACTAGGTGTGTCCAATTTGGTAACCACTCCCTCTTCTAATTAGGGCTAATTGGAAAAGCCTTTCAAAAGAGGACATTGTATTCTCTTTTTTCTGTACTCCCTGACGAAGGCCATGCAGCCGAAACGCGTCGGTTTTTAAACAACTTTGTTTCTATTGAACATGCCATACTAATAAAGGCATTTTAATTAATTATATGAAGAGTGCCTTGGTCCTCCTTTCTTTTTAATGTATATATAGTGTTTAGAAATGAAACTCTTCATATGTTTTTAACATTGTAATGTAATAAAGGCTATTAGAATGGCACATAATCACTTTTTTACCTGTACTTACAGGACACAAGATAACATTACCGTTAACTCAGCGACTAAGTTTTATTTCTAAATGAGGCCAGAACCAGTAAAACATGAATCTTCACAGTGACCTAATTCTAAGTGTCTCACAGACTGTCCCTTGCTTCTGTTTCTCAGTGTCCAGACATACATTGTTTTGCACGGTATCCATAATCATCCAAATAGTTACTAAACTGTCAAGGGAGAGCTGAATCGACGTTAGCGATGATCTCTCTCCTATTGTTCATCTCTTCTACAGTCAGATGGTTGTCGATCAGGTTCTATGAGTTACATTTGAGTGTTAGCAGTAGTTTCAGATATTTGTTTGACTTCCAGGTGCTGTGCTCGACATAAGCCCACTTTGCAGAGATCAGTATTGCTGTGATAGAAATCTATCTGTTAGGGAACCACCTGGCAAGCCTACAAATATATATAGTTATACCTGTTATAGAACCACCTAGCGAGCATACACATATATATATGTAAATATGTTATCGAACCACCTAGCCAACCTACAAATATATATAGTTATACAAATCACATTTCAAATCTAATTTATTTATAAAGCCCTTCTTACATCAGCTGATGTCACAAAGTGCTATACAGAAACCCAGCCTACAACCCCAAACTGCAAGCAATGGTGTAGAAGGTGTAGAAGCACGGTGGCTAGGAAAAACTGCCTAGAAAGGCCAGAACCTAGGAAGAAACCTAGGTTCTGAGGAACCAGGCTATGAGGGGTGGCCGTTCATAGATGACCAGCAGGGTCAAATAATAATAATCACAGTGGTTGTCGAGGGTGCAACAGGTCAGCACCTCAGGAGTAAATGTCAGTTGGCTTTTCATAGCCGATCATTCAGAGTATCTCTACCGCTCCTGCTGTCTCTAGAGAGTTGAAAACAGCAGGTCTGGGAGAGGTAGCACGTCCGGTGAACAGGTCAGGCTTCCATAGCCGCAAGCAGAACAGTTGAAACTGGAGCAGCAGGAAGAATGTTCATGTAGGCGGGTTCGGTGTCAGGACAGGCAAGGGTCAAAACCAGGAGGACTAGGAAAAACAGAGACTTGGAAAAATAGGAGCTAGGAGATAAATGCTGGTTGACTTGGCAAACAAGACGAACTGGCACAGAGAGACAGGAAACACAGGGATAAATACACCTGGGATGATGAGCGACACCTGGAGGGGTTGGAAACAAACACAAGGACAGGTGAAACAGATCAGGGCATGACAGTACCCCCCCCCCCTCTCTAGGGGCGCCACCTGTTGTCCTATCTGGGCGCATACCTAGTTGTGTCGGCAGTGGAAGTCGGCGGTGAGGGCTGGATCCAGGATGTCTCTAGCGGGAACCCAGCACCTCTCCTCACTGCCAGTCAACCAGGTACTGGAAACCCCTGCCCCATGGTCGAACACCCAGGAAGCGCTTTACCGTGTATGCCGGATGGCCATCGATGACACGAGGACGAGGAGTGGGCCTAGAAACAGAAGACAAAGAGCTGTGAGACACAGGCTTAATCCTAGACACATGGAAAGTAGGGTGAATACGGAGGGTACGGGGTAAGAAAAGACAACAGATGTGGAACTAAGGACTCTAGAGATGGGGAAAGGACCAATGAAATGGGGGGATAGTTTGTGGGACTCCACCTGAAGTGGCAGGTCCCGTGTGGAAAGCCATACCCTCTGCCCAATGCGGTAGCGGGGAGCTGGAGTCCGGCGGCGGTCTGCTTGTCGGCGATACCTAGAGTTGGTCTTGAGAAGTGCCGCCCAAGCTCTTCTCCAGGTACGTCGGCAGCGGCAGACGAACATCTGGGCTGAGGGTACGTTGACTTTCTGCTCTTGTTCTGGGAAGAACGGAGGCTGATACCCTATGGAGCACTCAAAAGGGGAGAGTCCCATGGCCGAACAGAGAAGGGTGTTCCAGGCATACTCCACCCAGACCAGTTGTCGGCTCTAGGTAGTGGGGTTGGTTGAGACAATGCATCTTAGGGTGGTTTCCAGGTCCTGGTTAGCTCGCTCCGACTGGCCGTTGGATTGGAGACGGAACCCGGAGGACAGGCTGGCTGACGATCCAATAAGGATACAGAACGCCTTCCAGAACTGAGACGAGAACTGAGGACCCCGGTCAGAGGCCATGTCCACCGGCAGTCCATGGATCCGGAAGACGTGCTGCACCATGAGCTGGGCCGTCTCTTTGGCAGAGGGTAGTTTGTGGAGAGGGATGAAATGGGCGGCCTTGGAAAATCGGAACTGTATAGGTGAGAGATGGCGTCAGGCTTCACATTTTTTAACCCTGGGCGGTAGGAAATGGTGAAGTTGAATCTGGTAAATAACAAAGCCCACCGGGCCTGCCTGGAGAATGGGTGCTTGGCTGTATGGAGATATTAAAAAATGTTATGGTCGGTCCAAACCAAAAATGGTTGTTCTGCTCCTTCCAGCCAGTGTCTCCACTCCTCCAGCGCCATCTTGACCGCCAGGAGTTCTCGGTTGCCTACGTCGTAGTTCCTTTCTGCGGGATTGAGACGATGGGACAGGAAGGCACAGGGATGGAGCTTTTGGTCCTGGGCAGATCGCTGGGACAGGATGACTCCCACTCCAACATCAGAAACATTGACCTCAACCACAAATTGACAGGACGGGTCCGGACGGACGAGGATGGATGCTGTGGTGAACCGATGCTTCAGGTCCACAAGGGCTCTGTCAACAACTGGGGACCATCTGAACGATACATTGGGAGAGGTGAGTACAGAGAGGGGGGCTGCCAGGGTGCTGTAGCCCCGAATGAAACAGCGGTAGAAGTTAGCGAACCCCAGGAAACATTTTAACTGCACCCTGGACGTAGGGTGAGTTCAATCCACCACTGCTTTCACCTTTTCAGGGTCCATCTGGACATTTCCGTCAGCGATAACATATCCCAGAAAGGAGATTGTAGCGGTGGAACTCACACTTCTCGGCTTTCACAAACAACTGGTTCTCCAGGAGGCACTGAAGGACTTGTCTGACATGGAGAACGTGTTCTTGGGCAGACCGGGAAAAAAACAGGATGTCGTCAGCCCCAGAGTCAATGAGCACCCAGAGAGAATTAGACTGGTCTCCCCACAGCAGAATCACAAATAAAGGTGTGCGGGTGATGGGATTTAGGGGACTCCTAGTCTGGCTCACCAGAGTACTTGTACCCACTAGAGAAAAAGGTTTCTTAACAGGGCAGGTGGCTATATAATGTTCCGCACCCCCAAGGTACAGACAACAGTTAGAACCCAGCCTACATGAGCATTCCCCAATAGATAATCTTGCTCTTCCCAGTTGCATGGGCTCAGGAGTAGCAAACTCACCCGTCGCAGATGATTCTCGGGGGACCTCGGGTGTTTTCGTCTCTCCTCGGAAATACACACTTTGGGGAATTCCGGATTCCTTAGGGCGTGCGCCAGCATCAGCAGATGAACCAGCGACCTCCTCTCACACTGGCGTTCTCATAGGCGCCCATCAATCCTAATCGAAAGGGAAATGAGGGAATCGAGGTCTAAAGGTATTTCCCGAGCTGCGAGCTCGTCCTTTATCCCCCCCGACAGTCCATGGAGGAAGGTGTTGAACAGAGCCTCCGGATTCCAGGAACTCTCAGCGGTCAATGTGCGAAACATCTACTGTGTAGTCTGCCACACTACGGGAGTTCTGATGTACCTGCAGTAGTTTTCGAGCCGCCTCCCTCCCGGCCACCGGAGAATCGAAAACCTTCCTCACCTCTGCCTTAAATTCCTCCAGGCTATGGCACACAGTGGATTGCTGCTCCCACACAGCCATCGCCCAGGAGAGCGCCCTTCCGGACATTAGCGTAATGAAATATGTTATCTTCGATCGGTCCAACGGGAACGAAGAGGGCTGAAGTTCGACAATGAGGGAGCAATTGGAAAGGAACGCCCGGTAGGTACCAGGATCGCCAGCATAATGCTCCGGAGGAGGTAAGCGGGGTTCTCGGGCAGCCGGGATAGGTTGAACAAATCCACCACTAGTAGAGAGGTTACTGAGTGGTTGGGAGGTCTCAGATGTGGCGTGCTGCCTATGAGCTAATTCACAGATTTGATCTGTTACCGCCTTGAACCCTTCGCCGTGGCGTTCCGATAGAGAACAAAGCCCTTCCAAAAGGTCCCCAAGTTGCTCCTCATGCTTCCCAATGGCGGCACCCTGCAGGGAGACAGTGTGATGCAGCTGGTCCAAGTCTGCTGGGTCTGTCAAAAACACAGGGATAAATACACGGGGATGATAAGCAACACCTGGAGGGGGTGGAGACAAACACAAGGACAGGTGAAACAGATCAGGGCGTGACAACTGTAGTGAGCCTACAAATATAAATAGTTATATCTGTTACAGAACCATCTAGCGAGCCTACTAATATATATTGTTATATCTGTTACCTAACCACCTAGAGGGCCTACAAATATATATACAGTTATTTATGTTACGGGAACCATGTAGTGAACCTTCAAATATATATACAGTTATATACAGTATGTTATGGTACCACCTAGCGAAGATTCCAAATATATATACAGTTATTTATGTTATGGGAACCACGTAACGAACCTTCAAATATATATACAGTTATATATGTTATGGCACCACCTAGTGAGCCTACAAATATACATACAGTTATATATGTTACAAAGCCACCTAGCGAGTCTACAAATATATATATAGTTATATCTGTTACCGAAACACCTAGCCAGTCTACAAAAATAGCCGCTCTCGTTATGTCTAGGGGTCTTAAGCCTGGCTAAATTATCTTTCATTAACCTGTCCTCAAACGAAATAACCCCAGTTCCTAACATACTGTGTCTCTAACATTGTCACTCATCTAATTGAGTAACATATCAATAACATTTCATATCAGACACAGTCTAAGACATTGGGGGAAGGGGTGGGGGGTGCTAAACTGACATATGGAATTGTTTTAATATGGTCATGCTATGGATCATTTAGCTATTTGATTTCTTCAAAGTAGCCACCATGTCCATATTAAGGCAAGAACAGCTCAAATAAGCAAAGAGAAACGACAGTCCATCATTACTTTAAGACATGAATGTCAGTCAATCCGGAAAATGTAAACAATTTTGAAAGTCTCTTCAAGTGTAGTCGCAAAAACCATCAATCGCTATGATGAAACTGGCTCTCATGAGGATCGCCACAGGAAGGAAAGACCCAGAGTTACCTCTGCTGCAGAGGAGAAGTTCATTAGAGTTACCAGCCTCAGAAATTGCAGCCCAAATAAATGCTTCACAGAGTTCAAGGAACAGACACATCAACATCAACTGTTCAGAGGAGACTGAGTGAATCAGGCCTTCATGGCTGAATTGCTGCAAATAAATCACTACTAAAGGACACCAATAATAAGAAGAGACTTGCTTGGGCCAAGAAACATGAGCAATGGACATTAGACCGGTGGAAATCTGTCCTTTGGTCTGATGAGTCCAAATTTGAGATTTTTGGTTCTAACCGCCGTTTCTTTGTGAGACACAGCGTAGGTGAACGGATGATCTGTACATGTGTGGATCCCATCGTGAAGCATGGAGGAGGAGATGTGATGGTGTGGCGGTGCTTTGCTGGTGACACTGTCCGTGATTTATTTAAAATTCGAGGCACACTTAATCAGCATGTCTACCACAGCATTCTGCAGCGATTCGCCATCCCCTCTGCTTTGTGCTTAGTGGGACTATCATTTGTTTTTCAACAGGACAATGACCCAACACACCTCCAGGCAGTGTAAGGGATTTGACCAAGAAGGAGAGTGATGGAGTGCTGAATCAGATGACCTGATCTCCACAATCACCCGACCTCAACCCAATTGAGATGGTTTGGGATTAGTTGGACAACAGAGAGAAGGAAAAGCAGCCAACAAGTGCTCAGCATATGTGGGAACTCTTTCAAGACTGTTGAAAACATTCCAGGTGAAGCTGGTTGAGAGAATGGCAAGAGTGTGCAAAGCTGCCAAGAGTGGCTACTTTGAAGAATCTCAAATCTCAAATATACACGCTTCCATATGTGTTATTTCATAGTTTGGATGTATTCAGTATTATTCTACAATGTAGAAAATAGTTCAAATAAAGAAAAAACATTTAATCAGTAGGTGTGTCCAAACATTTGACTGGTACATATATATATATTTTTACTTATATTTAACCCCTTTTTTGGGTAGGCACAAAACTACCTTCATACTTCCATTCGTTTTTTTAAACCAGTACCGGTAATTTTTTGGGCTCCCGAGTGGCACAGCCATCTAAGACACTGTATCTCAGTGCTAGAGGCATCACTACAGACCCTGGGTCAATTTTGGGCTGCATCATAACCGGACATTATTTGTAGTCCCATAGAGCGGTGCACAATTGGCCCAGCGTCGTCCGGGTTAGGGTTTGGCCTGGGGTAGGCCGTCATTGTAAATAAGAATTTGTTCTTAACTGACTTCCCTTAAATAAAAAAGGTTAAATAAATTAAAACGAGTCCCGTGACACTTGTGGGGGTCGAAGAGCAAAACAGAAAACACCACCGTGGGAGTCTGCCCTTTCCATAGTTTGTAGGCCAAACCGTTTGGACGCTACGTACGTTTACCTGAGAAGACCGATTTTCGGAATGTCTCGTGGTCTGACAAACACCGCTCTAGCTCTGCCACCTTTTACTGCAGATGTGGATGTGGTGGATTGGAGACACTTCCAATGCAAAAACTGATATCTCTACGATGGCTGCACGCTATTGAGTAGCTTGGATGAAAGGTGCACAGAGGTGCCCAGAGTACGGCCTGCTCCTCAGTCATAGTTGCTAATATATGCATATTATTATTAGTATTGGATAGAAAACACTCTGAAGTTTCTAAAACTGTTTGAATTATGTCTGTGAGTACAACAGAACTCATATGGCAGGCAAAAACCTGAGAAGTTCCACTTGCTGTTTGGATTTTTTCTGAGGCTGGTATATTTTCAACCAAGCTCCCATTGAAATTACAGCAAGATATGGATGAGTTTTCACTTCCTACGACTTCCACTAGATGTCAACAGTCAATGGAACTTTGTCTGATGACTCTCCTGTGAAGGGGGTCCGAAGGAGACAGGAATGAGTAACCACTGCCATGAGGTGATCACGCTTTGACCATGCGCGTTCATGTGAGAGGCAGCTTCGTTCCATCGCTCAACTGAAGTCAATGTAATTCTCCGGTTGGAACGTTATTCAAGATGTATGTTAACAACATTCTAAAGATTGATTCAATACATCGTTTGACATGTTTCTACTGACTGTTACGGAACTTTTGGACATTTCGTCACGTTTTAGTGAACGCGCTTTGTGACTTTGGAATTGTTTACCAAACGCGCTAACCAAAGTAGCTAATTGGACATAAATAACGGACATTATCGAACAAATCAAGCATTTATTGTGGACCTGGGATTCCTGGGAGTGCATTGTGATGAAGATCATCAAAGGTAAGGGAATATTTATCATGTAATTTCTGGTTTCTGTTGACTCCAACATGGCGGCTAATTTGACTCTTGTTCTGAGCTCCGTCTCAGATTATTGCATGGTTTGCTTTTTCCGTAAGTAAAAAAAAAAATCTGACACAGCGGTTGCATTAAGGAGAGGTATATCTATAATTCCATTTGTATAACTTGTATTATCATCTACATTTATGATGAGTATGTCTGTTGAAACGATGTGGCTATGCACTATCACTGGATGTTTTTGGAACTAGTGAATGTAACGCGCTAATGTAAACTCAGATTTTTTTATATAAATATGAACTTTATCAAACAAAACATACATGTATTGTGTAACATGAAGTCCTATGAGCGTCATCTGATGAAGATCATCAAAGGGTAGTGATTAATTTTAGCTATATTTCTGCTTTTTGTGACTGCTATCTTTCGCTGGAAAAATGGCTGTGCTTATTGTGCTTTGGTGTGACCTAACATAATCGTTTGTAGTGCTTTCGGTGAAAAGCATAATTGAAATCGGACACTTTGGTGGGATTAACAACAAGATTACCTTTAAAATGGTATAAGATATATATATATAAGACACATGTATGTCTGAGGAATTTTAATTATGAGATTTCTGTTTTTTGAATTTGGCCCCCTGCTCTTTCACTGGCTGTTGTCATATCATCCCGTTAACGGGATTGCAGCCATAAGAAGTTAAACTGAAGGACTTTGATGGGGATTATTTTGTCAGTCGACTATAGGACTTTTAATAACATATAAATTACATATCAGACACATATTAGTAACATATCAATAACATATGAGACACATATTGATAACATATCAATAAGGACCAGAATATAGAGATCATTACCAGGGTCGGGGTAAATTCCATTTAAATTCAGTAAGTAACCCAAATTTTAATTCCAATTACAAATGTTTCTCATTGAACAGCATTGCAGAGAATTGAAATTGGAATTTCGGTGTTCTTACTGAATTCTCTTACAAAAAAAGATTGCAGTCAGAGTGCAGTATAACTGCAGTACACTAGTTAGAGTGCAGTGTAACTGCAGTACACTAGTCAGAGTGCAGTATAACTGCAGTACACAAGTTAGAGTGCAGAATAACTGCAGTACACTAGTTAGAGTGCAGAATAACTGCAGTATGCTGCAAAAACTGCATCCAAAATAACAAAATAGATGTACTGCAGGAGTTTTGCAATGTATCTGCAGTTACAGTCGAGTATAACAGCAGTTCAACTGCAGCACACCGAAGTTATTTGGCAATTACTGCATCCAAAATACCACAGTCGACTGCAGTTACTGCACTTATACTGCAGTTTCAAAATTGCTATATTTTTTGTAAGGTTTGACTGGAATTTAAATGGAATTGACCCCAACACTGATCAGTGCCAAAACCCCTCTCAGGGCTGGCAAAATCAATCCAACACATTAACAGAGCCAAACCCAAAATCCTTCTGCTTAAGTGAGGGTAAACTAGTATGTTCAAATAGCTGCCTTAGTCTGTGAAGTGAATATAAACAATGCTAATGCATTATAATTCCCTTTCTGTATTGCTAGATCCCAACAGAGCCTAGCCACTTAATTACCAGGTTCAATCATTACTGAGCCTTGTCTTATTTTCTGCCTAGGGAAGCTTTCGCATCGGTCTGCTGCATTGATTCTAGTCGGTCTTGAATAATTACAATTATTGGGGGGGGCGTGCGGGTGAGTGCGGCATCAACAACAGTGGCTCCCCTACTGACGTCTTTTGATCCTGGCATCATTGCATTTCGAGACTTTATGATTGTGTGAATAAAATTTAGGAAATGTTTTCAGTGACTGCCTCGGTGAGAGCAGCCCTCTGACTGCGAGATCTGTCTCTGACTCTCTGTTCTCATGATTTTTTGTTTCGAAACACACCATCGACTCCAACAGGGCCTCTTACAGATAATTGGCCATCGTTTCCCATCCCTCTGGTGATCATTGCACTGAGAGATCACACAAATGGCAAGTGTTGACGCTGTTACCAAGGCAATTTGAGTTCAGTCATCTCAGTGTGAGGTGCAATACAACGTATTATAACTGACCAAAGATGGGTTGCTCCCTCTGATTGGCACAGTTGGAGAAATAGCTTTCTCTCTTTCGCTCTGCAAAAAGTCCTTGATTCTCTCTGGAGGAGAGTAAGAGGAGGAGGGAGGGAGGGGAGGAGTGAGGAGATGAGAGAAAAAACAGGAATATGTTTTGATTGAGGAGGAAGCGGGTGTTACACCAAAATGCACAAAGTCACTGCTGTGCAGAGCGTCGTGTGCACTGGTAAATGGAGGAACTCGCTCAATTTCATGGTCCTAAATGACAAGTGTAACGTCTCATCTTTTAAGCACTGTTTCTCTTCAGAGTGAAGGCTATATGCATGTCCCATACAATACAGGGGATACCCCCGGTGGATTTATTATGGCATTAGAAATAACCATAAATATGAATAGCAACAACAGAATGGAATGACAAACAGAAATATTAACCCCAAGGTGACTCTTTCCTCTTTCTTCCTAGTCCTCTTCCTCATCATCCTCTTCTTCCTCATCTTTTCCTCATAATCCTGTTTATGTAAAGTGTTGACTGTTTTATGGTCTTGGGTTATCTTTATCTTGACAATCGACAATGACGTTTGAATAATGATCATATTTGAATTATACAATGGTTATTACATAATGCGTACAATGCCGATGGCTCACTAGGTCTCAATATGTTTCAACATTGTATCGGGTTGACCCGTCCACCTTCAATTCACAATTGAGCTATATGGGTATTGTTGAAGTGTTGACCTATGTTCTGTTGCACAGGAGACTGTGGTAAGAAGCTGAATCTTTCAAATACTTTTAGCGTTTGCTTTAGCCTGTCTGGGGTGCAAGATGGGCGGGGTTTGCCGTGGCAATTCGGGTCTGGTAAGCATTCTCCATGATGAGAGGTGCAGTCAAGGCTAAAACTGCTGCTTAAAGTTACCAACAGCTGATAAAGTTACCAACAGCTGGTAAAGTTACCAAGTGTGCCACACAGACATCAAAGGACTGCTTAACAAACTATTTAATTTGAAATCAGAGCAGAAAATATACTCTGGCTTAATCACCATGTTTTAAAAATAGCATCACGCCTCAAAGTAGCCTCAATGTCTATGTGGCCTATATTACATTTTATGTGTGCTTACAGTCTCCAAAATTATGAAGACGTATTAACGTAAGTCTTAAATCATCATGAGGCCAGCTTAACTGAATTCTGAGAGGTATTTGGGGCATTAAATGTGTTTATAGTGTGAAAACAGTGAGACCTAGCCAATTCCTTTGCGCCGCATGTCATAAGTCAGCATAACGGCTGGTAACTGAGATGCCGCTGCCATCTAGCAGACAGGAAGAGAACGCTCAATCCTTGTGACATTTAACACCGGGCTCCATTTGTCACAACCCCCACTATTTTATTGGCAATACACATATCCAAGGCTATTCGATGACCCAGAAACTAGTTTACACGGTTACCAAATGCAAAAAGAATGGATGTCAAACAAAAATAGGCTATATTTTATCCCCAAAATGTCTTGAGTGGGATTTCATTGCGGCAGGGACGTAGGAAGTCAGACTGTATAAAGCCAAGGAGAAGTTAAGGGGGAAGTGTTTGTTGAAGGGGGAAGTTTAGTGTTTGTTGGATTGGTAATGGAGGTTGTGGAGGGCAGCTGGCTGGATACACACAGAGGTCCCTGGGCGTGATTGGCTGCAGCCTGGATATAGATAAAAGTCCCGGGGCATGATTGGCACCCTTGGCCCCCTGCTCGGCTGATTGGCCATTGTATTCCATCAGGCACTGCCTGACTCAGGCCCATCAGTCTTCACAGGTCATTTGTATCTGTTTCGCCTGTCTGCCTGCCAGCCAACGCTCTGGAATATGCCAACTCAGCCATCTTCATCTGGACTGCCAGGGGTGGTACTCAGGTCCCCTGGACAGGACACAGAGAGCGAGAAGTGGAACACTGCTGGCCATCGGCCACAAAAGAGAAAAGTTATCGTCCTACAGTAGAAAAGTCATTGTCCAACTAGGGAAAAGTCATCATCCATCTAGAGAAAAGCCATCATCCAACAAGATCATTACAGTACATTTCCCTAGAATGTTGTGAGAAGCAGCCTTTCCCAAAAAAAATCCCAGAAACCTCACCAATTGTCTCCTCCGAGGTTATAGTTTTGTGTTTTTATATTAGTTTTATTTCTATTAGTTTTTCAATTTTGATTTTAAATTCAGTTTAGTTTCAGTTAGTTTTCAGACCTGATTTGCTAGTTTTTATTTAGTTTTAGTTGTATCAAAAATGGAGTATGTCTATATTCTGACATACACATTTTATCATTTTTTACAATATCTCCGTAGTGCCCTTTTTGGTTTTGGATTTGGATCCGTTTGAGAATGGGTGTCACCAGGTAGCTAATTAAGCAATAATGCCCGAGAAGCCAGTGTTTGGCTTTCTACTTTTAAACTCGGACAAAACAGAGATGCTTGTTCTAGGTCCCAAGAAACAAAGAGATCTTCTGTTAAATCTGACAATTAATCTTGATGGTTGTAAAGTCGTCTCAAATAAAACTATGAATGACCTCGACGTTACTCTGGACCCTGATCTCTCTTTTGACGAACATATCAGGACTGTTTCAAGGACAGCTTTTTTCCATCTACGTAACATTGCAAAAATCAGAAATTTTCTGTCCAAAAATGATGCAGAAAAATTAATCCATGCATTTGTTACTTCTAGGTTAGACTACGGCAATGCTCTACTTTCCGGCTACCCGGATAAAGCACTAAATAAACTTCAGTTAGAGCTGAATACGGCTGCTAGAATCCTGACTAGAACCAAGAAATTTGATCATATTACTCCAGTGCTAGCTTCCCTACACTGGCTTCCTGTTAAGGCAAGGGCTGATTTCAAGGTTTTACTGTTAACCTATAAAGCGTTACATGGGCTTGCTCCTACCTATCTTTCCGAGTTGGTCCTGCCGTACATACCTACACGCAGGCCTCCTAATTGTCCCTAGAATTTCTAAGCAAACAGCTGGAGGCAGGGCTTTCTCCTATAGATCTCAATTTTTATGGAATGGTCTGCCTACCCATGTGAGAGACGCAGACTCGGTCTCAACCTTTAAGTCTTTACTGAAGACTTATCTCTTCAGTAGGTCATATGATTGAGTGTAGTCTGGCCCAGGAGTGTGAAGGTGAACGGAAAGGCTCTGGAGCAACGAACCGCCCTTGCTGTCTCTGCCTGGCCGGTTCCCCTCTCTCCACTGGGATTCTCTGCCTCTAACCCTATTGTGCTGTGGTGGAGATCTTTGTGGGCTATACTCGGCCTTGTCTCAGGATTGTAAGTTGATGGTTGAAGAAATCCCTCTAGTGGCTGTGGCTGTGGTGGCTGTGCTTTGGCAAAGTGGGTGGGGTTATATCCTTCCTGTTTGGCCCTGTCCGGGAGTATCATCGGATCCAGTGTCCTGTGTGAATTTAAGTATGCTCTCTCTAATTCTCTCCTTCTCTCTTTCTCTTTCTCCGAGGACCTGAGCCCTAGGACCATGCGTCAGGACGACCGGGCATGATGACTCCTTGCTGTCCCCAGTCCACCTGGCCTTGCTGCTGTTCCAGTTTCAACTGTTCTGCCTGCGGTTATGGAACCCTGACCTGTCCACCGGACATGCTACCTGTCCCAGACCTGCTGTTTTCAACTTTTAATGATCGGCTTTGAAAAGCCAACTGACATTTATTCCTGATTATTATTTGACCATGCTGGTCATTTATGAACATTTTGAACATCTTGGCCATGTTCTGTCATAATCTCCACCCGGCACAGCCAGAAGAGGACTGGCCACCCCTCATAGCCTGGTTCCTCTCTAGGTTTCTTCCTAGGTTTTGGCCTTTCTAGGGAGTTTTTCCCAGCCACCGTGCTTCTACATCTGCATTGCTTGCCGTTTGGGGTTTTAGGCTGGGTTTCTGTACAGCACTTCGAGATATTAGCTGATGTACGAAGGGCTAAATAAAATAAACTTGATTTGATTTGATATATTGGCACGGGTGTTGGCACGGCAAATACCCAGGCCAATCCAGTGCATTCGAAAGTATTCAGATCCCTTCACTTCTTCCATATTTTGTTACAGCCTTATTCTAAAATTGATTAAATCGTTTTTTACCCTCAACAATCTACACACAATACCCCATAATGACAAGGCAAAAACAGTTTTTAGAATTTTTTGCAAATGTAATAAAAATAAAATATGGAAAAATCACATTTACTTAAGTATTCAGACAAATATTCAGACCATTTACTCAGTACTTTGTTGAAGCACCTTTCGCAGCGATTACAGCCTCAACTCGTCTTGGGTATGACGCTACAAGCTTGGTACACCTGTATTTGGGGAGTTTGTCCCAATATTCTCTGCAGATCCTCTCAAGCTCTGTCAGGTTGGATGGGGAGCGTCGCTGCACAGCTATTTTCAGGTCTCTCCAGAGATATTCGATCGGGTTCAAGTCCGGGCTCTGGCTGAGCGACTCAAGGACATTCTGAGACTTGTCCCGATGCCACTACTGAATTGTCTTGGCTGTGTGCTTAGGGTTGTTGTCCTGTTGGAAGGTGAACCTTCGCCCCAGTCTGAGGGCCTGAGCGCTCTGGAGCAGGTTTTCATCAAGGATCTCTCTGTACTTTGCTCCATCCATTTTTCCCTCGATCCTGACTAGTCTCCCAGTCCCATGCCACCACTATACTTTATCTTAGGGATGGTATTGGCCAGGTGATGAGTGGTGCCTGGTTTCCTCCAGAAGTGATGCTTGGCATTCAGGCCAAAGAGTTCAATCTTGGTTTCATCAGAAAATATCATTTTGTTTCTCATGCTCTGAGAGTCCTTTATGTACTTTATGGCAAACTCCAAGCGGGCTGTCATGTGCCTTTTACTGAGGAGTGGCTTCCGTCTGGCCACTCTACCATAAAGGACTGATTGGTGGAGGGCTGCAGAGATGGTTGTCCTTCTGGAAGGTTCTCCCATCTCCACAGAGGTACTCTGGAACTCTGTCAGAGTGACCATCGGGTTCTTGGTCACCTCCCTGACCAAGGTCCTTCTTCCCCGATTGCTCAGTTTGGCCGGGCGGCCAGCTCAAGGAAGAGTCTTGGTGGTTCCAAACGTATTCTATTTAAGAATGATGGAAGCCACTGTGTTCTTGGGGACCTTCAATGCTGCAGAAATGTTGTGTTATCCTTCCCCAGATCTGTGCCGACACAATTCCGACTCGAAGCTCTACGGACAATTCCTTTAACCTCATGGCTTGGTTTTTGCTCAGACAGTCAGCGTCAACTGTGGGGCATTATATAGAGAGGTGTGTGCCTTTCCAAATCATGTCCAATCAATTGAATTGACCACAGGTGGACTTCAATCAAGGATGATCAATGGGAAACAGGATGCAGCTGAACTCAATTTTGAGTCTCATAGCAAAGGGTCTGAATACATATCTAAAAAATATTTTTATTTTATTTTTTATATATATACATTTGCAAATATTTCTAAAAACCTGTTGTCACTTTGGAAATATGGGGTATTGTGTGTTGATTGATGAGGATTTTTATTTTTTTTATCCATTTAAGAGTAAGGCTGTGACATAACAAAATGTGGAAAAAGTCAAGGGGTCTTAATACTTCTGAATGCACTGTATATCCAGAGAAATGATGCCAGCTGATTCATGTATTCTACCGTCTGAGAAACGCTGCCTGCCTGTCTGTCTCATCACGACTCCCGACACATTCATTAATATGAGACAGCTGGAGATTGAATTTGAATATTGAAACAATGTTGCAAATGTCAGAAAGAGAGAGAACAAGGTTTATACAGATCTCAGCTGTTGAAATCAACATTTCTGTCTAAAAGAAATGTGAGATACTGTCTTTTAATGCTTTTAATAATGCTTTTTATAGTTGAGATCAAGTTTATAAATTGCTTGGCTGGGCTGATGAGACAGTGGATTTCACAGTCAGATGGAACAAAGTAAATAGGCATTTTAACGTCATAGATTTAGCCGGCAGCAACTTGCGGAATAGACACCGGCTGGAATGCAGTTTTAACCAATCAGGATTCAGGATTAGACTCACCCATTGAATATTGTTACTCACTGGACCGCTCGTTTGCAGAACTTGTGAAAAACTATTTATTTTAAATTTTTGTGTGGACAACTGTAAAGTTTAGTCATGGTGTGGTGCTCAGTACCAGAATGTGCAAACTACAAGCAAGCACAGGCTGCTGGGGTAACATTTCATTGGTTACCTTATTAAGAAGTCAAGAAAACGTAACGGAGCTTACTTAGTTAGCTAGCTAACTAGCGAACTAAATTTGCTTATCTAAACCAAAATCTAGCTAGTTAGCTTTCATAATATGCTAGCTAGACATTCTAAAGAAAATAATTGTGATTATCCAGCTGCTATCTGGCAATGTGTTACAACTTTGCAAGTTAACTTTAGCTATGTTAGCTAATGTAACCTACAGCCAACACAATCTCACACTCAATTCGTGCAAATTTGTACCAAATGTATTTCAGCAGATTTTGTGTGACTTAATTCTTTAGAAAATACATTTTTTTTGCAACTTCATTCATAGGAAAATACATTTTTGGAGGGCAAACTTCATAGCAATCTTTTTAAAGTTATTGGAGGAATGCATGATGGGCAATGGTGTTCTACACTGCGTGTTAACAACCCAATATTGTTAATTAACAAGGCTGTCTAACGATTGTCGTCTGGAGAAGGAGAGGAGGACCAAGGTGCAGCGTGGTAAGTGGTCATATTTTTTAATAAAATACGAAAACACTTGACAAACAAAAATGACAAACGAACAGTCCTGAAAGGTGAAACAAAACACAAAACAGGAAACAACCACCCACAAACAAAAGTGGGAAAACAGGCTACCTAAATATGGCTCCCAATCAGAGACAACGATAGACAGCTGCCTCTGATTGGGAACCATACTTAGGTAGCCTGTTTTCCCACTTTTGTTTGTGGGTGGTTGTTTCCTGTTTTGTGTTTTGTTTCACCTTTCAGGACTGTTCATTTGTCGTTTTTGTTGTTTGCCAGACGACAATCGTTACAGAACCACCCACCAACAACGGACCAAGCAGCGTGGTAAAAAGGAGGAATGGACATGAGAGGACATTCTGGACGGCAAGGGATCTTACACATGGGAGGAGATTCTGGCTGGAAGGGATCGCCTTCCATGGGAACAGGTGGAGGCAGCCAGGAGAGCGGAGGCAGCAGGAGAAAGGAACCGGCGGTATGAGGGAACACGGTTGGCAAGGAAACCCAAGAGGCAGCCCCAGATTTTTTTTGGGGGGGGGACACGGAGAGATTGGCGGAGTCAGGTAGGAGACCTGAGCTAACTCCCCGTGCTTACCGTGGCGAGCATCGTACTGGTCAGGCACCGTGCTATGCGGTGGAGCGCACGGTGTCTCCAGTACGCGTTCATAGCCCGGTACGTTACATCGCAGCTCCTCGCATCTGCCGGGCGAGAGTGGGCATCGAGCCAGGAAGGAGTGTGCCAGCCCTGCTCTCCAGGCCTCTAGTGCGTCTCCTCGGCCCGGGTTATCCTGCGCCAGCTCTGCACACTGTGTCTCCAGTACGTCTGCACAGCCCAGTGTGTCCTGTGCCTGCGCCCCGCACGTGCAGGGCCAAATTCACCATACAGCCAGGACGGGTTGTGCAGGCTCATTGCTCGAGACCTCCAGTGTGCCTCCACGGCCCAGTGTATCCGGTGCCTCCAGTGATGATCCATGGCAAGAAGCCTCCAGCGATGATCCATGGAAAGAAGCCTCCAGTGATGATCCATGGCACGAAGCCTCCTGTGATGATCCATGGCACGAGGCCTCCGGTGATGATCCATGGAACGAAGCATCCAGTGAGGATCCATGGCACGAAGCCTCCAGTGAGGATCCATGGCACGAAACCTCCAGTGAGGAGTTATGGCACGAGGCTTCCAAAGAAGGACGTCAGTCCAGAGCCTCCAGCAACGCCCTCTAGTCCGGAGCCTCCAGCGTCTCCCTCTAGTCCGGAGCCTCCAGCGACGCCCTCTAGTCCGGAGCCTCCAGTGACGCCCTCTAGTCCGGAGCCTCCAGCGACGCCCTCTAGTCCGGAGCCTCCAGCGACGGGCTTCAGCCAGGAGCAGCCAGAGTCTCCCTCCTGTCCGGAGCAGCCAGAGTCTCCCGCCTGTCCGGAGCAGCCAGAGTCTCCCTCCTGTCCGGAGCAGCCAGAGTCTCCCTCCTGTCCGGAGCAGCCAGAGTCTCCCTCCTGTCCGGAGCAGCCAGAGTCTCCCTCCTGTCCGGGGCCCGCTGCGAGGGTCCCCGGTCCGGGGTCGGCGGTAAGGGTCCCCGCTCCAGAGGCGCCACCTAAGTGGGCCAAGACTAAGGTGGTGCAGGGTCCACGTCCCGCACCAGTGCCGCCACCGCGGTGAAATACCCACCCAGACCCTCCCCTATTGGTTCAGGTTTTGCGGCCGGAGGCCGCACCTTAGGGGGGGGGGGATACTGTCACGCCCTGACCGTAGATTGCTTTGTATGTTTCTATTTTTATTTGGTCAGGGTGTGATGTGGGTGGGTATTCTATGTCTGGGTATTCTATGTTGTAGGTATAGATTTTCTGTTTCTGTGTGTTTGGCCTGGTGTGGTTCCCAATCAGAGGCAGCTGTATATCGTTGTCTCTGATTGGGAGCCATATTTAGGTAGCCTGTTTTCCCACTTTTGTTTGTGGGTGGTTGTTTCCTGTTTAGTGTTTTTGTTTCACCTTTCAGGACTGTTCGTTTGTCGTTTTTGTTGTTTGTCAAGTGTTTTCGTATTTTATTAAAAAATGTGACCACTTACCATGTTGCACCTTGGTCCTCCTCTCCTTCTCCAGATGACAATCATTACACTGTCACCAAAATAATTATAATATAATAGTAGCCTTAGATACTTAATACTTAATATTAATGCCAATACTGTTTTTTATGCTTGTTTTTGCTTTAATACTTTGGGATACTGGTGCACTTGTAGTCAGAAAGGCCCTTTTTTCCTGTAGGCAACAGTAGTCCTACACGATTTTCTCCATAATGCATTTCATATTTCGTGGAGCCTACTGTACATTACACAATTTTCTTCAAAATGCATTTTATACAAGGCTCCACTTTTTCGTGTACATTACACCATTTCTTTCATAGTGCATTTTATACAAGGCTATGTCGAATTTTATGAGGGTTTCAAGATTGGAGTAAAATTACAGATTTGTTTTGGGTGGGGGGGTTGTTAGTATCAATGAAGGTATTTGATTGGGGAATGGGGATACATTTTTATGATTTTTATGATGGCACACAAACATTTACACACATACACACAGTCACTTTGTTTGTACTCATGTTATAGCCAACTCTTGAGTTTTGTATGAATTCTATTTAATAAAATATTTGTATCTAGTTCTCATGTATTCATTATCTTTAACTGGTTAAATGTTTGTAGTTTGCATGTTTAAGTAATGATTAATATGGTTAAATAGTCGTACATCTCTGCTTGATTTAGCTTTTTGTATATTTGGCAATATTATACATAATCTGTATTTCCACTGAAGATAGCAAATAATTAATTAACACACTACTGTAAATGGACACTACCTGTTATAAAGGAATTTCCAATCCTTAAATAAAAATGGTTTATTTACAACTTCTGGGGTATAACATGTCGATAAAGTGGTATAGGAGAGTATGACATATAACCCCTTAAGTTCATTCTTCGCCAATGAGAACCAAGAAGGGCCTGGCTTCATCCTTCATGATGGGAAAGGACTCGATTCTAGGCTGTAGAAAATCCTACATCCATCTCATTAGATCAAAACAGGATGGAGCAACAGTGATTCATTCATATTACTGGTTTGCATCCTAAAAAAATAATAGTTGTGTTTTGCTGCATAACACATTTACATTATTTGTCTGCCCATATGATGTGGAACATTGTCAGGTTATTAGATATAGAAGTTTCAGCAACAAAAGAACTCCATGGTTGTAATAACACAGGTAGTTTGTAAATGTGTAGAATGTGTTTGTTTTGGGTCCACACTGGTAAGTTAACTTATGTCAATTAGACAGTCACAGGGGATATTCTGCTGAATAACTGGTCAGGGAATAGCACTTTCCATTCAGCTTCAGGCAACTTTGATCAAAGTCTTGATCACACCTGTAGTGATCACTTCTATCCGTCACGCCCATTGTTGCTTATCCATTGTACACTAGATACATCAATGTAATTACACCCAACACACTGTTGAGAAACAGAATGCTTCCCACCACTAGATCACATAACTAGACGTGAGCTGGACGTGATCCCACCGCTGCCAACAGTGTAGCGGAAGATGCAACTTGGACTCTAACCAAGGCTCATACATGGCAAAGTGAGCTCTAACGGACGTTGCCATGAAAGCCTAGTAGGCCTCTGGGCAGAGGCAGTAGGCCTATAATGCTGGCATATGCCTTGTTACAATAGCTTAAGTATATAACATGATTGACACAATCTTAATAATCATCATGATATGGCTTTGGAAGTGCCATAAGTGTAAGCCAACATAATTCATTATTTTACATTAACCTGTTAAACTGCATTGATATGGCTTAATTGATCCTAGTCCAGACTCGTTATAGTTGCAAATACCATACAGTTGCAACAGGAGAATTTAAACCACATTTATTGATAAATTAATTCCCCATCATGAAAATGTTTCCCCATACCTCTACCAAATACCTTCATCGATACCACAAAGAAGACAAATACAGCTTTTTACTCCAATCTGCCAACCCTCATAAAATCCAACATAACACCAGTATCCCAAAGTATTAAGTGAAAACAAGCATAGAAAACAGCATTGGCATTAATTAAAAAAACTACCTGGTTGATTACCAATATTGGGTTGTTAAAACTTCTTCTTAATAGCGGGCGCTGTTTTCACTTTGGGAAAAAATCGTGCCCAAATTAAACGGCCTCGTACTCTGTTCTAGATCATACAATATGCATATTATTATTACTATTGGATAGAAAACACTCTGAAGTTTCTAAAACTGTTTGAATTATATCTGTGAGTAAAACAGAACTCATTTGGCAGCAAACTTCCAAACAGGAAGTGAAAATTCTGAAAATGGGGCTCTGTGTCAGGGCCTGCCTATTCAAATGGCTTATATTTATGGATCTGTATGCACTTCATACGCCTTCCACTAGATGTCAACAGGCAGTAGAAGGTTGAATGGGGTGTCTAGCTTGATGTGAGGCCGAATGAGAGCTTTTGGAGTGACAAGTTCGCTCTTTTGTCAGTTTTCAACTGCGCACAGGGGAACTCCACATTGTCTTCTGAAATGCGTTACGTATACACGACGAAATGCTCCGGCTCTGATTTTATTGGATACATATGAGAAAAACATCATAAAGTAGGATTTTCAACCGAGTTTGACCAGTTTATTCGACGTTTATTGGGACTTTTGGAATTTTTCGTTCCAGGCGCAACGATTTCTTGGACATGTGCCCTCCACATGGCTAGCCAAAGTTGCTAATTCGACAGAAGAAATGGACATTCTAAAACCAAACAACGATTTATTCTGGAACTAGGACTCCTTGCACAACATTCTGATGGAAGATCATCAAAAGTAAGAGAATATTTATGATGTTATTTCTTATTTTTGTGGTATATGTTGGCTCCAACAAGGCGGAGAATATGTGAGCGGTGTCTCACAATATTGCATGCTGTATGTTGTACTAAAGTTATTTTTTTAAATCTAACACAGCGGTTGCATTAAGAACCAGTGTATCTTTCATTTGCTGCACAACATGTCTTTTTAGTAAAGTTTATGATGAGTTCTTTGGTTAGATTACGTGACTGTCCAAAATATCTCCGGACAATTTGGTGCATCATGGCTACTTATTCACAATGTAAAACCAGGATTTGTAGCTCTAAATATGCACATTTTCGAACAAAACATAAATGTAGTGTATAACATGATGTTATAAGACTGTCATCTGATGAAGTTGTCCAAAGGTTAGTGATTCATTTTATCTCTATTTGTGGGTTTTGTGAAAGCTATCTTTACGGTGAATAAATGGCGTTGTGTGTTTGGCTATTGTGGTGAGCTAATATAAATATATATTGTGTTTTCGCTGTAAAACATTTAAAAAATTGGAAATGATGGCTGGATTCACAAGATGTTTATCTTTCATTTGCTGTATTGGACTTGTGATTTCATGAAATTATATTATATGATATCCCTGTCGCGTTAGGCTAGGCTATGCTAGTCAGCTTTTTTGATGAGGAGGATCCCGGATCCGGGAGAGAGAAGCGGTAGAGGTTGAACTCTCCTGGCGGGAAAATAAAACAAAATACCGCTATGGTGCATAATTATGTCTGAAGCAGCTCTCATCACACAGAATAATGTTGGGAGACTGGACAGAACACTCCAAAAAGTGTCAAGTGGTAAAGTTTCCCTGTAATGACATAAATATGATGTAAATTATATGCTACATACCACTGCTGGCTTGCTTCTGAAGCTAAGCAGGGTTGGTCCTGGTCAGTCGCTGGATGGGAGACCAGATGCTGCTGGAAGTGGTGTTGGAGGGCCAGTAGGAGGCACTCTTTCCTCTGGTCTAAAAAATATCCCAATGCCCCAGGGCACTGCCCTGTGTAGGGTGCTGTCTTTCTGATGGGACGTAAAATGGGTGTCCTGACTCTTTGAGGTCATTAAAGATCCCATGGCACTTATCGTAAGAGTAGGGGTGTTAAAACCTGGCTAAATTCCCAATCTGGCCCTCAAACCATCACGGTCACCTAATAATCCCCAGTTTTACAATTGGTTCTTTCATCCCCCTCCTCTCCCCTGTAACTATTCCCCAGGTTGTTGCTGTAAATGAGAATGTGTTCTCAGTCAACTTACCTGGTAAAATAACAGATAAATATAAATTTAAAAAATTGCTATGTATAAAATGGGTCACACCTTCAAAAGTACAAGAGAGCCCTCTCTGGAACCTTGATGTGTTTGAAGAGTGTATTGTTCCAAACAATTGCATCATATTACATAATTGTGTATATTACATAATTGAATTTTATTATATAAATGAAAGAAGTGACAAAAAAACATATTTAATTAAGAAATACACTTGCAGTGTTACAATATCTTTCAAAGCTCCCGACTTTGAAAACACAAACAGACAATCTCTAAAAAGAAGAGCTCATAGTTAAAGTGTATAGAGGAGCATGCAGATTGTTCCATTTCCTTTCTGATCAAAGGATTTCCAGCGATGATGGGTTGTCACAGGCAGATATCGGGATGAATATAGATGACTCAGCAGCAATTAGCTGAGGGATAGTGTCCAAAAGAACCACATAAATAGTCATGACGCTGTCACAGATTGCATATCCAGGGTGTCCCAAATGGCACCTTGTTCCATATAAAGTGCACAACTTTTAACAAGGACTCTTAGGGCTCTGTTGGAAAGTAGTGTACTGTGTAGAGAATAGGGTGCCATTTGAGATGCAGCCCCAATGTTCTATTCACACCCAAGTAAGTATTTGCATCATCATCGCCATGCATATCTCGCCTCTTCCCATCCCACAGTCACTGAACATTGTCATTGAACCCCGTTTGTAGTACAGTACAGCTACCTTTTGATCAGGAGAATGCATTGACCCCCATTCACTCCAGTCATCTTGCAAGTGATTGGGGGAGATTTGATAATGTCATAGGATGATACCACCTAAATAGCTTTTGAATTAAACTACAGTATATAACTATAGCTAAATCAAATAACAGGTGTACGCATTGCTGAGATTCCAAACATACCGTGATGCTCAAGTATGGTCCCATCAGAATATCATGAAAATAAAATGGAATTATCTGTTTAAGCTTATGTTTTAAAGTCATTTAATGACAGTATGGAAACATAAACCCATTTAACCATCTTTAAGATAGCATTATACTGTCTGACACTGTCTAGTGTTAAACAGTCCTGTTCATATTCATGAAAACAACAATGTGTGTGTGTGGTTGTGTGTGTCTGTTATCTAAGAGGAGCACTACCCTCCATCAAAGCGGTCACACATCTGCTTCTGTTTTAATCGAAAACAGGATCACGAAGTCAGCCATACACTATATATACAAAAGTATGTGGACACCCCTTCAAATTAGTGGATTCAGCTATTTCAGCCACACCCGTTGCTGACAGGTGTATAAAATCAAGCATACAGCCATGCAATCTCCATATACAAACATTGGCCTTACTGAAGAGCTCAGAGACTTTCAACGTGGCATCGTCATAGGATGCCACCTTTCCGTCAAGCTAGTTCTTAAAATTTCTGCCCTGCTAGAGCTGCCCCAGTCAACTGTAAGTGCTGTTATTGTGAAGTGGAAAAGTCTTAAAGCAACAACGACTCAGCCGCGAAGTGGTAGGCCACACAAGCTCACAGAACGGGACCGCCAAGTGATGAAGCGCGCAGTGTGCAAAAAATCGTCTCTCCTCGGTTGCAACACTCAGTACCAAACTGCTTCTGGAAGCTACGTCAGCACAAGAACTGTTCGTCAGGAGCTTCATGAAATGGGTTTCCATGACCGAGCAGCCACACACAAGCCTAAGATCATCATGCGCAATGCCAAGCGTTGGCTGGAGTGATGTTAAGCTCACCGCCATTGGACTCTCGAGCAGTGGAAACTCGTTCTCTGGAGTGATGAATCACGCTTCACCTTCTGGCAGTCCGACGGACGAATCTGGGTTTGGCGGATGCCAGGAGAACGCTACCTGCCCCAATGCATAGTGCCAACTGTAAAGATTGGTGGATGAATAATAATGGTCTGGGGCTGTTTTTCATAGATTGGGCTAGGCCCCTTAGTTCCAGTGAAGGGAAATCTTAATGCTACAGCATGCAATGACATTCTAGATGATTCTGTGCTTCCAACTTTGTGGCAACAGTTTGGGGAATGCCCTTTTCTGTTTCAGCATGACAATGCCCCCTTGCAAAATAGGAGGTGTATACAGAAATGGTTTGTCAAGTACGGGGTGGTAGAACATGACTGGCCTGCACAGAGCCCTGACCTCAACACCCATCGAACACCTTTGGGATGAACGCCGAGTGCGAGCCAGGCCTAATTGCTCAACATCAGTGCCCAACCTCACAAATGCTCATGGCTGAATGGAAGCAAGTCCCTGCAGCAATGTTCCAACATCTAGTGAAAAGCCTTTCCAGAAGAGTGGATTCTGTTATAGCAGCAAAGGGGGGACCAACTCCATATTAATGCCCATGATTTTGGAATGAGATGTTCAACGAGCAGGTGTCCACATATTTTTGGTAATGTAGTGTATGTTGGGTCACAGTGTTCCTCAAATTACAAAATTACACAAGACACATCACAAGACGTTATAAACGAGCAAGATGTGTAGCCTGGTACTGTATTAGAACATGGTAAATAATGTCAACCTGTGTCAGAGTCTAAACAGCGTTTTCTCCCTTTGTCGTTGCACTGATGTAGATTGACACCTTGTGACAAGAGGAAGGAATGAATTCCAGCATCCAGCTAAGTAAAAGGCTTTGCTCGAGACCCAATTAGATCAAGGGACTCGATGTTATGAATGTGATAGATGACATGTGGTAGAGTTTTAGGCTTGTTAGCTTGTTTACTGGTTCTCTCCATGTCCCAATGGGTGCCTGTGTGTTTATCCACAGCCCTGTACACTCTGTGGTTTTCCACCGCTGACACTTTTCTGTTTACTTTCCAAAGTGAAAACACAGTAAATGGGAACGAATGCAAATTTCAATATGCCTTTTTCAAACATTGTGCTCCCGTTCACAAGCGTGCATTATATGAATAACCAACAACACCGAGTGAATTGGTTCTAGCACCTAAAGAAAGCCCTGGAGTATGTGGCGTTCTGCTTTGGAGAAGTCTAACGGGAGTATAATTAGCTCTATACTGTGGCCTGCCTTGGAGCACATTGCGACAACGCAGCAGCAGCAGTGTCTTGTGACATAATGTTAAATGGTAGAGAGAGACCTGCACACCCTGAGAGCCCTCTAACGGAACACTGCCCCCTCCAGATGTGCTCCCTGGCTCCTTGCCTTGCGTGACAGCCTGGGAGAAAACTGTTTGCCGCTGCAGTTTGTCGCTAATTGACCTCGACTTGCACCCCGCCCCACATTCCCATTAACTCCCCTGAGACGGTTCCCCAGGTCATCCCACGTGACATAACCCACCACGACACCCACACCAAAGCACGCACACGCACACGCACACACACACACACACACACACACACACACACACACACCTCACCCCCCGCTCTAGGGCCAAGCATTAATTAAATATGTGCACACTCACAGTGGCTGAATGGCAAATCCATACTGACTGTTCACAGTGGTAAAACAGCCAAATCCATACTGACTGTTCACAGTGGTAAAACAGCCAAATCCATACTGACTGTTCACAGTGGTAAAACAGCCAAATCCATACTGACTGTTCACAGTGGTAAAACAGCCAAATCCATACTGACTGTTCACAGTGGTAAAACAGCCAAATCCATACTGACTGTTCACAGTGGTAAAACAGCCAAATCCATACTGACTGTTCACAGTGGTAAAACAGCCAAATCCATACTGACTGTTCACAGTGGTAAAACAGCCAAATCCATACTGACTGTTCACAGTGGTAAAACAGCCAAATCCATACTGACTGTTCACAGTGGTAAAACAGCCAAATCCATACTGACTGTTCACAGTGGTAAAACAGCCAAATCCATACTGACTGTTCACAGTGGTAAATGTTCACTTGTTAAATTCCCCACTCCTTTTTGGTGACCCGCTACTATAATGTTTCAAATCAGAACCTCTTCATAGTCTGTGGTTTTATTTGGCCGGCGGTAAAAGAGATGACATTCCCACCGCGGGGATAACGGCTCCACACTGGCACCATAGCACCTTCTGTTCATGTTGCTACATTTCCTGTAAAAACTCTGTCCACATCTCAAAAGTACAACATTTCCTTTTGCATTCCTCCAAGCCAATCAGGCCAAGTCAACAAAGTCAGCTTTTCCTACTTTCTTTGAATTAGCAACAAAGCATGGGTCCACTCTATCTCCCAGCAAGCACGCAGGATTGGCCCACCGCCCTAGTGGATTTATGTACTCTACCATGTATGTAATCCATGATCATGATTGGGAGAGGAGGGTGCAGGGATGCAGAAAAAAGGAAGGGAACACAACGGCACTGAGTGCAGGACGGAAGCAAAGCCCAGTGGATCACCAGGAGTCCCCTGAGCCCCAGCCAGAACACACAACCCAGCTAGCCCCTCAGCGGTTAATTCACCGCCCAGTGTCCAGGCAACCGAATCCATTAAGGCTGTGCTCATCATGCAGTGTGTGAGTGAGAGTGAGAGTGAAAGAGAGAGAGAGAGTGAGAGAGAGAGAGAAGATTCCGGGCGGTCTTGGGGCTGTGGCTGCCTCTATCCTCTGTCACAGCTTTGTATTACCACCTCTCCTCCCCCAACACACACTAATACACACACATAACCTCATAGCCTTGTCAACAACCTTTATTATGCTTACATTTTTCATCACTGGTGGCTGGTGGTGGTTTTCCATCAGCACTTGAGGTGAATCACCTGACCCGAGGGCAGGACATCGCTGTTCTCTGGCTGTATGTCAGTAAAGGTCATCAGCCGAGCTGTGCTTTGCTACTCTGCCGGATGTGTTCACATGCTGTACCTGATCAAATGCAGAGTGCAGACATCATTCCCTTTGCCCCTCAGGGCTGCTGGGTGGTCAGTGTGTCAGGAACTGTAGGGTTCCACAGGTGAAAAGCAGCAAAGATAATGATGAGGTACAGGAACACCAAAATCGATGCCTGTAGTGTTTTTAAAAGAAAAACGTATTTCTCAAAATATAAAGCAGATTTTTCCCTCCCTTTTCCTCTCCGTATTGGATTCCCCAAATACGTGTAAATGGTCGCTTGAGCCCAGAGCAGGAAGTGTTTGGTTAAACTAATTTCCAATTGCCACACGCTCAGCCTCAGATGACCCTGATTGGCTTTCATGGAAATCCACAGGAGAACTTATGGGCAATAACACAAAAACATACTGATTCTGAGACTTAAAATGTATGTCAAACAAAAACCAATGATTTCAAATTTAAACAAGTCGTACAACTCCATGCACAAGGACTACATTTAACAATTCCACAGAAAATGTTACAAAAACACATTTACTTGAAGAACAGTGCAGATGCAAAGGTTTAGTAACAGAATGACGGCACAAGCAGAACACACCGTCATTCTGTTACCAATCTGCACTGTTCTTCATGTAAATGTGTTTTTGTAACATTTTCTGTGGAATTGTTAAAATTAGTCCTTGTGCATAGAATTGTATGAATGTTAGGCAAATATTTTAAAGTGAAAAATCAGAGTCTCAGCATCACTCTGTCATGGAGGAATTGTCCTTATCAGCCAACCAACTGTTCTGTCTCCTCTTCTCTCTGGTTCTCTACACCACTAGAGTATTTCTATCCTTAGAGCCCTGTGGGTCCACCAGTCCACATTTGCCATCAACAACATACCGAATTGGACTGAGTGAAACAAACATTTTTGCTGTTGCCCCGTGGCAGAGGGCCACCTTTCAGATGTGATGTTCTCTAAATGAGAACAGACCATTTATGCTTGGCTCGCGCCTGTGGTCCCTGACTAGTTACAACAAATTAATTGAAGGACTGGTTGCTAGCTAGCTCACAGCATTAAGGTAAAAATCAATATGCAGGGGTTGAATTGGGATTTTGTAGTTGGTGAAGTCTTTAACTCTAGCCCCAAATTGGCTGCTTGGCCACGATATTTTTGAACATCAATGTATTCTATTCCCACTGCATTCCAATCTATTATCCCGTCATATAAATATAATAATTTAGAACAGGTTTCGATGAAGGACGAGAGTCTTAAGCCGAGACAGCTTGTCCCACAATGACTGCCTCGCAGGGCTGACTGTGTGTTTGGATTAGCCAGCCATACAGGGGAATGAAGTGCTGGCAGATGTCATTAGCATCATCTATCCACAGTGCTTATTAGTCTGAAGCCCATTGTTATGGTCCTGGAGCGAAACAGTAAGAGTCTTAGCTAATACCACCCTTTTCCAATGTGACAGGGGTTCTATTTTATTGTGGACGTGTAGAAGAAACTGAAGCACTGAATATGTTTAAGAAGACCTAGGACTACCTAAGGTGATAATGTAAAAATCATCTACTGTATATGTGATGTTTTGCGACGGAGCATACTGTATCCTATAGCAAGAGGGCATTCCAGGTCTATGGCCTAGAAGGCATTCAAGGCCCATGAACAAGAGAGCATTTCAGCACCATACACAAGAGTGTATTTAAGGACCATGGAGAAGACTGCATTTCAGTCCTATGTACAAGAGTGCATTTCAGGACCACGAACAGCAACCCAAAGAGTGCATTTAGTCTGTCTAAATATAGAGTCTAAATACAGACTAAATATACAGTAGATCCAAGATCCACTGTCTAAATATAGAGTAGATCCAAGTTAAGCAGCAAAACCCTTACAAAAATCTTCCTGACCTAAAGTAGGATGTCTCGACCTGACTCTAGACATGATTTAATCCCTTACGTATTCTGTCTGTGCGGTTTGTGATCTCTGTTGACAGCAGAGACTTTGTTATCTCCGTGAGAACTGCGTGAACCCCAAACAGACTTGACCAAGTGTCTTTTCTCTCATGCCTTGACAAGACGACAAAAACATTTTGAGGTGATAAAACCCCAACTAATTCAATCCTGTGGTCTTCTGAAGTAGAAATGGGTGTAGAGAAACTATTATGGGCATAGAAAACCTATTCTGTGGATTAGGACGTTTTCCTCCTGCCAGCAAGGCATAAACATCACAGTGGGATAATAATTACCCAAACAGAATATTTTCACTGCAAAAGAAGGCGAAAACATCTCTGAGTAGTTGAAAACTAAACGAGGAAACGATGGACAGTTTCCCTGAGAGTCTCTGCAGAGGAGGAACTTCATATCAGCTCTCCATGGGTTGTATTTACTCGTCACATCACACTGCTGCTAGCTATAGAACCAACATAAAGCCTGATTTTAGCTGGCGGAAGCTTCTACTTTGATCCAAAGCTGTGTCTACTGTATGATGGATAGCAAGCCCCTATAGCAAAAGCATCTAGATAGTTCCATATTGTGTGGCGTGCAGTAAGACAAATAGTTATTTTAAAGGAAGTCACTTCATCACTTCCCACCATCCTATTAGGCTGGGGAAACGGTTTGAGCTCCGGGAGCGCGGCGGCATAGCATTGGAGCGCTGCACGCCCGCTTGCCTGCCACACTCTAAACATACAGTGATGGAACGAAGAGCCCTGGTTGGCATTTCCCATTGAAACAAGTGGCTCCCCAGTTAATCAAAAGAATGTTGGCTAGGGCTAACAGGCTACTTTAACGGTGTAGGGATTTCTCCAACCCCCCCTTCGTTGCCAAATCCAGTCCGGTGCATTGAAGTGGATGGATGGAGACGGAGACAGGGGGGATGGGGACAGGGGGATTAGAATGGGTAATTATCCTTTTCCCTGTCAGTCAGCCCAGGCAAGGCAGCGCCAGAGCAAGGCAGTGGTATATACTGAGGCACATTAGGATTCACAGTCACGGCCCTGCTGAGCTCTCTGCCTGCCCACACTGCCTGCTTATCTGCAGCATTCTGTGTACAGGGACAGGCAGGGGCACAGCCACAGAACACTCTTTATTCAACAGGGAGACTGACTGAAATGTACTCTTGCACTATTCAAAGACCCACGTGAGCTGGTGTACTGCTGGTGGACCGGCTGTTAGGCACTTGCTGTTACATGGTGTACTGTTGTTGGCATGCTCTTTGTGTGCTGTAGGGTAACATATTGGATGTATGTATATATCCGCATTCGAAGGTGTCCAATCCAAAAGGATTTCTCACAATCAACCTCTGGCTACGTCCACTGCGACCACATCGACCGTGTAACACTCGACTGCGGCTTCTAAATTATCGGTCCAATTTGCATGTTGTTGTCATGCTACAAATCACTATACCCTTATATTAATCATGTAGAGAATTATCCATAAATAAAGGGTGGAAATCTCATAAGACAACAAATGTGTACGGGCAACCCTGACTAAGACCAGCCAGCAATGAGATATGAGTAAAAATGTGTTTAAAGTGCATTTTGGAAGTGTACTACTGCCCAGCATGCATCATATGGCAGTAGTTATTCCTCTGGCTGAGCTGTTATCCAGACGGTACGTTGCAAAAATGTTGTTCCGCACAAATAATGACAGTATAACACACCATTTGTGGTGAGCTGTCGAGTCTACAGTTACCCAAGGTGACAAAATAAAGGATGTTTTTCAAGCAACGGATCATCGATTTTAATCTGGACAAAATAGTGTGTTTTAATGACTGAGAGACGGATCCCCATTGGTTCCCGTTGATAGGGTAGAACAGCAAACACATTTGTCTCTCTTGCTAGCCAATCTTTCTGTACTATGTTTCATCCTGCCAGTGTGAGAGTATACGCCTCAACACATCCTCTAATCGATGCCCATTGCAGATGGGTTCTTAATGGGGGAAACTAATGGTGATTACCTAATGAGTTGTACCTGGCAATTCCATTATGGCTTTCCAGTTCAACACACTGAACCAATACAGTGAGGCGGCTGCCAGTGATGATGAAACATATGGACGTACATATGAAAGAAAACTCTGAAAGCAAAGACAGAACAGGAGGAACAACATGTCAATTACATGTCAAGTCCTTCCTTTCATATGACACCAACAGCTCCTTTTTCAAGCTGTGGCTGAACACAAATGCTATGGACAAGGAGGAGGTGTCGGCCCTATCGCAAGATCACACACTTTCCTGTTGTCATGTTCCATAGAGGTGAGAGACTTACTTCCCCATCTTGTAGAAGTGTGAATCTCACATGATATGCACTGGTTGTTTTTGACACATGTCATCCCTCTCTGGCGTCTCTCTGTGCCCCAATGGAAAAAAAGTGAGAAAGTGAAAAAAACTGCACTATCAAGGCCTAACCGTGCTGGGACACTTTTTCAAAGCACGTGTGTCTCAGGCCCCCATCCTGAGCCTAGGCTGTTTAAGACATTAGCTCCCTGAACAACTCTGGGTAATCACTGGCATTCTAATGCCAATGAGTACTGTAGCATTCTGGGCTCATGGGCAGGGAGAGACTCACAAGTTCTAATGCTCTCCATAAGTGTTGTGTTTATACCAGTGATTTTCGCCTACTTTCTCCCTTACACATACTGCAGTGGAGATGAATGGGGTGTCAAATGAGGGCTATCTGACAGAGATAGTTGACAGGACAGTACCATTGAGATATGCTGGAAAAGCTAGGCTTCTCACTTCAACATAGCCCCAGGCAACGAGGAAGAGAACCGCTGCATCTGTCTGGAATGCGGCATGAATCGCTTTCTACCTCTGGTGTGGAATTAACAAGACAGGGATGTCGGAACGGAGGAACGAAAGAGCTGAGAGGAGACAAAATCCCTATGGCAAGGAGCTGTCCACAGTCTCTCTGCAGTCCATCCAGAAAACTGCTATTGATCATATGATATCATCTGCACTTGGTAAAAATTTATGTTTTGCCTCTTCCCCACTCCCATCAAAGTGAGTTTTGGGTATTGACTCAAGGTACTCTACCAAGACGGGAGCTGTGAGAAATCTTCGGAGAGGAGAGGGTGCTCTGAAAGTCCTCCCAATTAGTACCCTAATTAAACTGATTTAGACATCAAGAGCTGAGTCAGACCTGAAAAATATGACTCCATGGTGGGTGGCCCAAAGCCGACACTCTTAAAACCCCCCTCAAGATTAAAACTAATGAACCAAAACAGAAAGTTCACTCCCTGTCCAGTCAGTAAGTCCCCCAGCTTTCTGTAAGAACTGGCACTCACCAGCCCAAATTATGCTCAGGCTGTGAGACTGTGAGATGTTCAAGCGGATAGTGCCGAGCCGTAGAGATGAATAGACATGTCTACTGGAGGGAAAGAAGACAGGCCAGTCCAGGAAGCAGCACAAACCTGTAGTCCCTTTGATCTATTTTCCATTGCTTCAGCAGGCTGGTAAAACCTTTATCAAAGATGTATTTGATGTCTTTAATCTGTCTGCCTTACCCTTTATGAGGGGTAAAAGCGCCGGGGCACTCGGGGCGGCTGGCTTGGCACCGAGCCGCTGTGTGTCATTGTTTAGGCCCCTCAGTGGTATCTGCTGACGTTCAAATCACTCCTCATTAAAGAGCCTGCATTTCAAAAACTAGTCCATTTCCCTGGGAACAAGGACTCATGAAGTCTGTTTTTCTATCACCTTTGGGAAGTAATCCATTAGCAAGGTACTTTTCTGTTAATAAAAAGGATTTTCCCTAAGAAAAGTTGGCTACCACAGAGAACTTTTCTGTAGTTTGCTGTATCAGTCTTATCATCTGATTCCATCTAATTATATTTTATCCAAGGTGGTGTGCTGTCCGTGAAGCAGGAGGCAGTGTGTTTGATGCTGTCAATGAAGCAGGAGGCTTGTTTGGTTCTGTCCGTGCAGCAGGAGTCGTCTCGTTTGGTGCTGTCCATGAAGCAGGAGTCGTCTTGTTTGGTGCTGTCCATGAAAGAGAAGGCAGCTTGCTTGGTGCTGTCCGTGAAGCAGGAGACGGCTTGTTTGTTTTTTTGGTACATTTGAACCATCCTCTCACCTACAGATGTAGGATCTTAATTTGAGCCAGTTTGCTACCGCAGGAAAATAATCCTGCAGCAACAGGAAATGTGGATTATAATTAATGGACATTTTTGTAGGGGTTGATACATCTTTCATACGGGGAAATAAAGTCTTAAATGTCAAAGTGGAAATTACAAACGTCAGAAGCCTTTTTAAACCTCAATACACTACACGTTTTAAATGTCCTGCATTGCAGAGTGGTCAAATTAAGATCCATATTTGTACCTTTAGTCCCAAGTTAGTTGGGATCTATCCATCAAATGGAGTTGCAGCCAGCCATATCAAACCAGCTGATTGAGAAGGACCCTGGTTAATATGACCAGGAGGCTTGAGAGACCCCAGATGGACCACACATCTGCTATATCAAAGCATCGCCGTGACCTGTGGTGGCTGAAGCAGAACTGCAGCTGCACTACTCATATCACTGCTGCCTTAACTCCCCTGCCTGTCTGAGAGATAGGGGCATCTACTCTGTCTCTCCCACTCTGAAACGTAAAGAATCATTGGCTCACTGACTGCGACATATGCCTGGACGTGCCCGGACTTGGTGGCCTCTCCAGCCACCAGAGGGCGTAGAAGCCCATAGCGCCTGACCACCAAGACCCGATGAGGTCTGGGAGGTTTTCTATGAGGGGCATTTAGCGTATGCGTGCGTGTGAATGGCTCTCCTGCAGAGAACACATCTGTTTGTGTCAGTCTCCGGTGCAGTATGCCTGAGTGCCTGCTGTTTAGGTGTGCTGTTCTCATCAACACAGGGCTGATACCCCAGGTTCCCAGTCATTGGTTACAACAGAAGCTGTAGGAGCTGATCATTTGACAGCAGGCTCTCACTGCCTCTCGGGGCTCAGCTGATAGACCTATGTTTGATCAGACACTTACACTATACAGTAGAGCAGGGCTTTTATGTCATTTCAGGCCCTTGAGGGCCAAATACATACTGTATTTATGTTATACCTGGTAGGTAATTAATCAGTTATTGTAATGTCATTGATTGACCAGAGAATCCCAGGTCTTAGTCAGTTCCTGGTAAAAGAGAAATAATCAAACCAGCAGCGCCACCCTCCAGGGCGGAAATTGAATAGCCCGGTGGTATACAGCAGCTGTTTTTTATTTTTTATTTTATTTCACCTTTATTTAACCAGGTAGGCCAGTTGAGAACAAGTTCTCATTTACAACTGCGACCTGGCCAAGATAAAGCATAGCAGTGCGACAAAATCAACAACACAGAGTTACACATAAACAAACGTAAAGTCAATAACACAAAATAAAATTAAAATAGAAAGATCTATGTACAGTGTTTAAATGTAGAAGATTAGGGAGGAAGGCAATAACTAGGCCATAGAGGCGAAAATAATTACAACTGAGCATTAATACTGGAGTGATAGATGTGCAGATGATGATCTGCAAGCAGAGATACTGGGGTGCAAAAGAGCAAGAGGGTAAGTAATAATATGGGGATGAGGTAGTCGGGTGTGCTATTTACAGATTGGCTGTGTACAGGTACAGTTTTACAGGTTTGGAAAATCAAATGTTATAATAACTCCCTCTATGCATTCTGTGTCTCCATATTGTTGATGTGCTATGGACGGGCACCCAGTTTCAAACACCCTTCTACTGAGAGTGTTGAACGACTGCCATTTGAGAGCAAATAAAACTTGTAACTTGTATTTTCCCCGAATGGAAAATTCCAGAGTCTCACCTGTCTGATACAGCACTCTCAATCCACAAAAGAAAACACTAATCTATGTCTCAGTGTGAAGCTGTGTCTGTGTGTACATTATTTTTTTTTGGGGGGGGGGGGGGGGGTTTCATGAACTAACACTTACACTTGACCTTTTCCCCGATACTGTCACTGATTTTGCTGATAGCTACTTTACTGAGGAAAAATGTTCTTACTATGACTGTGACGTGGTTGTCCCACCTAGCTATGATGAATGCACAAACTGTAAGTCGCTCTGCATAAATGACTAAAATGTAAATGTGTGTGTTCATCAGTTACAGTAGCATGAATTACTCCCGCCAATTCATTAATATGTAAGACATTAAATCAAACCATAAAACGGCCAATTAAGTATTTTCTCTTTGGCAGTACAACACAAATACAATTCTGTTTCATTGCTGACAGCGACTCCAGACAGGCTTAATGTGAGAACAGGATTTAGCTGGATGCTGAGCAACAAGCAGTATGTGTACATTGCCACCTGCTGGTCAAACTGTCTGTTACATTGCAACATCACTGCTACAGGCTGGTATGGAAGTGTCTCTTGACTCCCACATCCATAACCCTGAAAACCAGCTGTATATCAGAGCATTGACAATAAATGCATTTCCATAATATCTTATAGAATGCTTATTAAAAACCAACTCCTCTAACAGAAAAAAAAGGGAGTCTACGAATGTCATGTAATTAACGTGCATTCACAAATGAATCAGCTGGCATACAGAATCAAAGCACAATTCCACCACATCAACCTCCAATTAATAAGCGCAGACTGAATTAAAAATAAAATGCAAAAATCAAACCTATTTTAGTCTAGCAACAATGTATTTGTCCTAAAATTCAGTAGGAAATCCAAAAATCGAAATAATTTAGCCGCAAAGAAATGAAATAAGGCTTGAACTTACCTGCTACATTGTTAGTCTGTGTAATAATTCTAAGGAAAGAAGACCACAGAAGAAAATTGTTTAAAAAAAATAAGTATTATTATAGACTCAACTCACATAATAAATTCAAGCAAGGGCTTAGATCTCAGAAATAGCCTTCCAAACGTTGTTCTTTAGATGCAACACCCTACAGAGGACGCTTCACTTGAAAATCAATACAACATCCCTTAAACAATTATTTGAGAACGATAGATGAGCTCACTTGTACAGTATATAGTGAGAAAATGACTTTTAAGCTATAAACAGTTTAGTATTCAAGCGTTTTGTTTCCGCTTGGTTCTTAAACGGTAAACGGTTTCCGTTTCAAGACATAATAAATACACCCCTGGCCTCCATAACATTGGATTCCCCCTTCCCGACACACCCACTCAAACCAGGAAGTGACTATGGGTGTGGCTAAGGAGTGACTACGCAAAGCCCACAGCCTACACATATCTCAAGAAACCATGGAAGCTTGTGGGTTACAGCGTGTTGTTATGCAGAAATGTAAGGGATCATCAACGAGGGGTTATACATTCTATGGAAAATAATGAACAATGTGGAAGGTGTGTTTCACAACACGCTAGCGGAGTTGAACCACTAACCTTCCACAGATTTGCATTATTTTCCATAGAGAATGCATAGAGCCCCGAGTTGATTATCCCTTTTATACCACAGGAGGCTGCTGAGGGGAGGACGGCTCATAATAATGGCCTGAACGGAGCAAATGGATTGGTATCAAACACCTGGAAACCATGTGTTTGATGTACAGTGGGGCAAAAAAGTATTTAGTCAGCCACCAATTGTGCAAGTTCTCCCACTTAAAAAGATGAGAGAGGCCTGTAATTTTCATCATAGGTACACTTCAACTATGACAGACAAAATGAGAAGAAAAAAATCCAGAAAATCACATTGTAGGATTTTTTATGAATTTATTTGCAAATTATGGTGGAAAATAAGTATTTGGTCAATAACAAAAGTTTATCTCAATACTTTGTTATATACCCTTTGTTGGCAATGACAGAGGTCAAACGTTTTCTGTAAGTCTTCACAAGGGACTGTTATCATGTAGCTGTTATGTAGGAAGATTTGATGCAGTGGTCTTCCAACATGGCCATTGTACGCCACTTGGCAACTCTCTACAATTTATGTGCTGTATTTGGCTGCTCTAGCAAGGCAGGAAAGACAACGGGAAAAATATATTTTGACAGACACCAAGGAGATGAGACTCAAGAACTGCCAGAAAAGCGAAGAAAACTTTTTGCACGTCAAAATCTGAACCCAGACAGCTGTCAGTACTGATCTTTTCATCACTGGATAGTCTGATTTCAGGTTTAGTTTAGTTGTTATGGTAACCAGGTGTTAACAAGACTAAGTTGCCAACTTTAGCTAGATAGAGTGTAGTCTATCCAGCATGCGTCTCTCTCATAGTTATTTTCATGAAAATAATATAGCATTGCATGCATCTTTCATCGCATTTGCAGACTAATGTAAGCCTACTACTCCTAAAGTGATGAGTAGAGTGGATAGTCAAAATGTAGTAACTCAATCTAATCACTGTGCATGGCTGAGCGCGTAGTGGCATAGGCCTATAGGCTATATCACAGACCTTTCTTGTCTTCTCTTTGCACGGGAAAAAAGTGGCCTTTAATAATTCCATTTCAGGCAATTCTACTACACTTTGTATGCCTGGAGACATTAGCAGAATCTTCTTTAATACGACAAATCACAGAATAGCCTAGGCCTACTCTGCTGATCCTGACAACCAGATCAATAGAAACGACCTTGTCTTTAATGCAACCATCTAATTTAGGCCTGCAAATAGGGGAGACACAAATTGTACAATATGATGTCCATCTAGACTGGAGGAGGACATATTGTCCAAAAACACTCTAGTGGCAATGACCCAATGATTATTTGTTGAGAAAATGTATGGACATGACAGCATAGGACACAGGCCTCAATGGGATAGGACAACCTGCTGTCTTAACTATTGGTTGTTTCAGATCAACAGTAGATGTCATCTTTATATGACACTAAAACACCTGAATGAATTAAACACAACCAAAAAATCAAGAGCCCTGGTGGTATAGGTAACCTGAAGAAGTGATATTCTAACATCAGGTGTGCTTTGTATTTTTTTTATGTACTGTAGGATAAGCTGACTTATGTCGATTGGATTCCCACTGCGAAGATGAGCAATGCGGCTGCAGCATCAGTTTCCTTTTCTACTATTTCATCATTTTCCGGATATTAAAGGAGACATCCCTCAGTTAAACAAAATGGTTATCAGTAAAGCATTATTTTATTAACAATTATTTAATTAATAGATAAAAATATTGAAATTGCATGTGTGCATCCAAATCACTTAAACACTTAGCTGTTTGTTTTCTAGCAAGACTAACATTTGATTCAGGAATAAAGCACTACAAAACATGCTGGGAAATATGCAAACTATTATGTCCATGAAATTCAACCTTGAATTCCACTGAAAAATTCTCCATCTTGCACTGTCATTTTTTAAAAGAAATAGTCATCCTGAAAGTTCTCACATCAATTTGTTACATTTGTTTGTGTGCAACTATAAACAGTAGGACACAAGGATAGCTTGGTTAAAATGACTACTGAATACTTCTTGTATATGCTAATGGAGAAATATTCTGGATCAATGAAGTAGAAAGGGGTAATATGCCACATGTGGCAAACGGTTGCTGAGTAACCATGTTATTGGCATGCTGGCTGAGTTGCCAAGCGACCAACAGACAGCTTGCAGATGTAAGTCAGCTGTTACATCAGAGGCAGATTTATGAAACAATAGGGTATGCCATGGTGAGGCATGAAATGGATAAGGGCTCTAAATATAGTCCCTAGAGAGGCACTGTTGGTCTGAGAGGCACCAGAAGAAACTGTGTATTGTAATAACGTAGCACAGTTACTATATAATGGTTTGCACTAGATCTCATGCAGCATTTCCCCAAAATGTTATGGAACACTTAAGTATAACAAACATGCCTCTCCGCTCTATTCATGATATTTCTATCTGCAATGTTCCACAATGTTTGCCTAATGAACATGGCCCAGGTGAACACTCTGGCTCCCACAATTACTCACTCTCATTTCCTCAGTCTTTTCCTACTCCTCTTTCTGTCTGCTTTTTGTCCAACTCCTACTCACACTTCCACTCCTCCTATTCCGCTCTTCCACTCGTCCTACTCCCCCTGCTGACGTCACAGAACACATAACACAGGAATCTATAGCTCAGCTCCATTTCATATGAATTATCTAAAAAGGAGCACAGACACTGACGCAGATATAGACGCACACTCAAACACTCAAACACACACACACACACACACACATGTAGAGAATAACAAGCTTCCTTTCTAAATTATAACATAATCTTATTTTAAAGGTGCAATATGCAGAAATCAATCCGCCATTTCCTGTTTGCTAAAATTCTAATAGTTTGCCTAATTTCAGTTCATGTGACAAAAGAAGCAATACTGTAGAGAATTATTGTACCATTTAAACCTCTGTGAAATATATTTTCAATAACCAAAAATATTGTATTTTCAGTTGTTTGAAGCTGGTGTACAAAAACAAAAGTAAAAGAAGCAAAAACTAAACTTAAAGAGGAATTTCACCCATCAGGAATCTGGAATTATTTGTATCCTGTCTGAGGCATTTCCAGGTCAGTAAGATGTGTTTCACACATAATTGCCCAGGAGTAAGGAAAGTATGGGCTTCGCTCGTTGAACGATACACCAGAAGCCGTCATAGAGTGTATTGATGGGGAGGGGATGGGGGGGGGGGGGGGGTTTAAAGGGCGACGGACATTAACAACACAATCCTTTGGAAAAACTGAAAGAACTGACCAGACCACAATGGCTTCAAGTGATTCCTCTCATCAAAATGAATTGTTGCTACATGGTGACATTCAACCATACATGTTTCAACTGGAATATAGCGAAGATGAATTGAAACAAAGAGTTGGATTTAGCTAGAAGCTCAGCTTCTACAGCCGATGCCAGCACAAAAGGTATAGATGACAAATATGGTCGCTAGCTAAATAAGTTATTTTTCCTGCAAGCCACATAGCAAGCTAGCTAAGTTTATCTACTGAATCCCATATTGTGTATTGCTGGCTAACATACTAATGTGTTACAGTGTGGGGCAATCTAATTATTTTGTTTGATAACTTAGGTACCTAGTCTAGCTAACTAAGTTAGCTAAACAACTACAGGTAGCCATATCCCACTACTTGCTTGCTTCTGAAACTAAGCAAGGTCAGTCCTGGTCAGTCCTTGGATGGGAGACCACATGCTGATGGAAGTGGTGTTGGATGGCCAGTAGGAGGCACCCTTTCCTCTGGTCTAAAAGAATATCCCAATTCCCTGACATTGCCCTGTGTAGGTTGCTGTTATTGGATGGGATGTTAAACAGGTGTCTTGACTCTCTGTGGTCACTAAAAGATCCCATGACACTTATCGTAAGAGTAGGGGTGTTAACCCTGGTGTCCTGGCTAAATTCCCAATCTGGCTCTCATACCATCATGGTCACCTAATCATTCCCAGCTCACAATTGGTTCATTCATCCCATGTAACTATTCCCCTGGTTGTTGCTGTAAATTAGAATGTGTTCTCAGTCAACTTACCTGGTAAAATAAGGGATAAATAAAAAACCTATGACTAAAAATAGAAGAGGTTTTACAATTGGAGATCTATTGTATCTTGATTGTAAAACCTCTTCTCTTTTAAGGCAACTAAACAACAAGCTATGACATTATAACCAGCCACCTTAATAGTTTACAAGCAAACGTTAGCACATGACTAGAGTTGGCTAGCCAGTTAGTAACAAGTCAGCAGGTGCCAAGCTATGTGCCAGGCCTCATGTTTGTAACTTTTTAGCAAACGTGTAATATCCACAATTGTAAATAGTTTTACTAGCTAACTATGTAACATAATTGACAAGGGATGACATTTGTTATGATTATGACTGTGGATGCATTTCAAAATCACACAACTATAGCTAATTTTCCCCCAACATCAGACACCACCTAACTTCGGACACTCTCTAGCAGTTTGAGGATTAAATCACCTCGAGCTCAACATTTAAATGGACTGGAAAATAACGGTAAGTTTTGCGACTAAAGACACCCTTCTAGCTAGCTGACCACCGATTTGCATTGCAATTTATGTAAGTTAAGTTAGCTTTTGAGAGTTTTCCAAAAAATTATATATTTTGTGGATCACGCTGTATAATGTAAAATTTGACTGCATGACAGACCACAGATCATTTATTATCCAACTTTTTACCTCTGAAATATAGCTAACCGATTCCAGGCAAGTCATTTTTTTTTACCGGAAAGCTAGCCAACTAGTCAACTATCTAGTAAACATTTCGGATTCCATTTTTTTTTTTACAAACTTAAAACAGATATATCTTGTTATTGAACAAAATAGTAAGGTGGCCAATAACTGGGGACCGTATGCCGATAATACGGGACGTATTTTTTTTGCTAAACCGCTTATCAAAAAGCTGATAGTAGTAGTATTTCCACTGAAATGTCAAACATGCTAATTGCTAATCCATTAGCTAACATTTTTATGACACCAATAATCACAAAAGATTGATGGCTTGATCACAAGATAACACTGATTGAAAGTAATATGTTTCTTAAAAGCTGTTGAATATGGCGATAATACGGGGTGCTACACTAGGCATCACACAGGATTCAAAACAGATGTAAATAACAAGTATAGGCTATCCAGCAAGCTAGCTAGCTAAGTTTACTAGCTAACAGGGAGGAGAAACAATAATACAACAATTTAACTCTTGTAAATCTTTAAAACTGATGAGCTGGTTTTACTATATAAAAAAATATTTGCCTAAGCATGCCTGTTAGACATGGCTGTAGCTTGATACTGTCTGCCTACCTACCTAGGTACATTTTAATGGTCTGGTCACTATGTAAAGGTTGAGGGTTATACCATATTTATTTCTATTAGTCTAAATGTAATCTCTGTGCCTGTCCACATGTATGCATGTTCAACTAGTCTACGCTAACGTTAAGTTGGAAATTAATCTGAAGGTTCCTTTCGGATTGTTACATATTCTATCCCAAAAAAGAGCCAATTATACAGATTATTCAGGGGTGACCAACCGGCTCGATTCGGTCTTATGTAGCAACATGCTACAACATGGTATATCATACATTGCATTTGATGAACAATGGGAAAGTAATTCTGCTTTGAAAGTTGATGAACTTGTAACCTCACTTTTGAGAAAATAGCCTTTGAATATTTTAGTACCAACTGGAGAGCTCTTCTTTGTCTACACCCATTCTGCATGGTGAACATCCTAGAAGCTTTAGCCCGACCCATCTCTTTAACGGTTGAATTGAGCGTTCCGTACTAACAACAGCAGTCAAGCACCCAAGCTAACTGGCTAACTTGCTAGCTACTTCTGTACACAAATGAGAGAACAGTTCACTGAACATTACTCGCTCGAGGAGAGCTGGTTAGGCTGTTTTTATGTTATCCAGAGCTTTTGTGCAACTTGTTGGTGACTGCAACTGTGCTGTCAGATTGTTTGTTCAAAAATTCAGAGCGTTTCGCTCTCGGAGCGTTCAGAGCGCACATTGGATGCTGGCCGATGAGAAGGGTTGATCCGAGCGTTCAGACCTCACAATGGCAGTTAAGCACCCAAGCTAACTGGCTAACAGGTTAGCTTGCTAGCTACTTCCAGACACAAATGAGAGAACAACCCAATCTGACCATTTTACTCGCTCTAGCAGAGCTGGATAGGCTGTTTTCATGTTATCCAGAGCGTTGGTGACTGTAACTGTGCTTCTGGCAACAATTGAATTATGTTTTTTGGCTGGCGTTTACTGACACCGGCCATATTCAGCAGGTGATGAACGTTCGGGAATGAATCAGTTATTCTGCGCTCTGGCACACTCAGACAAGAGTGCTCTGAAATTGGAGTAGATGGCCTGACTGAATTTACAAACACAACCGAAATGGTTACTTGCATTGTGGAGTATTTTGTTAAGACATGTAACTAGCTAGCTAGGTAAACAATGAGCCAGAATCCTAACACATGATGTTACTACCCTGCCTGAATCTGCAGGTCGGTAACCAACCAGGTTCAAAGTTAACTAGCTAACATTAGGCTATAACTAGCCAAGCAAATTACTCTGAGATACTAATAATAAGATCATACACGTAACGTTAGCTAGGGTGCCAGCCAGCTAACATTAGCTAGCTAGCTAACAATACACTTTAACTTGAAATGAAAGTTACTTTGTCAAAATTAGAAACGTTTAATATCTGAAAATGTAGCTAGCTAGACTATCTTACCCGCAAACTTCATGCATGCTTCTCCCTGTCACGGATACCATGGTTGCCCTTAGTCTGAAGGTGTAATCCAGAGACAGATGTTTTCTCCATCTCCTTAGCTATCATACTCAGTCCTCCAGAAAGTGGAGATGGACACTTATATACAGTTGAAGTCGGAAGTTTACATACAGCTTAGCCAAAAACTCAGTTTTTCACAATTCCTGACATTTAATCCTAGTAAATAATCTCTGTTTTAGGTCAGTTAGGATCACCACTTTATTTTAAGAATGTGAAATGTCAGAATAATAGTAGAGAGAATGATTTACTTTCATCACATTCCCAGTGGGTCAGAAGTTTACATACACTCAATTAGTCTTTGGTAGCATTGCCTTAAAATTGTTTAACTTAGGTCAAACATTTTGGGTAGCCTTCCACAAGCTTCCCACAATAAGTTGGGTGAATTTTGGCCCATTCCTCCTGACAGAGCTGGTGTAACTGAGTCAGATTGGTAGGCCTCCTTGCTCGCACACGCTTTTTCAGTTCTGCCCACAAATTTTCTATAGGATTGAGGTCAGGGCTTTGTGATGGCCACTCCAATACCTTGACTTTGTTGTCCTTAAGCCATTTTGCCACAACTTTGGAAGTATGCTTGGGGTCATTGTCCATTTGGAAGACCCATTTGCAACCAAGTTTTAACTTCCTGACTGATGTCTTGAGATGTTGCTTCAATATATCCACATAATTTTCCTCCTCATGAAGCCATCTATTTTGTCAAATGCACCAGTCCCTCCTGCAGCAAAGCACCACCACAACATGATGCTGTCACTCCCATGCTTCCTGGTTGGGATGGTGTTCTTCGGCTTGCAAGCCTCCCCCTTTTCCCTCCAAACATAACAATGGTCATTATGGCCAAACAGTTCTATTTTGGTTTCATCAGACCAACAGACATTTCTCCAAAAAGTACGAACTTTGTTCCAATGTACGGTTGCATACTGTAGTCTGGCTTTTTTTAATGGGTGTTTTGGAGCAGTGGCTTCTTCTTTGTTGAGCGGCCTTTAAGGTTATGTCGATATAGGACTCGTTTTAGAGTGGATATAGATACTTTTGTACCTGTTTCCTCCAGCATCTTCACAAGGTCCTTTGCTGTTGTTCTGGGATTGATTTGCACTTTTCGCACCAAAAGTATGTTCATCTCTAGGAGACAGAACGCATCTCTTGCCTGAGCGGTATGACAGCTGTGTGGTCCCATGGTGTTTATACTTGCGTACCATTGTTTGTACAGATGAATGTTGTACCTTCAGGCGTTTGGAAATTGCTCCCAAGGATGAACCAGGCTTGTGGAGATCTACAATTTTTTTTCTGAGGTCTTGGCTGATTTCTTTTGATTTTCCCATGTCAAGCAAAGAGGCACTGAGTTTGAAGGTAGGTCTTGAAATACATCCACAGGTACACCTCCAATTGACTCAAATTATGTCAATTAGCCTATCAGAAGCTTCCAAAGCCATGACATCATTTTCTGGAATTTTCCAAGCTGTTTAAAGGCACAGTCAACTTAGTGTATGTAAACTTCCGACCCACTGGAATTGTGATACAGTGAATTATATGTGAAATAATCTGTCTGTAAACAATTGTTGGAAAAATGACTTGTGTCATGCACAAAGTAGATGTCCTAACCGACTTGCTAAAACTATGGTTTGTTAACTAGAAATGTGTGGAGTTTTTGAAAAACAAGTTTTAATGACTCCAACCTAAGTGTATGTAAACTTCCGACTTCAACTGTATATTACATTTGTGTTGTTCGGTTCCACTGGACCCGAGGGTTATGAAAGTGTGGAAAAGTGTGTGTATAGGTGAAAACAAGTAAAAATTAAACAAAAAGTTTTGCTGTGTGCCTTCACTCTGTCTTCCTACTCAGCGGGCCTGCTGTTTCAACATAGCACCAAGAACCTGTCTGTCTCCCTGCCTGTCTCCCGCTTTTCTCGCACTCTTTACCTTTTGTAGTGTGTGAAACTACACAACGTCTGCGGGAACCTGCACAAAGTTATTACAAGACATTATTTTGATACATTAGTTTCGATACATAGTAAAACATTCAGAAGTTTCCCACACTACCCCAGCCAGGTGCAAATTGGGGGAGGGATACAACAAATAAATAACGTTGCATGTATGGCTCCTTACCACAATCAATCAGTATGGCAAAATAATCTCTATTCAGAGGGCCTTAGAAATAATTTTTGCAGAGAGAGAAGCTGGTATGGAAGAAGCATCTTCCACTGTGGAAGATGAAGAATTTTCAGAATATGAAGATCATGTCTCGGTCAATTCAGAGTCTGACAGTGAGTTGGAAGAAGAGGATGAGATTGACCCTCAGCCAGCCCCAAGGCCCAGCCTATCAGCAACCAGCTCATCAGCAGCCTGCAGGAGGAGAAATATGGATGTCAAAAAATGGAATGGTCTTCTTTCCCAAGAAATGAGCCACCCCACATGGCTGCCAATGTAATAAGGATGTAACCAGTGCCGACTCATGTGCGGGACATAAAGTCTTCATTTCAAACCCCAGACATCATCCAGAAAATTATTCTGGACTGCACTAATTTGGACGGAAGGCGTGTTTTTGAAGAGAGATGGAAGGAGATGGACAAAACTCATTTACATGCATACATTGGGGTTATTATTCTTGCTGGTGTTTTCAGATCCAATGGGGAATCCACAGAATCCCTGTGGGAAGCAGAAACTGTCAGAGAACTCTTCAATGCAACATTGTCTCTGGAAAACGTCCACATTATTTCCAGGATGGCCGCTGCCCCTTCAGGCAGTACATACCGTCTAAACCTGCAAAATATAGAATCAAGATCTGGGCTGCCTGTGATGCTGCTTCATCATATGTCTGGAAGTTGCAAGTGTATACGGGAAAGCCAGAGGGAGGAGCCCCTGAGAAGAACCAAGGGATGCGGGTTGTCCTGGATGTGACACAGGGACTCCGTGGCCACAACATCACATGCAATAACTTTTTTACTTCGCACAAGCTGTGACAGGAGCTCCTCAAGAGGAAGCTGACGATGTTAGGAACAGTACGAAAAAACAAGCCAGAGCTCCCACCTCAGCTGTTGAATACACAGAACAGGCCTATCAATTCCTCTAAGTTTGTGTTCACGGCCGACATGTCCCTAGTGTCCTACGTGCGAAAGAAAGACAAAAATGTGGTACTCATGAGTACGCTGCATAGCGATAGGAGAATCTGTGGTCCGGAACATCAAATAACAGAAGTCAAAATAGATTACAATGCCACGAAAAGAGGGGTGGACAATTTAAACAAGCTGGTGACTGGCTACATCTGCAAAAGAAGAACCCTACGCTGGCCACTTGTGATATTCTTTGACAAACGCGTTTGTCATCTGGATTGCGTTGAACCCAGATTGGAACAGAGGGAAGCTCCAGAGGAGACGGATCTTTCTCGAGGAGCTGGGCAAGTCTTTGGTAGGACCTCAAATCAACATATCTCAAGGACCCCAGCTTCTGCAGCCATCATGAGGAGGATTGAGGAGGAGGATGTTGGTGCCCCATCCGCCCGACCCACAGATCCAACAACTCCAATATCGGAAGTAGGTCTGAGTGATGTTGATGCATGTGGGTGTGTCTGACTCTCCTACCTTGGCCTGCTGTAACTATATATGTGAGTGAGTGAGATGTTAGTAAAATTCCTGAACTAAGTGTTTTCATCATTCTAGACTGCAGCCGGTAGCAACAAGAAGAAGCGCTGCGATGTGTGTGGACCCAAGAAGAACAGGAACACACAGTACACATGCATCAAGTGCAAGAAATACATTTGCAACACACACACTGTAAAACTATATCCCTCATGTGGTGTGTAGACCGGCCTTAATTTGTGTTCAATGGGGCTCATTTATAATTTCCATAAAATAATGTGTCCTTCCAATTTGTTCAGTTCAAAGCAATAAACATCAATAGTGATGAAAACCTTGTTTAACTTCTTTATGATAGGGGGCAGCATTTTCACTTTTGGATGAATTGCGTGCCCATAGTGAACTGCCTCCTACTCTGTCCCAGATGCTAATATATGCATTATTACTATTGGATAGAAAACACTCTGAAGTTTCTAAAAATGTTTGAATGATGTCTGTGAGTATAACAGAACTCATATGGCAGGCGAAAACCTGAGAAAAATCCAAACAGGAAGTGGGAAATTTGAGGTTTGTAGTTTTTCAACTCATTGCCTTTCCAAGATACAGTGTAAATGGGGTCATATTGCACTTCCCAAGGCTTCCACTAGATGTCAACAGTCTTTAGAACCTTGTTTCAGGCTTCTACTGTGAAGGGGGAGCGAATAAGAGCTGTTTGAGTAAGGGGTCTGGCAGAAGGCTATGAGCTAAATCATGCGCGCGGCCCTGAGAGCGAGCTCCGTTCCCTTTCATTTCTAAAGACAAAGGAATTGTCCGGTTGAAACATTATTGAAGATTTATGATAAAAACATCCTAAAGATTGATTCTATACATCGTTTGACATGTTTCTATGAACTGTAATATAACTTTTTGGACTTTTCGTCTGGACTTTCGCCTGGACTTGCCCGTGCCTCTTGAATTTGGATTTGTGAACTAAACGCGCAAACAAAAAGGAGGTATTTGGACATAAATTATGGACTTTATCGAACAAAACAAACATTTATTGTGGAACTGGGATTCCTGGGAGTGCATTCTGATGAAGATCATCAAAGGTAAGTGAATATTTATAACGCTACTTCTGACTTTTACTGACTCCACAACATGGCGGGTAACTGTATGGCTTGTTTTTGTGTCTGAGCGCTGTACTCAGATTATTGCATGGTGTGCTTTTTCCGTAAAGCTTTTTTGAAATCTGACATGGCGGTTGCATTAAGGAGAAGTATATCTTTAATTCTGAGCATAACACTTGTATCTTTCATCAAAGTTTATGATGATTATTTCTGTAAATTGATGTGGCTCTCTGCAAATTCGCCGGATTTTTTAGAGGCAAAACATTACTGAACATAACGCGCCAATGTAAACTTACATGAAGTCCTATGAGTGCCATCTGGTGAAGATCATCAAAGGTTAGTGATTCATTTTATCTCTGTTTCTGCTTTTTGTGACTCCTCTCTTTGGCTGGAAAATGGCTGTATGTTTTTGTGACTAGGCTCTGACCTAACATAATCATATGGGATGCTTTCGCTGTAAAGCCTTTATGAAATCGGACACGATGGGTAGATTAACAAGAAGTTATGCTTTAATTTGGTGTATTGCACTTGTAAATGTATGAAAGTTAAATATTTCAAAAATATATATTTCAATCCGCCTTTTCAGCGGAAGTTGTCGCGGGGTTCCGCTAGCCTTATTAAGGGGATTTCAAGTTTAAATCTCATGGACATAATAATTTGCATATGTCCCAGGATGCTTTGCAGTGCTACAATCCCAACTCCAAATGTTAGTTTTGATTGAAAACAAACATCTTACCTGTTAATGGGTCCAGCTTCAGTCAGTTGATTATAGCCATCCTTTATGCTTGTTCTAGTCGAGCAGGTTAGTCTCCTATTCAGAGGACCCCCACTTTTGTTAGTGTCTTATTGGTCAAGGTCACACCAAATACTTAGCACCACATCTCATTCAGCCTATCAGCAGCCTTGATTCCCGGGACTTCAGTTTCAGTTGGTCTATGACCCCAACACGCTGTGTGGTCAGAAACGTGCTTTCCCAATCCTGATGAGCACTTCCACAGTTTTCCCTCCTGCTGAACTTTTCCTCTTGTGGACTGAATCCCTGTATGTCTGATGTTTAATTGTGCATGCATCTAAATGACCACATAGTTAATGTCAGTTATCACTGGACATGATTCTCAGATATCTGAACAATGAGTGGTCAAATGTGTGTGTGATGTGTGAGTGTGGACATCTTCCATTAAACTCCCCTTAACCTGGACATCTGCCTCATCCTTGTTCTGACCGGACATTCTGTAGTGGTTGCTACCGGCCTTAAGCCAGTACCTAAGGTTTCTAATTATATTATATTCATGGTCCTTTGATTCTCTACAACCCTACACCTTTTTTTCCTGCAGTGAATACACATATGGAATTTAAATGTGCTTTCCTAATCACCAAATAATTGTAAATAAAATAATTTAACTACATAATGTAAAAACATATGTCAAATTGATGTTGAATATAAGAGCCAGATGCTCTCTTAATTCTACCCAGATGAGTTTCAGTGGTCTGGGGTGCAGGCTTCAAACTTGTAGCTGATGAGAGTCAAAGTGGTTCAATTCCACCTTCTGGGCAACACTGAAAATATGTCTGCTTTCCTCTGAGAAAAAATTATAAAATAATTGGCAAGATGGTTATGGAAAACAGCCGAAGTGGAATGAATTGCCAACAATAACAGAACTGTAGTAAAATGCACTTCAATCTAAAAAGCAATTATCACATTCCCTTTTCAAAGCAAAAAACCCAGTCTTCACACAAGTTTTACTACAAACACTATTAGACACAGTCAAGATTGCATTTGTGTAACAGCAGATGTGAGATGCATCAATACAAGATATGTAACCTACCTCAGTTACCTCACACTGTATGCACATGATGTGGGTTCAGCTATGCCTATCGCTCACAGTTCAACTATATATACAGTGCATTCGGAAAGTATTCAGACCCCTTGACATTTTCCAATTTTTTTTACATTACAGCCTTATTCTAAAATGTATTAAATAAATAAAAAATCCTCATCAATCTACACACAATACCCCAGGATTTTTTACATTTTTGCAAATGTATTAAAAATAAAAAACAGAAATACCTTATTTACATAAGTATTCAGACCCTTTGCTATGACTCGAAATTGAGCTCAGGTGCATCCTGTTTTCATTAATCATCCTTGAGATGTTTCTACAACTTGATTGGAGTCCACCTGTGGTAAATTCAATTGATTGGACATGATTTGGAAAGAAACACACCTGTCTATGTGAGTTCCCACAGTTGACAATGCATGTCAGAGCAAAAACCAATCCATGAGGTCAAAGGAATTGTCTGTAGAGCTCCGAGACATGATCGTGTTGAGGCATAGACAGGATCGTGTTGAGGCATAGATCTGGGGAATGATACCAAAAAATGTCTGCAGCATTGAAGATCCCTAAGAACACAGTGGCCTCCATCATTATTAAATGGAAGAAGTTTGGAACCACCAAGACTTCATAGAGCTGTCCGCCCGGCCAAACTGAGCAATCGGGAGAGAAGGGCCTTGGTCAGGGAGGTGAACAAGAATTCAATGGTCACTGACAGAGCTCCAGAGTTCCTCTGTGGAGATGGGAGAATCTTCCAGAAGGACAACCATCTCTGCAGCACTTCACCAATCAGGCCTTTATGGTAGAGTGGCCAGACAGAAGCCACTCCTCAGTAACATTTCAGTTTTTTATTTTTAATACATTTTCCAAAATTAAAAAAAATCACTGTTTTTGCTTTCTCATTGTGTGGAGATTGATGAGGACAAAAAAATACTATTTAATCAATTTTAGAATAAGGCTGTAATGTAACAAAATATGGAAAACGTCAAGCGGTGTCACGTTCCTGACCTATTTTTATGTTATTTTGATTATGTTTAGTTGGTCAGGGCGTGAGTTGGGGTGGGCATTGTATGTTGTGTGTGTTTTGTTTAGTCTATGGGTGTTGTATTGTGTATGGGATAGATAATTGTGAGGTTTTCTAGTTATGTCTATGGCTGCCTGGATTGGGTCTCAATCAGAGACAGCTGTCATTCATTTGTCTCTGATTGGGAGCCATATTTAAGGTAGCCATAGGCAGTAGGCTTTTGTGGGTAGTTGTCTTGTTTAACGTTTGTTGCTTGTCTGTGCACTTGCGTTATTTAGCTTCACGATCATTTGTTGTTTTGTTTGTTTGTATAGTGTTTTCGTTTCATGTTCATCTTCGTTCATTTATTAAAAGAAGATGGCTTATTTTCCTCATGCTGCGTTTTGGTCCGAATCTCTTCCACACGATCGTGACAGAACTACCCACCACAACAGGACCAAGCGGATTGAGGAAGGAGAAAAGGAACTAAAACAATGGAGAGAAGAGGAATGGAGTTGGGAGCAAATTTTCAATGGAGAAGGACCCTGGGCTAAGGTTGGTGTGAATCGCCGCTTGCGGGAGGAGAAGAAGGCAGCCACAGCCCAGGAGCGCTGGTATGAGGAGGCAGCACGTAGGAGAGGCTGGAAGCCCGAGAGGCTCACCCAAAAATTTCTTGGGGGGGGGGGGGGCTAAAGGGGAGTGTGGCGAAGCCGGGTTGGATACCTGAGCCAACTCCCCGGGCTTACCGTGGAGTAAGAGGGCGTCGTACTGGTCAGACACCGTGTTATGCGGTAAAGCGCACGGTGTCCCCAGTACGCGTGCTTAGCCCAGTGCGGGCTATTCCACCTTGCCGCACTGGGAGGGCTAGGTTGGGCATCGAGCCGGATGCCATGAAGCCGGCCCAACGTATCTGGCCTCCAGTACGTCTCCTCGGGCCGGTGTACATGGCACCAGCCTTGCAGGTGGTGTCCCCGGTTCGCCTGCATAGCCCAGTGCGGGCTATTCCACCTCGCCGCACTGGCAGGGCTACGGGGATCATTCAACCTGGTAAGGTTGGGGAGGCTCGGTGCTCAAGAGCACGTGTCCTCTTTCACGGTCCGGTATATCCGGCGCCACCTTCCCACCCCAGTCCAGTACCACCAGTGCCTACACCACGCACCAGGCTTCCAGTGCATCTCCAGAGCCCTGTTCCTCTTCCACGCACTCTCCCTATGGTGCGTGTCTCCAGCCCAGTGCCTCCAGTTCCGGCACCACGCACCAAGCCTCCTGTGCGTCTCCAGAGCCCTGGACGCACTGTTCCTTCTCCCCGCACTCGCCCTGAGGTGCGTGTCCTTAGCCCGGTACCTCCAGTTCCGGTACCACGCACCAGGCCTATAGTGCGTCTCAGCCGGCCAGAGTCTGCCGTCTGCCCAGCGGCGCCTGAACTGCCCGTCTGCCCAGCGGCGCCTGAACTGCCCGTCTGCCCAGCGGCGCCTGAACTGCCCGTCTGCCCAGCGGCGCCTGAACTGCCCGTCTGCCCAGCGGCGCCTGAACTGCCCGTCTGCCCAGCGGCGCCTGAACTGCCCGTCTGCCATACGCCGTCTGAACTGTCCGTCTGCCATGAGCCTGCAAAGCCGCCCGTCTGCCATGAGCCTGCAAAGCCGCCCGTCTGCCATGAGCCTACAGAGCCGTCCGCCAGACAGGAGCCGCTAGAGCCGTCCGCCAGACAGGAGCCGCTAGAGCCTTCCGCCAGACCGGATCAGCCAGAGCCTTCCGCCAGACCGGATCAGCCAGAGCCTTCCGCCAGACCGGATCAGCCAGAGCCTTCCGCCAGACCGGATCAGCCAGAGCCTTTCGCCAGACCGGATCAGCCAGAGCCTTCCGCCAGACCGGATCAGCCAGAGCCTTCAGCCAGCCATGACCGTCCAGAGCCGTCAGCGAGCCATGACCGTCCAGAGCCGTCAGCGAGCCATGACCGTCCAGAGCCGTCAGCGAGCCATGACCGTCCAGAGCCGTCAGCGAGCCATGACCGTCCAGAGCTGTCAGCGAGCCATGACCGTCCAGAGCCGTCAGCGAGCCATGACCGTCCAGAGCCGTCAGCGAGCCATGACCGTCCAGAGCCGTCAGCCAGCCATGACCGTCCAGAGCCGTCAACCAGCCAAGAGCGTCCAGAGCCAGCCAGCCAGGATCCGCCAGTCATTCTGGTGTTGCCCCTCATTCTGGTGTTGCCCCTCATTCCGGTGTTGCCCCTCATTCCGGTGCTGCTCCTTATCCTGATGATGCCCCTTAATTTAGGTGGGGTTATTTGGAGGGTGGGCATTGTGAGGGGGATAAAGAAGCGGGGATTGATTATGGTGGGGTGGGGACCTCGCCCTCAGCCTGAGCCACCACCGTGGACAGATGCCCACCCAGACCCTCCCCTAGACTTTTGGTGGTGCGTTCGGAGTACGCACCTTGAGGGGGGGGTTATGTCACGTTCCTGACCTATTTTTATGTTATTTTGATTATGTTTAGTTGGTCAGGGCGTGAGTTGGGGTGGGCATTGTATGTTGTGTGTGTTTTGTTTAGTCTATGGGTGTTGTATTGTGTATGGGATAGATAATTGTGAGGTTGTCTAGTTATGTCTATGGCTGCCTGGATTGGGTCTCAATCAGAGACAGCTGTCATTCATTTGTCTCTGATTGGGAGCCATATTTAAGGTAGCCATAGGCAGTAGGCTTTTGTGGGTAGTTGTCTTGTTTAACGTTTGTTGCTTGTCTGTGCACTTGCGTTATTTAGCTTCACGATCATTTGTTGTTTTGTTTGTTTGTATAGTGTTTTCGTTTCATGTTCATCTTCGTTCATTTATTAAAAGAAGATGGCTTATTTTCCTCATGCTGCGTTTTGGTCCGAATCTCTTCCACACGATCGTGACAAGCGGTCTGAATACTTTCCAAATGCATTGTATAAATGCAGATGCCAAGTTGGCAGTGAGGGATTTAGGTCTCCACTGATGAAAACATATGTTGTGGCCTATTAATAATGTGAGACACGGTGTGCTGTGGTCAAGACTCTGGGAACACCATGTTCTCCTTAAATAATACAGGAACAGCAGCCAGGGTTTAAGACCCTCCACGGATACACCCTGTGCCCTGCCATTGTCCGCTCTGAAAAGAGGAGCATGTTAATCACACATAAAGCCCAGAGTTGAGCAGAGGGTCTGGTGAGCTCAGAATGAATGCACACCATCCCAATAGGTGTAATTGTGGTCAGAAAGAGAAAGGCTAAACACACACACACACACACACACACACACACAGGGGGAATCACTTTTCTCCTTTACAGAGAAATTCTGACTTAAATTTTTATATTCACATTTTTTTAACACTCTTCTATCACTCAATATTTAATTATGTTTCCTATCTACTGTTCCTCTGGACAACACAATGCAGACAATCTCAGTCTGTTGTGAGGGGAGGCTAAATGCCGAAGGGAGAGAACAAAAGACTGCTGTAAATTAAAGCTCATCCACTTTACATAATGAGGGAGAAGGACATATAAAAGAAGACTGCCTTGAGGTCCAGCTGAAAAAGTCCTAGAGAGAAGAAATAAAATGTGTGCTTAAATACAGCAGTTATATGGCAATAACCACATCCAACCTCTGCTTACATCCGCTTGCTTCTGTCCAGATTTCTACTCTGATTTCACAATTCATTCGCGGTTTCCTGTTTCCTGAGCGACATGTTATTTTATCTGAAGCCCGAAGAAGCTAAGCCTACAGCTCTCATCTCTGCAGCGCTGGACGGAAACACTCTTCTATGTGACGTCAATTAAACCATGGTAGCTACCCACACACTTCAGCTCTGACGGCAATTGTCCTTTTTTTGGATGCCTGCGTCAGCAAGACCTTTTTAAAATCACCAAATGGCTTACATGGAATCAGTTGACCATATTTGCAATTTCCATGATGTGTTAAAGAGTTTTTCAGACATTGTATTATCACCGAGGTACCGGATCTAGAATGTATCTCATTTGGCTATAAATAAGTTTCAGTCTTCACATTCGCAGCTACCTCCGTCTCCCCGTGCGCCTAGATGATGACGTGCTCGTCCAGGCAGAACGATAGATTTTAACAGCATCACTTCATAAAATATAGTCTTTCTATTGGCAAATTAACTATTTAATTGGTACTAGTAAACGGCGACTAAATAATTAGAGTTTTGTCCACTGCATTCTGAGTGTTTGTTGGCTCGTGGAAAACACGGACCATGCATCTGAACCACTCCGCGGACCACGAGACCACTCTCCGTGGCGGGAAAAGGGGTCAGCTCGAGCTCTCCTCCGACGCCATCAATAGTTGGGCATCCTCAAAATCCCAACAGGTATTCGTATGCCTATTCTACCTAAATTAAAATTACACGTTTGCTTCAAATAGCCTACTTTGTGAAAAAAAATACCATATATAGGCTATATTGATTCGTTGTTTAATTATGATAAAATGGAAATTAAGTGTAGGCAAATAGGCTAAGGCAACAATTTAATTATTGAGTAGTACTACTTGTAAACAAGCTAAGACTGAGGCAGCCATAGCCTACCACTTTATAATGCAAAAGCTCATGTAGCCTACTGTGTTTCAATTGTTATTTTTCTCTCCCTCGCCAGTATCCTGTCAAAATGCAGCTACCCAGCAGTTCCTTCATCCCCACCATCAATGCCATCACGTCCAGTCAGGAGCTGCAGTGGATGATCCAGCCAGCCATTCTAGCCTCCAAGCCTGACCACTGCCTACACTCTCACCCCTACCAGCCCCTGGACATCAGCAGTAGCCTGGGGCCTGGGATCCACACAAGGCTCGGGGTAATACGGACAGTGGGCAACACGCATGGAAGGAGCAGGCGTAGTGATCAGGTAACAGTAAGCAAACACACTGTACAGGAAGACAGAGAGGCTTTGACTAAGGGATATGGATATGTTGTTAATATTGTGGATATAATAATGATAAAATATTGTTATTGCAATATACAGTTTTTCACAGTAGATCAAAATATCAATATATTCATACTGCAATATATTTGATTTCTGTAAGTAGCCTATAGCAGTGGTTCCCAACTCTGTACAGCTTTAAACTTTTTCTTGGACGTTGTAATAGTAGAATGTACATGGTGCAATTTCTAAATTGGGTAGTGCATCATCAGTTCCTCTTGTCATGTCAGTCATTGTGAACTTTAGTGAGCTATTTGTCAGAAATGACCAGATCAACTAGCGCATGTCAGCTAATGTTTTTTTATTTAGGTTTTTAGCTCATATATATTGTTGTACATTTTTTTTTCACTCAAATATCACATGCATACACATTAGGCATGGCAAAATGTGTAGATTTGCAGGAAATAAGCTTACAACTAGCAAAATTCTCTCCAACAAACAAGGAGTGTGAACAGTTTGTGTCATGAACAGTGCTTGTGCCTATAGAAATAGATGCTGGAAGGGGGGTCCCGAATGAAAAGGTTTGGGAACCCCTGGTCTATATTAAGTATCTCATGTTAGAGTTGACAGTTAAAAAAAAAATGAATGGCATATCCAGCCGAATGCTGTTTCTCACTGTCTCTTACTGTTTTCCATCAACAGTTGAACCCAGCTGAAGAGGAGAGGAGAAGGTTGAGGAGAGAAAGGAACAAGCTGGCTGCTGCCAAGTGTCGCAACCACAGGAAGGAGCTGGCCGACCAACTGCAAGGAGTGAGTCCAAACAGAGAGAATGACCAGTCAGTCAATACTGTAGCTCTACCTACCTACTGTTTTGTAAGTATAGATGGATGTTGATGTTTATGAACTATGAACTCTGTTGTCTGTCCTATAAGGAGACTGATGAACTGGAGAGAGAGCAGGCCAGCTTGACGACCCAGGTTGAGATGCTCCAGGAGGAGAGAGAGAAGCTGGAGCGCATGCTAGTGTCGCATGCCCCAGTGTGTCTACTGGGCTGTGACGGCCATCCCCAGGCCCAGCCACTGCCCCCTCTCGCCCCGACCATGTACACCACAGCCACCTCCCCCCTGGCCAAACTCCTGAGCCCCCCTCCCGCGATAAAGCAGGAGCCCCAGGAGGAGATGCTGTTCTCCTTTCACCACCATGAACACTGCGCCATCAAACCCACCTATCGCCATGTAGAAGAGTACTGTCCCAGTGTCTTCACCACCCCGTCCATGGTGAGCTGCAGCCCAGCCCATTTGGTGGATCTATCCTGTCCCATGCTGTCTCACCATCACCCTAGCCTGGGTAAGCAGGATAGGTCTGAGTCCTCATTCCGGGAAGAGGCCCTTCCCAACAACTTGCTCTCCAAGCCTCTCCCTGGTAGTGACATGAGTCTTGAGGATGGACTACTGGGACCACGATTCTCCCCCACCTTGTTGACTCTGTAGGGCAATGATTTACAGTAAAGTGGACACATATAATGTACAGCACTATACTGTACTTTAATCACTATGGCATGTTCAGATGCTATTCTTTGAAATACTTGACCAGCAACTGATTTGGTCTGCCTGGTACAATGGAACTAATGGAATCGTCCCAAAAGTACAAACGCCATGCTAAGGCCTAGATTCAATCAGATCAAGTGTTAAACTGTGATAGCAGACACACGAATAATGAATGTTTTTGCTGTCAGATGTGGAACTGCGTTGGAGCCATCAAATCGGTGAGTAGCTGCTCTTGCGATCACTGTCAAGAAGCCACACCTGTCCCTACTCGCTTTGGAAGTTCAGAGCAAGAAAGTGTAGACTATATATAAATAATTACGCTCAAATTGAAAAATAATTAAACTATATAAAGAGGATTTATCAGCCTAATTGATGTGTAGAGTCCATCTCACATTCCAGTGTTCCAACTTGGAAACAAGGCTGCATGGGATTTCTGTTAATGTGACTCTGTGAAGCCAATGGCAATGTCCGCTTTAGGTATAATGCCAGGAGCCACTTGTGGATTTGACAGCTCTAACAGCAGTTCCACCTCTGACACAACCCAAACAACCGCTATGCTGATGTCACTAAAGCGGATCTGATTGAATAGAGCACTTTCTCAAGCACAGACTAGGCTATAGTATACTGTCAAGTATATAAAAGTTTTTGAGATGTGTATTTTACTGACCTCTGGAGAGGGTTCTTCCTTTGTAAGAGGAAGATAAAGGTTTAACTAGATATTCTTTGTTAATCAGAAATTAACATCACAATTCCTTTACAAGTTTGGCTCTTGTCAATACTTCAATCATATCCATTTTCAAACTAAACATTGATTGACTGGTAGTTTGGTTTGTTAGACGCTAGATGGTGCTGCAAGACATTGCCTTGGCACAACTATAAAGCACTACTGTAAATCACAATGGCAAATATTTATTAACCATTAGTTCTGTTTAGTATTTAATTATTTAATTGCTGTGCCATTTATTAAAGCCAATCTGTATGTAGAAGCCATTTTATGATTTTAAGTTGGAGTAATGGGTTGTCACGACAACACTGACTAATTTTCTACAGTCAAATGTGATATGAACACAATGCAACATTACTTACCATACATCTGAGGTAGAAGTGTCAAAGCAATATTGTCATCCACAATGATTTGCTATCATGTTGACCTTTATATTTATCTCATATTGTGTGTTATTCATTCTTGACGGTTTTCATTAGGTTTCAATGTATTATTCGAGGCAGTACAATAAATGAATAGGAAGAGTATTTGTTGTATAGTTTGCTGTGAGAAACATATTTTAAAATCTGAATTGTTGGCAGTATGATCATAATATATAAGACCTCTGTAAGAATACAGACTCTGGGGACAAAACGTCATCTACAGTTGAAGTCGGAAGTTTACGTACACCTTAGCCAAATACATTTCAACTCAGTTTTTCACAATTCCTGACATTTAATCCAAGTAAAAATGCCCTGTTTTAGGTCAGTTAGTATCATCACTTTATTTTAAGAATTTGAAATGTCAGAATAATAGTGGAGAGAATGATTTATTTCAACTAATATTTCTTTCATCACATTCCCAGTGGGTCAGAAGTTTACATACACTCAATTAGTCTTTGGTAGCATTGCCTTTAAATTGTTTAACTTGGGTCAAACATTTCGGGGAGCCTTCCACAAGCTTCCCACAATACGTTGGGTGACTTTTGGCCCATTCCTCCTGACAGAGCTGGTGTAACTGAATCAGGTTTGTAGGCCTCCTTGCTCGCACACGCTTTTTCAGTTCTGCCCACACATTTTCTGTAGGATTGAGGTCAGGGCTTTGTGATGGCCACTCCAATAGCTTGACTTTGTTGTCCTTAAGCCATTTTTCCACAACTTTGGAAGTGTTCTTGGGGTCATTGTCCATTTGGAAAACCCATTTGCAACCAAGCTTTAACTTCCTGACTGATATCTTGAGATGTTGCTTCAATATATCCACATAATTTTCCTCCTCATGACGCCATCTATTTTGTGAAGTGCACCAGTCCCTACTGCAGCAAAGCACCCCCACAACATGATGCAGCCACCCCCGTGCTTCACGGTTGGGATGGTATTCTTCAGCTTGCAAGCGTCCCCCTTTTTCCTCCAAACATGACGAGGGTCATTATGACCTGACAGTTCAATTTTTGTTTCATCAGACCAGAGGACATTTCTCCAAAAAGTACGATCTTTGTCCCAATGTGCAGTTGCAAACTGTAGTCTAGCTTTTTTATGACGGTTTTGGAGCACTTCCTTGCTGAGCGGCCTTTCAGGTTATGTCGATTTAGGACTCGTTTACTGTGGATATAGATACTTGTGTACCTGTTTCCTCCAGCATCTTCACAAGGTCATTTGCTGTTGTTCTGGGATTGATTTGCACTTTTCGCACCAAAGTAGGTTCATATCTAGAAGACAGAACACGTCTTCTTCCTGAGCAGTGTGACGGCTGCGTGGTCCCATGGTGTTTATACTTGCGTACTATTGTTTGTACAGATGAACGTGGTACCTTCAGTCATTTGGAAATTGCTCCCAAGGGTGAACCAGGCTTGTGGAGGTCTACAATTTTCTAAGGTCTTGGCTGATTTCTTTAGATTTTCCCATTATTTCAAGCAAAGAGGCACTGAGGTTGAAGATAGGCATTGAAATACATCCAGAGGTACACCTCCAATTGACTCAAATTATGTCAATTAGCCTATCAGAAGCTTCCAAAGCCATGACATCATTTTCTGGAATTTTCCAAGCTGTTTAAAGGCACAGTCAACTTAGTGTATGTAAACTTCTGACCCACTAGAATTGTGATACAGTGAATTATAAGTGAAGAAATCTGTCTGTAAACAATTGTTGGAAAAATGACTTGTGTCATGCACAAAATGCCAAAACTAAAGTTTGTTAACAAGAAATTTGTTGAGTGGTTGAAAAACAAGTTTTAATGACTCCAACCTAAGTGTATGTAAACTTTTGACTTCAACTGTACATATGATGCAACTGTAACAGCTACATAAAGCATTATTAAAGCTTTATAATACATTCAACTTGGAAGATGTATGCCACAAATGTTCAGGTGAGGGAAATTAGCAGTTGTCAGTTCTTGGAAGAATTCTGTTTGGACTTTAATCTTCAGTGTTGTTGACCTGTAGTCCTGTGTACTGATGCAAATCAGTACATATCACGGTCTATAAATGATCGTGCACTCTTCCCCTCTTCTTAGTGACATGATATTCATCACATACTTCCAGTTGATCTTGCATTTCCCACACACATTATAGAAATCTATTCTCTGCTTCTAGCTTTTTTCTCTCCATCCTTGTAAAGGTACTACAGTGTACTACTGTTATTGTTGCAAAACACTTATGAAAACGGATGAAATCAACATATTGCTGAGCAATCTGTAGATCTCCTGAGCTGGTTACTAAGCAACATATATATATATATTTATATAGTCTACATCAAAAAAAGGATAATGTATATACAGTGGGGAGAACAAGTATTTGATACACTGCCGATTTTGCAGGTTTTCCTACTTACACAGCATGTAGAGGTCTGTAATTTTTATCATAGGTACACTTCAACTGTGAGAGACGGAATCTAAAACAAGAATCCAGAGAATCACATTGTATGATTTTTAAGTAATTAATTTGCATTTTATTGCATGACATAAGTATTTGATACATCAGAAAAGCAGAACTTAATATTTGGTACAGAAACCTTTGTTTGCAATTACAGAGATCATACGTTTCCTGTAGTTCTTGACCAAGTTTACACACACTGCAGCAGGGATTTTGGCCCACTCCTCCATACAGACCTTCTCCAGATCCTTCAGGTTTCGGGGCTGTCGCTGGGCAATACGGACTTTCAGCTCCCTCCAAAGATTTTCTATTGGGTTCAGGTCTGGAGACTGGCTAGGCCACTCCAGGACCTTGAGATGCTTCTTACGGAGCCACTCCTTAGTTGCCCTGGCTGTGTGTTTCGGGTCGTTGTCATGCTGGAAGACCCAGCCACGACCCATCTTCAATGCTCTTACTGAGGGAAGGAGGTTGTTGGCCAAGATCTCGCGATACATGGCCCCATCCATCCTCCCCTCAATATGGTGCAGTCGTCCTGTCCCCTTTGCAGAAAAGCATCCCCAAAGAATGATGTTTCCACCTCCATGCTTCACGGTTGGGATGGTGTTCTTGGGGTTGTACTCATCCTTCTTCTTCCTCCAAACACGGCGAGTGGAGTTTAGACCAAAAAGCTCTATTTTTGTCTCATCAGACCACATGACCGTCTCCCATTCCTCCTCTGGATCATCCAGATGGTCATTGGCAAACTTCAGACGGGCCTGGACATGCGCTGGCTTGAGCAGGGGGACCTTGCGTGCGCTGCAGGATTTTAATCCATGATGGCGTAGTGTGTTACTAATGGTTTTCTTTGAGACTGTGGTCCCAGCTCTCTTCAGGTCATTGACCAGGTCCTGCCGTGTAGTTCTGGGCTGATCCCTCACCTTCCTCATGATCATTGATGCCCCACCAGGTGAGATCTTGCATGGAGCCCCAGACCGAGGGTGATTGACCGTCATCTTGAACTTCTTCCATTTTCTAATAATTGCGCCAACAGTTGTTGCCTTCTCACCAAGCTGCTTGCCTATTGTCCTGTAGCCCATCCCAGCCTTGTGCAGGTCTAGAATTTTAGCCCTGATGTCCTTATACAGCTCTCTGGTCTTGGCCATTGTGGAGAGGTTGGAGTCTGTTTGATTGAGTGTGTGGACAGGTGTCTTTTATACAGGTAACGAGTTCAAACAGGTGCAGTTAATACAGGTAATGAGTGGAGAACAGGAGGGCTTCTTAAAGAAAAACTAACAGGTCTGTGAGAGCCGGAATTCTTACTGGTTTGTAGGTGATCAAATACTTATGTCATGCAATAAAATGCAAATTAATTACTTAAAAATCATACAATGTGATTTTCTGGATTTTTGTTTTAGATTCCGTCTCTCACAGTTGAAGTGTACCTATGATAAAAATTACAGACCTCTACATGCTTTGTAAGTAGGAAAACCTGCAAAATCGGCAGTGTATCAAATACTTGTTCTCCCCACTGTATATCTTTTTTTTTTTTTTTTTTTGACTCCATGTGGAGTCAACTTACCATTGGAAGAGTAAGGTCAGTCAACACAGTGAGTATATCATAGGTGGCCTACATGTACTACCTAGACTCTAGGTCCTGGAGCAATAGAAGGAACGCTGCAGTCCCAGAGGACCTCGGAGCCCAACCGACACCCTCGTGGAAGGATTTCTACAGTGCCAGAGGACCTTGGAGCCCAACCAACACCCTCGTGGAAGGATTTCTACAGTGCCAGAGGACCTTGGAGCCCAACCGACACCCCTGTGGAAAGATTTCTACAGTGCCAGAGGTCCTTGGAGCCCAACCAACACCCTCGTGGAAGGATTTCTACAGTGCCAGAGGACCTTGGAGCCCAACCGACACCCCTGTGGAAAGATTTCTACAGTGCCAGAGGACCTTGGAGCCCAACCGACACCCCTGTGGAAACATTTCTACAGTGCCAGAGGTCCTTGGAGCCCAACCGACACCCCTGTGGAAGGATTTCTACAGTGCCAGACGTCCTTGGAGCCCAAACGACACCCCTGTGGAAGGATTTCTACAGTGCCAGAGGACCTTGGAGCCCAATCGACACCACTGTGGAAGGATTTCTACAGTGCCAGAGGTCCTTGGAGCCCAACCAACACCCCTGTGGAAGGATTTCTACAGTGTCAGAGGTCCTTGGAGCCCAAACAACCCCCCTGTGGAAGGATTTCTTCCTCTGCCCCAAACTCCTCTTTAGGCTGAGGGAAGGGAAGGGAGTTTTGGTTGCATGCTGACAGAAGTGCTAGTGCTAGGACCATTGGACACAACTCATATGCTTTATTCTCTCTTCATATCAGCAGTAAACAAGAGAAGAAAAAGTTGTCATATGACCAACAGGAAGAAAGGCTGGATACTGTGGACTATAGATCCCTTCGCTATTCATCAGCATATCATACCAATCTCAGTGTGTTGTTGAGGTGTGTGTTAGGAGAAGACCCCATGAAAACCAGTGGACCTCAGGAAGACCCATGTAGACTCCCGTGGACCCCAAGGAAGACTAGCAGACCTCAGGAAGACCCATGTAGACTCCTGTGGACCCCTAGGAAGACTAGCAGACCTCAGGAAGACCCATGTAGACTCCTGTGGACCCCTAGGAAGTCTATTGGACCCCAGGAAATATGCAGTGGTCTAAATGTTCCATGCAGTAACGTTTAGGAAGGGAAATAAAGAGAAAAAGCCTAATGCAGCCTGGGAAGTAGGCACCTGAATTGTTTTTCTCCTCCATTCACACTTAATTTCTCTACTTCTTTCCTCTGGTAACTCCTCCTTTCGTTACCTTTCCTAATCTTCTCACCTGTCCTTTAATCTCTTTCACATCCATCACCTGTAATCTCATCACCTCCCTTTTAATCCTCCTCTCCTCACCTTCACTCTCATCCTCATTTCATCTACTCACTGAAGGATGAGAGGGGCCTTTGGGTCTGTTGTGGCATCCTTCAGACGCAGACCACTACAACACAAACATTTTCCTGATTCTGCATAAGGTAAGTACTGTCGTGACTCTTGCCTCTGTTTAGTGATAGCAGTATAGTCACGGAACCTTTGCAGAGTTGCAAAGAAAAAGCCATCTCTCAGACTGGCCAATAAAAATAAAAGATTGAGATGGGCAAAAGAACACAGTCACTGGAAAGAGGAACTCGGCCTAGAAGGCCAGCATCGCGGAGTCGCCTCGTCACTGATGACATTGAGACTGGTGTTTTGCGGGTACTACTTAATGAAGCTGCCAATTGAGGACTTGTGAGGCATCTGTTTCTCAAACTAGACACTCTAATGTACTTGTCCTCTTGCTCAGTTGTGCACCGGGGCCTCCCACTCCTCTTTCTCTTTTTTAATCCAGTCAGATAAACACTCCAAACAGCCTACCCGACCGCTCAGGGCGTCCGCATGGTCCTAAAGCACACATTTGCCTTGTTTTGTATCACATTCCAATGATAAAACTTGGGGGGGGCAAAAATTATATTTCAGAATGTGTCCCCCCCCCCGTCCCCAGTGGAAATTGCGCCCCTGGGTTTTACTGTATACCATCTTCTCACGTCAGATAGCGCTGTGTGACGTGTTAGGATGACGCCATCTTACGGCAGACAATGACCATGACTAATTGACACAGGGTGCAAAAACTTGGACTATAGTCTTGACAGAATAGGTGGACATGGGGATGATGAACTGGAAAACATGAGCATGAAAAACAACTCTTTTATATGGATTCAGGGGATGTATGTCACGTTCCTGACCTTATTTCCTTTGTTTAGTCTTTGTTTAGTTGGTCAGGACGTGAGCTGGGTGGGTGTAGTCTATGTTATGTGTTTCTTTGTTTAGGTTTGTCTTATTGGCCTGATATGGTTCTCAATCAGAGGCAGGTGTTTTACGTTGTCTCTGATTGGGAACCATATTAAGGTAGCCTGTTTTCACTGTTGGTTTGTGGGTGATTGTACCTGTTCTTGCGTTCATCTGTTTTTGTGTTCTCTAGTTCGGGACTGTAGCTTCGTTGGGTTTTCGTCTGTTTATTGTTTTGTTCATTATTGAAAAAGTATTCTAATAAATATGGATACATACCACGCTGCGCTTTGGTCCTCCTCTCCTTCTACCGACGGAAGCCATTACAGAATCACCCACCAAACTCGGACCAAGCAGCGTGGTAACGGGCAGCAGCGGCAGCAGCAGCAGCAATTTTCTAAGGTCTTGGCTGATTTCTTTAGATTTTCCCATTATTTCAAGCAAAGAGGCACTGAGGTTGAAGATAGGCATTGAAATACATCCAGAGGTACACCTCCAATTGACTCAAATTATGTCAATTAGCCTATCAGAAGCTTCCAAAGCCATGACATCATTTTCTGGAATTTTCCAAGCTGTTTAAAGGCACAGTCAACTTAGTGTATGTAAACTTCTGACCCACTAGAATTGTGATACAGTGAATTATAAGTGAAGAAATCTGTCTGTAAACAATTGTTGGAAAAATGACTTGTGTCATGCACAAAATGCCAAAACTAAAGTTTGTTAACAAGAAATTTGTTGAGTGGTTGAAAAACAAGTTTTAATGACTCCAACCTAAGTGTATGTAAACTTTTGACTTCAACTGTACATATGATGCAACTGTAACAGCTACATAAAGCATTATTAAAGCTTTATAATACATTCAACTTGGAAGATGTATGCCACAAATGTTCAGGTGAGGGAAATTAGCAGTTGTCAGTTCTTGGAAGAATTCTGTTTGGACTTTAATCTTCAGTGTTGTTGACCTGTAGTCCTGTGTACTGATGCAAATCAGTACATATCACGGTCTATAAATGATCGTGCACTCTTCCCCTCTTCTTAGTGACATGATATTCATCACATACTTCCAGTTGATCTTGCATTTCCCACACACATTATAGAAATCTATTCTCTGCTTCTAGCTTTTTTCTCTCCATCCTTGTAAAGGTACTACAGTGTACTACTGTTATTGTTGCAAAACACTTATGAAAACGGATGAAATCAACATATTGCTGAGCAATCTGTAGATCTCCTGAGCTGGTTACTAAGCAACATATATATATATATTTATATAGTCTACATCAAAAAAAGGATAATGTATATACAGTGGGGAGAACAAGTATTTGATACACTGCCGATTTTGCAGGTTTTCCTACTTACACAGCATGTAGAGGTCTGTAATTTTTATCATAGGTACACTTCAACTGTGAGAGACGGAATCTAAAACAAGAATCCAGAGAATCACATTGTATGATTTTTAAGTAATTAATTTGCATTTTATTGCATGACATAAGTATTTGATACATCAGAAAAGCAGAACTTAATATTTGGTACAGAAACCTTTGTTTGCAATTACAGAGATCATACGTTTCCTGTAGTTCTTGACCAAGTTTACACACACTGCAGCAGGGATTTTGGCCCACTCCTCCATACAGACCTTCTCCAGATCCTTCAGGTTTCGGGGCTGTCGCTGGGCAATACGGACTTTCAGCTCCCTCCAAAGATTTTCTATTGGGTTCAGGTCTGGAGACTGGCTAGGCCACTCCAGGACCTTGAGATGCTTCTTACGGAGCCACTCCTTAGTTGCCCTGGCTGTGTGTTTCGGGTCGTTGTCATGCTGGAAGACCCAGCCACGACCCATCTTCAATGCTCTTACTGAGGGAAGGAGGTTGTTGGCCAAGATCTCGCGATACATGGCCCCATCCATCCTCCCCTCAATATGGTGCAGTCGTCCTGTCCCCTTTGCAGAAAAGCATCCCCAAAGAATGATGTTTCCACCTCCATGCTTCACGGTTGGGATGGTGTTCTTGGGGTTGTACTCATCCTTCTTCTTCCTCCAAACACGGCGAGTGGAGTTTAGACCAAAAAGCTCTATTTTTGTCTCATCAGACCACATGACCGTCTCCCATTCCTCCTCTGGATCATCCAGATGGTCATTGGCAAACTTCAGACGGGCCTGGACATGCGCTGGCTTGAGCAGGGGGACCTTGCGTGCGCTGCAGGATTTTAATCCATGATGGCGTAGTGTGTTACTAATGGTTTTCTTTGAGACTGTGGTCCCAGCTCTCTTCAGGTCATTGACCAGGTCCTGCCGTGTAGTTCTGGGCTGATCCCTCACCTTCCTCATGATCATTGATGCCCCACCAGGTGAGATCTTGCATGGAGCCCCAGACCGAGGGTGATTGACCGTCATCTTGAACTTCTTCCATTTTCTAATAATTGCGCCAACAGTTGTTGCCTTCTCACCAAGCTGCTTGCCTATTGTCCTGTAGCCCATCCCAGCCTTGTGCAGGTCTAGAATTTTAGCCCTGATGTCCTTATACAGCTCTCTGGTCTTGGCCATTGTGGAGAGGTTGGAGTCTGTTTGATTGAGTGTGTGGACAGGTGTCTTTTATACAGGTAACGAGTTCAAACAGGTGCAGTTAATACAGGTAATGAGTGGAGAACAGGAGGGCTTCTTAAAGAAAAACTAACAGGTCTGTGAGAGCCGGAATTCTTACTGGTTTGTAGGTGATCAAATACTTATGTCATGCAATAAAATGCAAATTAATTACTTAAAAATCATACAATGTGATTTTCTGGATTTTTGTTTTAGATTCCGTCTCTCACAGTTGAAGTGTACCTATGATAAAAATTACAGACCTCTACATGCTTTGTAAGTAGGAAAACCTGCAAAATCGGCAGTGTATCAAATACTTGTTCTCCCCACTGTATATCTTTTTTTTTTTTTTTTTTGACTCCATGTGGAGTCAACTTACCATTGGAAGAGTAAGGTCAGTCAACACAGTGAGTATATCATAGGTGGCCTACATGTACTACCTAGACTCTAGGTCCTGGAGCAATAGAAGGAACGCTGCAGTCCCAGAGGACCTCGGAGCCCAACCGACACCCTCGTGGAAGGATTTCTACAGTGCCAGAGGACCTTGGAGCCCAACCAACACCCTCGTGGAAGGATTTCTACAGTGCCAGAGGACCTTGGAGCCCAACCGACACCCCTGTGGAAAGATTTCTACAGTGCCAGAGGTCCTTGGAGCCCAACCAACACCCTCGTGGAAGGATTTCTACAGTGCCAGAGGACCTTGGAGCCCAACCGACACCCCTGTGGAAAGATTTCTACAGTGCCAGAGGACCTTGGAGCCCAACCGACACCCCTGTGGAAACATTTCTACAGTGCCAGAGGTCCTTGGAGCCCAACCGACACCCCTGTGGAAGGATTTCTACAGTGCCAGACGTCCTTGGAGCCCAAACGACACCCCTGTGGAAGGATTTCTACAGTGCCAGAGGACCTTGGAGCCCAATCGACACCACTGTGGAAGGATTTCTACAGTGCCAGAGGTCCTTGGAGCCCAACCAACACCCCTGTGGAAGGATTTCTACAGTGTCAGAGGTCCTTGGAGCCCAAACAACCCCCCTGTGGAAGGATTTCTTCCTCTGCCCCAAACTCCTCTTTAGGCTGAGGGAAGGGAAGGGAGTTTTGGTTGCATGCTGACAGAAGTGCTAGTGCTAGGACCATTGGACACAACTCATATGCTTTATTCTCTCTTCATATCAGCAGTAAACAAGAGAAGAAAAAGTTGTCATATGACCAACAGGAAGAAAGGCTGGATACTGTGGACTATAGATCCCTTCGCTATTCATCAGCATATCATACCAATCTCAGTGTGTTGTTGAGGTGTGTGTTAGGAGAAGACCCCATGAAAACCAGTGGACCTCAGGAAGACCCATGTAGACTCCCGTGGACCCCAAGGAAGACTAGCAGACCTCAGGAAGACCCATGTAGACTCCTGTGGACCCCTAGGAAGACTAGCAGACCTCAGGAAGACCCATGTAGACTCCTGTGGACCCCTAGGAAGTCTATTGGACCCCAGGAAATATGCAGTGGTCTAAATGTTCCATGCAGTAACGTTTAGGAAGGGAAATAAAGAGAAAAAGCCTAATGCAGCCTGGGAAGTAGGCACCTGAATTGTTTTTCTCCTCCATTCACACTTAATTTCTCTACTTCTTTCCTCTGGTAACTCCTCCTTTCGTTACCTTTCCTAATCTTCTCACCTGTCCTTTAATCTCTTTCACATCCATCACCTGTAATCTCATCACCTCCCTTTTAATCCTCCTCTCCTCACCTTCACTCTCATCCTCATTTCATCTACTCACTGAAGGATGAGAGGGGCCTTTGGGTCTGTTGTGGCATCCTTCAGACGCAGACCACTACAACACAAACATTTTCCTGATTCTGCATAAGGTAAGTACTGTCGTGACTCTTGCCTCTGTTTAGTGATAGCAGTATAGTCACGGAACCTTTGCAGAGTTGCAAAGAAAAAGCCATCTCTCAGACTGGCCAATAAAAATAAAAGATTGAGATGGGCAAAAGAACACAGTCACTGGAAAGAGGAACTCGGCCTAGAAGGCCAGCATCGCGGAGTCGCCTCGTCACTGATGACATTGAGACTGGTGTTTTGCGGGTACTACTTAATGAAGCTGCCAATTGAGGACTTGTGAGGCATCTGTTTCTCAAACTAGACACTCTAATGTACTTGTCCTCTTGCTCAGTTGTGCACCGGGGCCTCCCACTCCTCTTTCTCTTTTTTAATCCAGTCAGATAAACACTCCAAACAGCCTACCCGACCGCTCAGGGCGTCCGCATGGTCCTAAAGCACACATTTGCCTTGTTTTGTATCACATTCCAATGATAAAACTTGGGGGGGGCAAAAATTATATTTCAGAATGTGTCCCCCCCCCGTCCCCAGTGGAAATTGCGCCCCTGGGTTTTACTGTATACCATCTTCTCACGTCAGATAGCGCTGTGTGACGTGTTAGGATGACGCCATCTTACGGCAGACAATGACCATGACTAATTGACACAGGGTGCAAAAACTTGGACTATAGTCTTGACAGAATAGGTGGACATGGGGATGATGAACTGGAAAACATGAGCATGAAAAACAACTCTTTTATATGGATTCAGGGGATGTATGTCACGTTCCTGACCTTATTTCCTTTGTTTAGTCTTTGTTTAGTTGGTCAGGACGTGAGCTGGGTGGGTGTAGTCTATGTTATGTGTTTCTTTGTTTAGGTTTGTCTTATTGGCCTGATATGGTTCTCAATCAGAGGCAGGTGTTTTAATGTCTCTGATTGGGAACCATATTAAGGTAGCCTGTTTTCACTGTTGGTTTGTGGGTGATTGTACCTGTTCTTGCGTTCATCTGTTTTTGTGTTCTCTAGTTCGGGACTGTAGCTTCGTTGGGTTTTCGTCTGTTTATTGTTTTGTTCATTATTGAAAAAGTATTCTAATAAATATGGATACATACCACGCTGCGCTTTGGTCCTCCTCTCCTTCTACCGACGGAAGCCATTACAGAATCACCCACCAAACTCGGACCAAGCAGCGTGGTAACGGGCAGCAGCGGCAGCAGCAGCAGCAGCAGCGATGTCAGGAGGAATGGACTTGGGAAGATGTGTTGGACGGAAAGGGTTGCTACACATGGGAGGAGATCCTGGCTGGAAGGGATCGCCTTCCATGGGAACAGGTGGAGGCAGCTAGGAGAGCGGAGGCAGCTGCGAAGGGGAACCGGTGTTACGAGGGAACACGGCTGGCAAGGAAGCCCAGGAGGAAACCCCAAAAATTTCTTGGGGGGGCACACGGGGAGTGTGGCGAAGTCAGGTAGGAGACCTGCGCCAACTTCCCGTGCTTACCGTGGAGAGCGAGAGTACGAGCAGACACTGTGTTATGCGGAAAATCGCACGGTGTCTCCTGTACGTGTGCTTAGCCCGGTGCGGTGCATCCCAGCTCCACGTATCGGCCGGGCTAGAGTGGGCATCGAGCCAGGTGCCATGAAGCCGGCTCAACGCAGCTGGTCTCCAGTGCGTCTCCTCGGGCCGGTGTACATGGCACCAGCCTTACGCATGGTGTCCCCGGTTCGCCAGCACAGCCCAGTGCGGGCTATTCCACCTCGCCGCACTGGCCTGGCTACGGGGAGCATTCAACCAGGTAAGGTTGGGCAGGCTCGGTGCTCAAGAGCTCCAGTACGCCTTCACGGTCCGGTATATCCGGTGCCACCTCCTCGCCCCAGTCCAGTACCACCAGTGCCAACACCACGCACCAGGCTTCCTGTGCGTCTCCAGAGCCCTGTTCCAGCCCGGTACCACCAGTTCCTGCACCACGCACCAGGCCTACTGTGCGCCTCAGCAGGCCAGAGTTTGCCGTCTGCCCAGCGCCGCCTGCGCTGCCCGTCTGCCCAGCGCCGTCTGACCTGTCCGTCTGCCCAGCGCCGCCTGCGCTGTCCGTCTGCCCAGCGCCGTCTGAGCCGCCCGTCTGTCCGGAGCCGTCAGAGCCGCCCGTCTGCCCAGCGCCGCCTGCGCTGCCCGTCTGCCCAGCGCCGTCTGAGCCGCCCGTCTGTCCGGAGCCGTCAGAGCCGCCCGTCTGTCCTGAGCCGTCAAAGCCGCCCGTCTGTCCTGAGCCGTCAGAGCCGCCCATCTGTTTTTGTGTTCTCTAGTTCGGGACTGTAGCTTAGTTGGGTTTTCGTCTGTTTATTGTTTTGTTCATTATTGAAAAAGTATTCTAATAAATATGGATACATACCACGGTGCGCTTTGGTCCTCCTCTCCTTCTACCGACGGAAGCCATTACAATGTACTATACCTTACATTTACCATGACATTGTTAAATACTCGTTTATGATTGGATTGAAGGGCATTATAGATTCTTTACGTCGTTCATTATTTTCCATAGAATGCAATGCCCCTTGTTTATTATACCTTACATAATGCATGTGATCATTTTCATCACTGCTTGTCATTTGCAGTTGCACACTTGTTACCACAGCAAATTATCTTACCAGTTTACAATGGCTATTATACAGTATTTACTACAGTTAACCTTTCACGAGCCTCTACCCCGGGTCCGGGATCACCCCCCACCCCCCCCACACACTGATTAGCATAGCTAGCATAGCTTCACAAGTAGATAGTAGCATCTAAATATCATTAAATCACAAGTCCAAGACACCAGATGAAAGATACAGATCTTGTGAATAAAGCCACCATTTCAGATTTTTAAAATGTTTTACAGGGAAGACAAAATATGTAAATCTATTAGCTAAACACGTTAGCAAAATACACCACTATTCTAACTCCATCAGTTTCTTACTCCTTCAGGTGCTATCACCAATTCGGCTCAACTAAGATATTGATAGCCAATAACCTATAAAAAAAACCATCAGATGACAGTCTGATAACATATTCATGGTATAGGATAGTTTTTGTTAGAAAAAAGTGCATATTTCAGGTAGAAATCACAGTTTACAATTGCACCGACCATCACAAATCGACTAGAATTACTAGATAGAGCAACGTGTATGACCAATTTACTCATCATAAAACATTTCATAAAAATAGACAAAGCATAGCAATGGAAAGACCCAGTTCTTGTGATTTCAGACCATATTTCAGATTTTCTAAGCGTTTTTCAGCGAAAACACAATAAATCGATAAGTTAGCATACCACATGTGCAAACGTTACCAGAGCATCGATTCCAGCCAAAGAGCGCTATAACGTAATCACCGCCAAAATATATTAATTTTTTCACTAACCTTCTCAGAATTCTTCCGATGACACTCCTGTAACATCATTTTACAACATACATATACAGTTTGTTCGAAAAGGTGCATATTTAGCCATACAAAACCGTGGTTATACAATGGAAATAGTCACAACTCAAGCCTCAAAATGAGGAACGTCAGCTTTCAGAGTGATCTAGTTTAATCGAAAGCTAATCATATACTTGACTAAAAAATACAGGGTTGACAGGAATCGAAAGACAAATTAGTTCTTAATGCAACCGCTGATTTACATTTTTAAAATTATCCTTACTTTTCAATACAGGGTTCGCCAAGTGAAGCTATACCAAACAAAATGGCGAAATATGCGTTTAAAATATTTCGACAGAACAACGATTTATCATATTAAATATTGCTTACTTTGAGCTGTTCTTCCATCATATTCTTGGGCAATGTATCCTTTCTATGTTATAAACGTCTTTTGGTCGATAGATGTCCTCTGTCCTTCGAAATATCCACTAACGATCGAACGGGACCCCAAAACGTGTCCAAAGTTTCAGAGTGCACAACAAAGAAATTCCTCAAAATCGCACTAAACGGATATAAATTGCTATAAAACGGTTCAAATTAACTACATTATGATGTTTTTAACAACTATAACGACTGAAAACATGACCGGAGAAATATTGCTGGTTAGACAAGGATTTGGAATGAGGCAAGTCCGATGTCCTTCACGCTTCAGGCGCGCGACGAGAAAGGGCGGTCCCTATACATTTTGTGGTTTTATAATGGCTGGGATTGTGCAATAGACTCCATTCAAAACGTGATGACGTACAGACACCCAGAGGAAGACGTAGGCAGTGTCGGTTTCTTCATAGCATTCACTGTCGCCTTAAAAACAGACTCCAGATCAGGGGTAAAAATTTCTGAAATCTGACCCCTGTCATGAAAAGTGCTGTAGATATTGTTCTGTACCACTCAGAGACAAAATTCCAACTTCTATAGAAACTAGAAGGTGTTTTCTATCCAATAATAACAATAATATGCATATTGTACGATCAAGAATTTAGCACGAGGCAGTTTAATTTGGAGACCCAAATATGCTAATGCGGAACAGCACCCCCTATAGTTGCAAGAAGTTAAGTTGTATTTACTCTTCTTGTCTCTAACTTGTATAAAGGATTATACAGAACTTCCGGCGCCGAAAAGAGATGGCCGCCTCGCTTCGCGTTCCTTGGAAAATATGCAGTATTTTGTTTTTTTATGTGTTATTTCTTACATCGGTACCCCAGGTAATCTTAGGTTTCATTACATACAGTCGGGAGGAACTACTGAATATACGATTAACGTCAACTCATCATCGTTCCTACCAGGAATATGACTTTCCCGAAACGGATCCAGTGTTTTGCCTTCCACCCAATACAATGGATCTGATCCCAGCCGGCGACCCTGTGCGACGCCGTAAAAGGGGCAAACGAGGCGGTCTCGTGGTCAGGCTTCGGAGACGGGCACATCGCGCTCCACTCCCTAGCATACTACTCGCCAATGTCCAGTCTCTTGACAATAAGGTTGATGAAATCCGAGCACGGGTAGCATTCCAGAGAGACATCAGGGATTGCAACGTGCTCTGCTTCACGGAAACATGGCTAACTCAAGAGACGCTAACGGAGTCGGTGCAGCCAGCTGGTTTCTTCATGCATCGCGCCGACAGAAACAAACATCTTTCTGGTAAGAAGAGGGGCGGGGGGGTATGCCTTATGATTAACGAGACGTGGTGTGATCATCATAACAACACACAGGAACTCAAGTCATTCTGTTCACCTGATCTAGAACTCCTCACAATCAAATGTCGACCGCATTATCTACCAAGGGAATTCTCTTCAATCATAATCACAGCTATATATTCCCCCCCAAGCAGACACATCGATGGCCCTGAACGAACTTTATCTGACTCTTTGTAAACTGGAAACCACACACCCTGAGGCTGCATTCATCGTAGCTGGGGATTTTAACAAGGCTAATCTAAAAACAAAACTCCCTAAATTCTATCAGCATATCGATTGTGCTACCAGGGCTGGAAAAACCCTAGATCATTGTTATACTAATTTCCGCGACGCATATAAGGCCCTCCCCCGCCCCCCTTTCGGAAAAGCTGACCACGACTCCATTTTGTTGATTCCAGCCTACAAACAGAAACTAAAACAACAAGCTCCCGCGCTCAGGTCTGTTCAACGCTGGTCCGACCAATCTGAATCCACGCTTCAAGACTGCTTCGATCACGCGGATTGGAATATGTTCCGCATTGCGTCCAACAACAATATTGACGAATATGCTGATTCGGTGAGCGAGTTCATTAGGAAGTGCATTGACGATGTCGTACCCACAGCAACGATTAAAACATTCCCAAACCAGAAACCGTGGATTGACGGCAGCATTCGCGTGAAACTGAAAGCGCGAACCACTGCTTTTAACCAGGGCAAGGTGACCGGAAGCATGACCGAATACAAACAGTGTAGCTATTCTCTCCGCAAGGCAATCAAACAGGCTAAGTCCCAGTACAGAGACAAAATCGAGTCGCAATTCAACAGCTCAGACACAAGAGGTATGTGGCAGGGTCTACAGTCAATCACGGATTACAAAAAGAAAACCAGCCCCGTCGCGGACCAGGATGTCTTGCTCCCAGACAGGCTAAACAACTTTTTTGCCCGCTTTGAGGACAATACAGTGCCACTGACACGGCCCCCTACCAAAACCTGCGGGCTCTCCTTCACTGCAGCCGAGGTGAGTAAAACATTTAAACGTGTTAACCCTCGCAAGGCTGCAGGCCCAGACGGCATTCCCAGCCGCGTCCTCAGAGCATGCGCAGACCAGCTGGCTGGTGTGTTTACGGACATATTCAATCAATCCTTATCCCAGTCTGCTGTTCCCACATGCTTCAAGAGGGCCACCATTGTTCCTGTTCCCAAGAAAGCTAAGGTAACTGAGCTAAACGACTACCGCCCCGTAGCACTCACTTCCGTCATCATGAAGTGCTTTGAGAGACTAGTCAAGGACCATATCACCTCCACCCTACCGGACACCCTAGACCCACTCCAATTTGCTTACCGACCCAATAGGTCCACAGACGACGCAATCGCAACCACACTGCACACTGCCCTAACCCATCTGGACAAGAGGAATACCCATGTGAGAATGCTGTTCATCGATTACAGCTCAGCATTTAACACCATAGTACCCTCCAAACTCGTCATCAAGCTCGAGACCCTGGGTCTCGACCCCGCCCTGTGCAACTGGGTCCTGGACTTCCTGACGGGCCGCCCCCAGGTGGTGAGGGTAGGTAACAACATCTCCACCCCGCTGATCCTCAACACTGGGGCCCCACAAGGGTGCGTTCTGAGCCCTCTCCTGTACTCCCTGTTCACCCACGACTGCGTGGCCATGCACGCCTCCAACTCAATCATCAAGTTTGCGGATGACACTACAGTGGTAGGCTTGATTACCAACAACGACGAGACGGCCTACAGGGAGGAGGTGAGGGCCCTCGGAGTGTGGTGTCAGGAAAATAACCTCACACTCAACGTCAACAAAACAAAGGAGATGATTGTGGACTTCAGGAAACAGCAGAGGGAGCACCCCCCTATCCACATCGACGGGTCAGTAGTGGAGAAGGTGGAAAGTTTTAAGTTCCTCGGTGTACACATCACGGACAAACTGAATTGGTCCACCCACACAGACAGCGTTGTGAAGAAGGCGCAGCAGCGCCTCTTCAACCTCAGGAGGCTGAAGAAATTCGGCTTGTCACCAAAAGCACTCACAAACTTCTACAGATGCACAATCGAGAGCATCCTGTCGGGCTGTATCACCGCCTGGTACGGCAACTGCTCCGCCCACAACCGTAAGGCTCTCCAGAGGGTAGTGAGGTCTGCAGAACGCATCACCGGGGGCAAACTACCTGCCCTCCAGGACACCTACACCACCCGATGTCACAGGAAGGCCATAAAGATCATCAAGGACAACAACCACCCAAGCCACTGCCTGTTCACCCCGCTATCATCCAGAAGGCGAGGTCAGTACAGGTGCATCAAAGCAGGGACCGAGAGACTGAAAAACAGCTTCTATCTCAAGGCCATCAGACTGTTAAACAGCCACCACTAACATTTAGCGGCCGCTGCCAACATACTGACTCAACTCCAGCCACTTTAAAAATGGGAATTGATGGAAATTATGTAAAAATGTACCACTAGCCACTTTAAACAATGCCACTTAATATAATGTTTACATACCCTACATTACCCATCTCATATGTATATACTGTACTCTATATCATCTACTGCATCTTGCCATCTTAATGTAATACATGTACCACCAGCCACTTTAAACTATGCCACTTTATGTTTACATACCCTACAGTACTCATCTCATATGTATATACCGTACTCTATACCATCTACTGCATCTTGCCATGCCGTTCTGTACCACCACTCATTCATATATCTTTATGTACATACTCTTTATCCCTTTACACTTGTGTGTGTGTATAAGGTAGTAGTTGTGGAATTGTTAGGTTAGATTACTTGTTGGTTATTACTGCATTGTCGGAACTAGAAGCACAAGCATTTCGCTACACTCGCATTAACATCTGCTAACCATGTGTATGTGACTAATAAAATTTGATTTGATTTGATTTGGTATATTCCTCTTACAGACCTCTTCTAGTTAAAGCACAAGCATGATGAGGGAACTGTCTTTTTCGAGGTGAGAAAAGACTCCCTGAGTCAGTCATTGTACTCGGCTCCAGGCTGGATGGATGCTCATCCTGTTGATTAGGACCCAAAGAGGCTGCTCTATTGAGCGAATATCCTTTCCGTCTGGAGCTCCAGTACACCACACAGCCACAATGAGGATTAAAACACCTCTCACAGGGTATTTATGGGGATGAACACCACAAAGTGCTCGTCTCCCACTCTCCCGTCCTAAATGCTCCACGGTACGCTCCCATAGCCACTGAGGTCATAGGGTGAAACTCTAACCAATTTTTGTTTCTCTGTTATTAGGAGGAAGAGAGTGAAATCTCATTCTGCTGCTTTCAGATTAGCTCATCAGTAGCCATGTGATGTGCCGAGCCGAACTAAGCTATGCCAAGTTAAGTTGAAAATAAAATAACAAAACCAGCGCTGTGTGGTTCGGGTCGGCACGATAGTGTGAAAATTATGGTATAAGTCTTCCATAGCTGAGGGGCCACAGGGTGACATGGGCCCCAGACTTTTCAGAACTCAATCTGTGATGAAAAATGTTTGGTTTCAGGTTGAAAACACTCTATATCACTCTTACAGCTACAGGGTGTACTCAACAGTACAGTTAGACTCCTTTTATCTCCCTCTATCTCTCTCTCGCTCTCTCTCATTTCTATTATCATGTGGATGAAAGATTCAGACAAGACTGGCACTGTTTTAAGTACTCATGGCCTTTCATTAATGATTCTCTATTGTTGCATATTCTCTATAAAATATACAAAGAAAAATCCCGTGGGTATGTAAATGGTGATAAAACATTGATAAAACGTCTATCAGTGAGTACACAGCCCATCATTCTCTACCGCAGCATGAATATTCAACAAAGCCTTAGACAGAACAATCACATTTCAAGACGAAGGCTTCTCTTTTATTATGGATACATTGATGTCCCCTTCCTCAATAGTTATTTTGGTGAGCTTCCATTCAGTAATGAAAAGAGAATGCATTTCCTGCTGTGTGTCTGGTGTCCCGTGGTGATGATGTCAGAGGGTTCCATTCTGATGGACTGTCAGGGGAGCATCCTGCCAACTGTTGCCAAGTGACAACATTAGAGGCAGGGGAATCAGCATGTCAACCAGGACTAGTATGAATTCCCTCCACAAATAAGTCAACCTATAAAGGAAGTCTTTATGAAAAAGATAGAGGGAATAGGCCTGCAGGGAGTGTAGGCCTGTATCAATAAAGTCAAAATGCATTAATAAGTATATAGAACGTGTAGGGAGTGTACAGAGTTGACAATGCACCCTTTAAATAGACACTTTACAAACAGTATGCGTCCTTAGTTTTTGTTTTGTTTGCTACTATAGGGCTCTATAGTGTGACCATTTTATGTGAATATGCGCCAAAGTATTTATTTTATTTTATTTAGGAGCATCAGTGCGCCTAGAAAATGAAGGATTCTAGCTTCATTACCCAAAATATTTTGCATTGTGCTCCTAAATGTATTTGTGTGAGCCTACATGTTTCAATTTAGGTGCACACGTACTCCTTATAAAAAAGGTCAGCATAGAGCCCTGCACTATGGGTGGTATAGAAGGTAGAGTAAATGTCATCAGGTTTGAGGAGTAACTGATTAGAAAGAAAATGAATCAATTACAGTGCATTTGGTAACTATTCAGACCACTTCCCTTTTTCCAGATTTTGTTACATTACAGCCGTATTCTAAAATGGATTAAATATCAATCAATCAAATGTATTTATAAATCCCTTTTTACATCAGCTGATGTCACAAAGTGCTCTACAGAAACCCAGCCTAAAACCCCAAACAGCAAGCAATGCAGGTGTAGAAGCATGGTGGCTAGGAAAAACTCTCTAGAAAGGCCAGAACCTAGGAAGAAACCTAGAAAGCAACCAGGCTATGAGGGGTGGCCAGTCCTCTTCTGGCTGTGCCGGGTGGAGATTATAACAGAACATGGCCAAGATGTTCAAATGTCAAAGATGACCAACAGGGTCAAATAATAATAATCAGAGTGGTTTTAGAGAGGTGCAACAGGTCAGCACCTCAGGAGTAAATGTCAGTTGGCTTTTCATAGCTGGTCATTCAGAGTATCTCTACCGCTCCTGCTGTCTCTAGAGAGTTGAAAACATCAGGTCTGGGACTGGTAGCACGTCCGGTGAACAGGTCAGACATTTTTTTCCTCATCAATCTACACACAATACCCAAAAATGACAAAGCAAAGACAGGTTTTTAGAAGTTTTTGCACATTTATTTAAAATAAAAAACACAAAAAACTAATTTACATAAGTAGTCAGACCATTTGCTATGAGACTCAAAATTGAACTCAGGTGCATCTTGTTTCCATTGATCATCCTTGAGATGTTTCTACAACTTGATTGGAGTCCACCTGTGGTAAATTCGTTTGATTGGACATGATTTGGAAAGGCACACACCTCTCTATAGGTATCCCACAGACTGTGCATGTCAGAGCAAAAACTGAGTCATCAGGTCGAAGGAATTGTCCGTAGAGCTCTGAGACAGGATTGTGTTGAGGCACAGATCTGGGGAAGGGTACCAAAACATGTCTGCAGCATTGAAGGTCCCAAATAACACTGTAGCCTCCATCATTCTGAAATGGAAGAAGTTTGGAACCACCAAGACCCTTCCTAGAGCTGGCCGCCCCGGCCAAACTGAGTAATCGGGGGAGAAGGGCCTTGGTCAGGGAGGTGACCAAGAACCCGATGGTCACTGTGACAGAGCACCAGAGTTCCTCTGTGGAGATGGGAGAACCTTCCAGAAGGACAACCATCTCTGCAGCACTCCACCAATCAGGCCTTTATGGTAGAGTGTAAATGTAAATGTAAATGTAATGTAAATGTAAATGTAAATGTAAATGTAGAGTGGCCAGACGGAAGCCACTCCTCAATAAAAGGCACATGACAGCCCACTTGGAGTTTGCCAAAAAGCACCTAATGGACTCTCAGATCATGAGAAACAAGATTCTCTGGTCTGATGAAACCAAGATTGAACTCTTTGGCTTGAATGCCAAGCGTCACGTCTGGAGAAAACTTGGTACCATCTCTATGGTGAAGCGTGGTGGTGTCAGCATCTAATTGTGGGGATGTTTTTCGGCGGCAGGGACTGGGAGACTAGTCTGGATCGAGGGAAAGATGAACGGAGCGAAGTACAGAGAGATCCTTGATGAAAACCTGCTCCAGAGCACTCAGGACCTCAGACTGGGTGCTAAGGTTCACCTTCCAACAGGACAATGACCCTAAGTACACAGCCAAGACAATGCAGGAGTGGCCTCGGGACAAGTCTCAGAGTGTCCTTGAGTGGCTCAGCCAGAGCCCGGACTTGAACCCGATCGAACATCTCTGGAGAGAACTGAAAAAAGCTGTGCAGCAACGCTCCCCATCCAACCTGACAGAGCTTGAGAGGATCTGCAGAATAAATTCCCCAAGTACAGGTGTGCCAAACTTGTAGCATCATACCCAAGAAGACTCAAGGTTGTAATCGCTGCCGAAGGTGCTTCAACAAAGTACTGAGTAAAGAGTCTGAATACTTATGTAAATGTGATATTTCCATTTTGTATTTTTCATAAATTTGCGAACACAGTGACTAGGGGTCTGATTTCAATGATGGACTCTTTTGTCATAGAGGAACTATGTCACTGTCTATCTTGATAAGGGGAAGAAAAAACATTCCAGGGACCCTCATTGAAACAACTTTGATTCAGCCAGTGTGTGCCCAGTGGCTTGTCACTGCTTTTGCCTAGGGTCAGGATAACGATATTAGACTATACTGAAGTTTCTTATGTCTGATAATGTGATTTTAAGGTCATGAGTATGTTGTCATTATTTCAATAGATATGTTCTTGCTCATAGGAATGATACGATTGGGCTAAAGAGATATTGTAAGGTGCTTGAATGTCCCTGATCTAGAATGCCTTGCCAACTCTTGCAGTTGTCTCAGACACATCCCTTGTCTACTTCCCCTCTATACCCTCATCTCAGTAATCAGCTGACAGAAAAAAACTGAGTTGCTACTCTGCCCACCAGCTCCCTGTTTCACAACATTAAGTCAAAGCTGGTATCTGTCAATCAATAGGTTAATTTTATATGGCCTGACAATATGTTTTTATGCTCTTTTGTGGCTGTTTAGTATGCCGTAGGTGGGTTAATGTGTAAAATATATGTCATAACGAGTTGTGTCGAGTTGTTCCTGGAGTGATTATGCAGGACGGTTAAAAAAAAATTGGCATCATGCATGGTAGAGTTAATGAGGCCGTGAAGTGAAGTGAAGTGAGTGGGACGCACCCTGTCCACCTTATCGGATGGCAGTCTGATGAGCCTTGGGGGTCATCGCTCATACAGTTACAGACTGCACTGGATTCATCTGACTGCCGTGACAGTCTGTGGACTTTCTGGTGGGGAGGGAGGGAGGGAGGGAGGGAGGGAGGGAGGGAGGGAGGGAGGGAGGGAGGGAGGGAGGGAGCAGGAGGTAAAGGATGAGGGCGAAAATGTCAATAGAGTATTCAGACAACGGAAAGTGTTTTCAGCAGTCCACCTGGTTATCAGTCTGAATATACTGTAATAGAGGAAGGTAGGATAAAGTCATAATTATTTTGTCATCTTAGATTCAGTCTTCAGCTTGGGTGACCTTTACCGTATTCCATGCAATGACAGACATTCTGATTTTTCATGGGCAATTACCTATAGGTCACAGATGACATATAATGACTTAACATTTGCAGTCATATTGTCAGTGTGTTTTTATCCTAATCCTTATGATAACCTAAGGGCAAAAACCTGCTTTCTTGTAGCTCTGTGTAAACTAATATGGCAGTTACTAAGAGAACACTAAATAGCCGTACGAATACAGATATTTTAACAGATATAAAGACACATATTTCCACAGACGTAAATAAAGATATTAACATGTTATTTTCTACACTCTTAGAAAAAAGGGTGTCCCCATAGGAGAACCATTTTTTGATCCAGGTAGAACCCTTTTTGGTTCCATGTAGAGTCCGTTCTACAGAGGGTTATACATGGAATCCAAAAGGGTTCTTCAAATGGTGGTCCTATGGTTCTAGATAGCACCTTTTTTTCTAAGCGTGTGGTTCTGCAGTCAATCAGCAAACACACTCTACGTGGCTTATGATATAAATAAGGAATATGGTGAAACCCAAAAGGTTCATGTTTGTACCCTTTTATAGCCTACTGTAGTTAGCAGAGTGCATCTGGCCACCGGGCAGGAAATGTAGGTTAGCTCAGGCTTGCATCACATATCCCCCTCCGAAGTGGATGTGACATGCTGTGTTCCTGAGATGGAAACACTAGAGCTTTAGATATGTCTGCTGGGAAAGCCTCTGCACATATTTAGTGACTTGTTTCATACAAGCAAGCATGCAATAAAAGTAGCCTCAAGCCATGCTGTACTATGCTGTAGCCAAGTCTACAGTCATTGTCATGCCTTGTAATGTAAGAGCTACATGGAACGTATGTAACGAGGCTAGCAATACACATGTACTGTCTTCTACACACAGGATGACCTAGAGTAGTAAGCGGACTTTTATTGTCCTTTGTAGGCGTACAACAATCTAATTGAATTTATTTCAATGGAGCCAACCCAGCAAACCAAAAACATTCCCAGAACATTAGCTAAGTTCTAGTTAGGGTTTTATCTAAAATTAGGGTGATAACATCCCTTCATAACAAAATGTTTTCAATTAAATCTCCTTGTAATATTCAACAACCATCTTTAACAACTACCACAGAAAATTCCCCAAAAGTTCTCATTAGGTTTCCAGGTATTGTAATAACACAATATACCATTAATGTTTTCCCAGCAAACCAAAATTGCTTCTGTGAATGGACCCAAGAACATTCATTAAGTCGCAGCGAATGTTCTCAGAACACAAAAACTGTCCATTCGTGGTGATGATTATTGATAGGGCTGTGATAAGATATACAATTGTGTCAACCAGTTATTGCCATGCAAAACACTGCCGGTGTCATGAGAATTGACTGTTAATTAACATAAACATGTTTAGTATCTCCAGGCCTCCACGCATACAAGCCACTGATCACGCCTTTAGAGCATATTCCACCCAAACTCTGTATGCCATGGGCTCTCCAACCCTGTTCTTGCAGCTACCCAGTGCTTCATTTGGGAAACCAAGTGAAAAATGTTTTGGAACATCGATAGTAACATTTCCACAACAAAACAGATTTCATTAAACTGTTGACAGTCTCTCTCTCTCTTTGCGCATTGGAGAAAGGAATGAAGGACAGCTTGAGGAGATGGAAATGCATGGTGGTGACATATTCTGTAGCTAAAGGTAATGTGTCAGATATTAATTATGAAAATATAAAACGTGCCCTATTACTAGGCTATTCAAAATCAAAGGCAAATTCACTAAAATTGTAGGCTAACTCTGAATTTGTTTAATTTAGGCTAGACCAATTATGTAACTAAGATATCTTAAATCAGTATATATAAAAAAAAATGTTTTTCTGCCATGTATAATATGCAGCAGGCTATGTATTGTATAACAGCACAATCATTATTTAAATTCAGTTTTTTTTTTCTGGCTTGGGCTCATATATAGGCCTATGCATGCGTTTTGGATACCTTGTCAGATGTACAACTGAATGCCTTCAACTGAATTGTGTCTTCCGCATTTAACCCAACCCCTCTGAATCAGAGAGGTGTGGGGGGCTGCCATAATCGACATCCACGTCTTCGGCGCCAGGGGAACAGCCGGTTAACTGCCTTGCTCAGGGGCAGAATGACAGATTTTTACCTTGTCAGCTCGTGTATTCGATCCAGCAACCTTTCGGTTACTGGCCCAACGCTCTAACCACTAATCATCACCTTAGTAAGCTCTGTCCATTTCGTTGTCTTAGGTTTGAAACAACATCCACAATGACCATGTTTTCCACTCAGTTTAAATCTGTTGAAAATGATCACAGAGGTGAGTTTGAAAAGCAAATACTGTTTTGATGATAAGTGTTTGATGTGATTTTTGATTGGATTTGCATTGATGTCAGAGTGGTTATAGGGACAATAGAGCACTGTGTACCCGGCCATTAGTGAACGGATGATCGTTAACGAGCTGGGTACTACTAAGGCATGTTAATAACTGCATAAGAGGAGATTACCATGACTCAATGGTCACGTAGAATTTTTACTGTGGTCATGACTCATGTCTTGCTGGTGTGGCGGTAATATGGTCACTGCAACAGCCCTAATTATAGAAATCTTGTATCAAACATCTGCCTGATGTTGCAAGAACATTCCCAGAACACATTTTGTCTGTTCTTTAATGGTTCCCAGAATGTTTCATTAGGTTGTGGGAACAGTCTGGTGGGAACATTGTAGGAACATCACAAAAGATATGTTCCCAAAACACAAAAACTGTTGTGTGGATGATTCTACAAAGTTTATTTTAGGGCGCAAAAACCATTCACCTGATGTTACAAGAACTTTCCCAAAACACATTTTGGCTATTCTTTAAAGGTTCCCAGAATGTTTCATTAGGTTGTGGGAACAGTGTGGGTACATTATAAGAGACACGTTCCCAGTAGCCACGGCAGTATGATCTGTCGTGGCAATTTCCTGTATTACCAGATGAGGAGAGTTACAAACTACACACCAGTCAGAGTTATACTTCAACTTCATCTTTAATAATATGAGCTTTACAATAGCCCTTTGACTCTCAGATCAATTCAGTGTCTATAATGAATTCTGAGAGTCCCTACATAAGAATACAAAGATCTTTTATAGCTAAGATACACCCCTCTCAACTTACATGACGAACCACAGATCTTAGGAACAGTTCACAAAGGTTAAGATTTGTATGAAAGATATCTATAAAACATAGCAGACAGTTACTGTGTCAACAGTTCTCATTGTAAAGACCAGTGTCTGGCTCCCTCCTACTCCAAACTGGAACCCGTCTTACCCTGGTACGGTATAGCACAAAAACATTAGCTTTACTATCTGGAATGCTCTTTAGGCTTTAATACCCAAAGACATCATAAATCAGGAGATTTGTGTCTGTCAGTGCTATCTCATAGAGGCCCATCCTCAGTGGAACACACACACACAATAGTCGACAGAATCCTCTATTCTGTCGAATAAAACAACCATTCTAATGCAATACAAAGATTATAATATAATCTTACAAGCACTATAACATAATCTTGCAATTTTCCACGTCAGATCAATCAGGAATTCAATGCTTCCTTTTTAGCCTTCTTAGACATAACTAACCCAGGGATATATTGGTAACTGGGTTATTCACCATCACTATACCCATCCACTCTGAGTGCTGACCTAGGATCACATTTGCTTTTCAGATCAAGAACAATAAGCCAGGGGGGACCATATGAAGCGTCGGAGCTAGGAGTTATATCGGGTGCGTTTTTTAAAGTTGAACAGTCAATTTTTACACAATGATTGGGAGTTTACAGTTAGTCTAAATTCTGCATTTCTGACTGGATAAAAACTATTCTAAAGAAACATGGTTAAAGAGTATGTGTGATTGAACCTGCAATCTTCAGCCAGATAATTAACTCTACGTGACCAGGGAATAGCTTTTGGCATTGTGTTTACTTTCCAGTCAAATATGGACAATCAGGACACAGATGACAATTTCTGAGTTATTAAAATGTTCCAATCCTCTTCATACTGTACCACTACATTTTATTAAATTTATTTCTACATCACGTTGAAAGTCTTATATAATGTGATTTTAGTTGGATAAACTTTAATTTATTAAATAACTTGTATTCTTGTGTATTCATAGACTTCTTAATAACAGACACAGAACCTTCAAACTAAATAAGAAAACAATTGGACCTTTTCTCAATTTCAAACACTTTCAACACGTGATAAAATAGTGTTACAAGTACAAAAAAATGCCAAAGCTATCCTGTCTGTTTGGCCCTGTCCAGGGGTATCGTCGACCAGCTGTTTTAGACTCTCTCTACCGCACCTGCTGTCTCTAACTCTGAATGATCGGCAATGAAAAGTCAACTGACCTTTACTCCTAAGGTGCTGTCCTGTTGCACCCCCTACAACCACTGTGATTATTATTATCTGACCCTGCTGGTCATCTATGAACATTTGAACATCTTGGCCATGTTCTGTTATAATCTCCACCCGGCTCAGCCAGAAGAGGACTGGCCACCCCTCAGAGCCTGGTTCCTCTCTAGGTTTCTTCCTAGGTGCTGGTCTTTCTAGGGAGTTTTTCCTAGCCACGTGCTTCTCCATCTGCATTGCTTGCTGTTTGGGGTTTTAGGCTGGGTTTCTGTACAGCACTTTGTGACATCAGCTGATGTAAAAAGGGCTTTATAAATAAATGTAATTGATTGATTGGTGGTTAATGATTTAGCTATGGAACCAAACATTGCAGGTTCAAACCCCACATGTGCAGATTGTCAACATAATGAAGTTTAAAAAACATTTACATTTTAGTCATTTAGCAGACGTTCTTATCAAGGCTCCCGAGGGGCGCAGTGGTCTAAGACACTGCATCTCAGTGCAAGAGGCGTCACTGCAGTACCTGGTTTGAATCCAGGCTGCATCACATCTGGCCGTGAATGGGAGTCCCATAGGGCGGTGCACAATTTGCCCAGCATTGTCCGGGTTTGGCTGGGGTAGGCCGTCATTGTAAATAAGAATTTGTTCTTAACTGACTTGCCTAGTTAAATAAAGGTTCAATTTAAAATACATTTAAAAAAGAGCGATTAGGGTTAAATACCTTGCTCAAGGGCACATATGATTATGTTTATATGATTAAATGTTGTTCAAATGTCCTGTGAATGAAATTAAATTGCCATGTGTCTCTATATCACTTACAATACAGTTCACAAATGCAAATTGCCATTACATCTGGATTATATATAGAGAGAAACATAATGGGGATTTATTCCAATCGGCTTTCTTATGCGTTAAGGAGCTACACATTTGCATGCTGAGAATGTAATTTTTGGTAAAACTTAAATATCAAATCTTATAAATGAGGACCTCCAAAACAGGGTACAAGGTATACTGCGTTAACAGCAATGGAATATTATGTTAAACCTAAAACAAATATGCTATGAACTTCATAAAAACAGACTTATTTCATTATTACAACATTAAAGGAATGTCTTTAACTTTAAACATTGTTTGAATGTCATCACAACTGAGTGTATTTTGTGTTGGGAAACAATCTCTTCTAATGTCCCAACGCTGTCCCACAACCTAATTAAATATTCTGGGAACCTTTAAAAAAATCAGAAAGGATGTTCTGTCAACATTCTTGCAACATTAAAGGAATGTTTTGTGCTTTAAAAAAAAAACTATTTTTAGGGCTTTTGTTAAAATTGCATTGTTGGTCTGTTGGTTAAGGGCTTATAAGTAAGCATTTCACTGTAAAGTCTACACCTGTTGTATTCGGCACATGTGACAAATAAAATTAGATTTTATTTATTTTGAGTTCCAAGCAAACCAAAAATTGTTTCTGTGAATGTTCCCAGAAAATGTTTTTGGTCGCGGCACATGTTCTCATAACACACACACTTTCCAGTCGTGGTGATGATTGTAGAATGTTTGTATGAAACATTCACCTGATTTTGCAAGAACATTTCTAGAACACATTTAATATTTTCTTTAAATGTTCCCAGAATGTGAACCTTAAATAAATGTCCTCCTGAAACTTCCTTGTAACATCAGGTGAATGTTTTTGTTTGCACCCTAAAACGAACATTGTAGAATCATGTTTTGGGGACAAATATGTCGTGATGTCCACACATTGTTCTCAGCAGACTGTTCCCACAATCAAATTAAACATTCTGGAACAGATTAAATGTGTTATAGGAACATTCTTGAAAAATTAGATGAATGTTTTATACAAGCATTCTACAATCATCACCACAACTGGACAGTTTGGTGTTATGAGAACATTTGCTGTGACCTAATGAATGTTCTGGGAACCTTCACAGAACAATTTTTGTTTGCTGGGAACTCACACTAAATGCCTACTTTCCCTTAATAAGACACTGTTTAACTTCTTAGCGCTATGGGGTCAGATTTTCTTTTTTTTCTTCAAATAACGTGCCCAACGTAAACGGACATTTTCTCTGGCCCAGATCATAGAATATGCATATAATTTACAGATTAGGATAGAAAACACTCCAAAGTTTCCAAAACTGTCAAAATACTGTCTGTGAGAAAAATAATACTTATTCTGCAAGCGAAATCCTGAGAAAAAGTAAACCGGAAGTGATATTTAAAAAATAAAATAATAAATAAAATAAACAAAAATCTTTGTTTCCTGGCCCGTCTAACCTCCATTTAAAGGGGTATCAACCAGATTGCTTTTCCAATGGCTTCCTCAGGCTGTGACCAGGCTTTAGACATAGTTTCAGGCTTTTATTTTGAAAAATGAACAAGTTTTTTCAAAACTAGTCAAGTGTCCTGAGAATAGTTCCTGCGCGCGAAAGAGGGGCTCCCCATTTTCCGTTTCTCTCTTAAAGAATAGGTTATGGTCCGGTTGAAATATTATCGATTATGTTTGTTAAAGACAACCTGAGGATTGATTATAAAAAAACATTTTAAATGTTTCTACGAACATTTCGGATACTTTTTGGGATTTGTCGAACGGAACACGGCTTTTGTTTTCTCAAAATAATGCGCAACCCAAATGGCGTTTTTTTGTGATAAAAGTAATATTTATCGAACAAAAAGAAGATTTGTTGTGTAACTGGGAGTCTCGTGAGTGGAAACACCCGAAGATTATCAAAGGTAAGCGATTAATTTTATTGCATTTCTTACTTTCGTGACCAAGCTAACCAAGCTAATATAAGGCTAAGCTAATGTAGCATTGAAAGCTACACTCACAAAAGCTTGGATTTCTTTCGCTGTAAAATATATTTTCAAAATCTGACACGATAGGTGGATTAACAACAAGCTAAGCTGTGTTTTGGTATATTTCACTTGTGATTGCATGATTATAAATATTTTTTGTAATATTTTTTAATTTGGCGCCCTGCAATTCAGCGGTTGTTTAGGAAAGTGAACCCGTATTCGGTATCCGTAGCGGAGTGAAGTTAATTCTTCCCATTATGAACCATTGATTTTGTACAGACAATCTAATCGAGATGAGCTGTTCAATTGTATAATTAGCATAACGCAGAATAAACAATAAATGGAAGCCCGAAACCAGAGAGCTTCTACCCATTTGCATTCAAATTAGATTGGCCCACACAAACTACTAAACAATTGATTGTTTCCATGTTTCATTTTTCCTCCCCTTATCCTCTGTTTTGTTCATCAGACATTAAAAGCAATGTGTGGCACCAGACTGGGACGAGTAATAAATCACAGCCCAGTGAGCCCACACTTAGAGACAGATGGCGATTAGAGAAAGAGAGAGAGACAGAGAGAAAGAGAGAGAGAACATTGAGAGAAAGATCGAGACACAAGAGAGAGAGAGATAGAGAGAGAGAGAGGAATAGCTGGACAGATTGAGAGAGAGAGAGAGAGAGAGAGAGAGAGAGAGAGAGAGAGAGAGAGAGAGAGAGAGAGAGAGAGAGAGAGAGAGAGGGAGAGTCAGAGGGAGGAATAGTTGGGCAGATCGAGACAGAAAGAGAGAGCGAGAGCGAGAGATTAATAGTTAGACAGATAGAGATACTGTAGATAGAGAGAGGGAGAGTGAGAGGAATAGTTAGACAGATAGAGATACTGTAGATAGAGAGAGGGAGAGTGAGAGGAATAGTTAGACAGATATAGATACTGTAGATAGAGAGAGGGAGAGGGAGAGGGAGAGGAATAGTTAGACAGATAGAGATACTGTAGATAGAGAGATGGAGAGAGAGGAATAGTTAGACAGATAGAGATACTGTAGATAGAGGGAGAGAGAGAGGAATAGTTAGACAGATAGAGATACTGTAGATAGAGAGATGGAGAGAGAGGAATAGTTAGACAGATAGAGATACTGTAGATAGAGAGAGGGAGAGTGAGAGGAATAGTTAGACAGATAGAGATACTGTAGATAGAGAGAAGGAGAGTGAGAGGAATAGTTAGACAGATAGAGAGGGTGAGCGAGGTGGTGAAACTAGATGTTCTGATTGCGTGTGTTCCAAGTTACGTGGCACTTAGTCTCAGTAGGTCAGGGATGGCTGCCTGGTTAAAACTCCCTGCAATTTTGCTAAACGTTAAATCAGTCCGTTGGGAAGCAACATTTTATTTACTGGGACTATTGTGTTGCTGGGACTATGCACTGTCTGACAATTAAGTCAGCCTCCGACTCCTCTAAAACCGGCTCACCCTTCAAATCTCAGACTACAGCATGATCCATTAGACGTCCTTCAGAGCAGCTTTTCCTCATGCTAGACGTCATAAATTAGCCTTAACTAGCTTTTGTTTTAGTTAGAGTGTGCCACACGAGAGTTCAAGTATGCTGAGTGTTGCGTTGAGTTTCCGAATGCTATTTGAACCCAGGTATTTATATAGATTTATGTATACTGTGTGGGCATGTAGATTAGACAACAATAAACAATGGGACATTGTGTGTGTACAGTATGCACGGCTGCAGCTGTACGACCCAGTTCTCACTGCGTTTGATGTTCTTGTTTGTCAGTTTAATAAGCTTGTCCAGGCTCAGCCTCAGGGACATGACTGTAATACCACGCACACCCAGGTCACCTTACAGAAATAGTTATAATGAAGTACCGCAGATCTACAGTAATACCAAAGACAGTACAGTATGAAGAAAACTGCTTCTCCAATAGAAATCCCTGATCACACTTGCAGGCGATGTCATGGCGACGTTGGCTAGCTAAGCTCATGCATAGAAGCTCGGCATCAGGTCTTACGGCCGTCTTGCACTGAACTGCGCATGTGCAGGCCATCAAATCAAAGGCATGCCTTCAATCCATTTTTTTTTTTTTATGAAAATGAAAACGTGTCAGTTTGTCACTTTTACGAGGTTGGAGTAATAACATGTTCATATACTTAAGACATTGGCTCGAATCTAGGTTGCGCCATTAGATTTCTAAAAATGAACAACTAAGGAATCATTTTTCACTTCTCTCATTGACTTATCAAGCCCCAAACCCCGGCCTGGTGTGTTTGGTCTGTTTCGCAAGCGTTCACGGAAGTCTCGAGACGTTGCTCCTCTGGGTTTAGAAACTCTGTGGTATTACCTTTAATGTAGTCCTACTGTGCTATAAAAGATGGCGTGGGATAAGGCCATTGATTATCGGATCCTTTGACATTGATGCAGAGACAGTGATGTAAAGTGGTTTTTAATTGACCCTCGTGCCTTTGAGAATTTTTTATTATATTATTTACATTCATTTTGATCACTCTATCGGACTAGGAGTGAACCAGGAATAGAAGTGAACCTGGACTTGAAGTGAACCTGGACTAGAATTGAACCAGGACTAGAAGTAAACCAGGACTAGAAGTGAACCTGGACTAGAAGTGAACCAGGACTAGAAGTGAACCAGGACTTAGAAGGGAACCTGGATGAGACGTGAACCTGGATCTGCGAGGACCACCCTATAATCTTTGGTTAAATGTATGGTACACTATATAACGTTGAATGAAAAACGTATCTCTTTGCTTCATAACAAAGAACGTAAGACACATTAGAAACATTAGAGACAAAGAAAACCCAAGTAGGTAATTACTTGACATCAACTGCACACTGTTTCTGGAACGAGAGGAGAGGAAGGATATCAGAAGTGAAAGGTGGTCACACCATCGGTTCCCATCCGTGTAGGGAGCAGGATTGGTCCTGACAGGGGATTCCACAGACCCTTACACCTCCACCTCTCTAGCCACACTGAGCCATATGTACCACCAGCGTTGTCAGATTCTTATTCATGAGATGTCCATCTTATTGAATTTTTTTAATAAGAAGTTAAACGTTTTCTGTATATATACTGTATACTGTATATATATACAGTACCAGTCAAAAGTTTGGACACACCTACTCATTCAAGACTTTTTCTTTATTTGTAGTTTTGATGTCTTCACTCTTATTCTACAATGTAGAAAATAGTAAAAAGAAAGAAATAAAGAAATTACCCTTGTATGAGTAGGTGTGTCCAAACTTTTGACTGGTACTATATATATATATATAGTAAAGCTTGCAAGTAGGCATTTCACTGTACCGTTTACACCTGCTGTATCCTGTGACAAATACACTTTGATTTGATTTTGATTCTCTACATTTCTAGAACAAGTACCAATGGATGGGTTGTCTCTAGGGTCCCAACTGGCTTTAGTTGAGTGGCTTCCATCTTTGGGGAGCCTGAGATGCTATTTTAAGGTAATTTCCTAAAGATTGTCAATCAGGTAATAAGGTGTCACGCCCTGGCCTTAGTATTCTTTGTTTTATTTATTATTTTAGTTAGGTCAGGGTGTGACATGGGGAGTGTATGTGTTTTTGTAGTGTCTAGGGTGGTTGTAAGGTTTAGGGGGTTTATTAGAGTAGTTGGGTTTATGTTTAGTATAGGTATCTAGCTGTGTCTATGGTTGTGTGTAGTTGTCTAGGGAAGTCTATGGTTGCCTGAATGGGTTCTCAATTAGAGACAGCTGGTTATTGTTGTCTCTGATTGGGAGCCATATTTAAGGTAACCATAGGCTTTTGATGTTTGTGGGGTATTGCCTATGTCGATGTTCTATGTTGCTTGTAGGCACTAGTTCATGTTTAGCTTCACGTTCGTCTGTTTTGTTATTTTGTAAAGTGGTTTCGTTTGGTGTTCGGTCTCTTCAAATAAAAGGAAGATGACTTACTTAACACGCGCTGCATGTTGGTCCTCACTCTCTACTATAGACAATCGTGACAGAATACCCCACCAATGCGGGATCAAGCAGCGCGAAAAGCGGCAACAGGAGCAGCGCAAGGAGGAATGGAAATGGGAGCGTAATCTGGACTACACTACGTGGGAGGAGATCGACAGGTGGGCGATCGACCCAGGGCGAGTGCCGGAGTCGAGTGCCGGAGCCAGCCTGGGATTCTCTGGAGCAGTGTGAGGAGGGATACCGGGGAATGGAGGCAGCACGACGACGAGGTAGGAAGCCTGTGAGTCAGCCCAAAAAAATTATTGGGGGGGGGCTTAGAGGTAGTGGGCCGAGGGCAGGTAGGAGACCTGCGCCCACTTCACAGGCTAACCGTGGAGAGCGGGAGTATGGGCGAACACCGTGTTACGCAGTAGAGCACACGGTGTCTCCTGTACGTGTTCATAGCCCGGTGCGGGTTATTCCACCTCCCCGCACTGGTAGGGCTAGATTGGGCATTGAGCCAGGTGCCATGATGCCGGCTCAACGCGTCTGGTCTCCAGTGCGTCTTCTCGGGCCGGCATACATGGCACCAGCCTTACGCATGGTGTTCCCGGTTCGCCTACATAGCCCGGTGCGGGTTATTCCACCTCCCCGCACTGGTCGGGCGACGGGGAGCATTCAACCAGGTAAGGTTGGGCAGGCTCGGTGTTCAAGGGAACCAGTACGCCTGCACGGTCCGGTATTTCCGGCACCACCTCCCCGCCCCAGTCCAGTTCCACCAGTGCCTACACCACGTAACAGGCTTCCAGTGTGTCTCCAGAGCCCTGTTCCTCCTCCACGCACTCGTCTTATGGTGCGTGTCTCCAGCCCGGTACCACCAATTCCGGCACCACGCACTAAGCCTCCTGTGCGTCTCCAGAGTCCTGTGCATCCTGTTGCTGCTCCCCGCACTAGCCCTGAGATGCGTGTCCCCAGTCCGGTACCACCAGTTCCGGCCCCACGCACGAGGCCTAATGTGCGTCCCCAGGGTCCAGTATGCCCTGTTCCTTCTCCCCGCACTAGCCTTAAAGTGCGTGTCCTTAGCCCGGTGCCTCCAGTTCCGGCACCACGCACCAGGCCTACAGTGCGCCTCATCCGGCCAGAGCCATCCGTCTCCCCAGCGCCATCTGAGCCATCCGTCTCCCCAGCGCCATCTGAGCCATCCGTCTCCCCAGCGCCATCTGAGCCATCCGTCTCCCCAGCGCCATCTGAGCCATCCGTCTCCCCAGCGCCATCTGAGCCATCCTTCTCCCCAGCGCCATCTGAGCCATCCGTCTCCCCAGCGCCATCTGAGCCATCCGTCTCCCCAGCGCCGTCTGTGTCATCCGTCTGCCCAGAGCCATTAGAGCCACCCGTCTGTCCCGAGCCGTCAGAGCCGTTAGTCAGTGAGGAGCCGCTAGAGCCATTCGTCAGTCAGGATCTGCCAGAGCCGCCAACCAGACAGGATCTGCCAGAGCCGCCAACCAGACAGGATCTGCCAGAGCCGCCAACCAGACAGGATCTGCCAGAGCCGCCAACCAGACAGGATCTGCCAGAGCCGCCAACCAGACAGGATCTGCCAGAGCCGCCAACCAGACAGGATCTGCCAGAGCCGCCAGCCAGCCGTGAGCAGCCAGAGCCGTCAGCCAGCCGTGAGCAGCCAGATCCGTCAGCCAGCCGTGAGCAGCCAGATCCGTCAGCCAGCCGTGAGCAGCCAGATCCGTCAGCCAGCCGTGAGCAGCCAGATCCGTCAGCCAGCCGTGAGCAGCCAGATCCGTCAGCCAGCCGTGAGCAGCCAGATCCGTCAGCCAGCCATGAGCAGCCAGATCCGTCAGCCAGCCAGGAGCAGCCAGATCCGTCAGCCAGCCATGAGCAGCCAGATCCGTCAGCCAGCCATGAGCAGCCAGATCCGTCAGCCAGCCATGAGCAGCCAGATCCGTCAGCCAGCCATGAGCAGCCAGATCCGTCAGCCAGCCATGAGCAGCCAGATCCGTCAGCCAGCCATGAGCAGCCAGATCCGTCAGCCAGCCATGAGCCGTCCAGCCAGGATCCGCCAGAGCCGTCCAGCCAGGATCCGTCCCTCAGTCCGGAGCTGCCGTCCCTCAGTCCGGAGCTGCCCCTTATCCTGGTGCTGCCCCTTATCCTGGTGCTGCCCCTTATCCTGGTGCTGCCCCTTATCCCGGTGCTGCCCCTTATCCCGGTGCTGCCCCTTAGTCCGGTGCTGCCCCTTAGTCCGGTGCTGCCCCTTAGTCCGGTGCTGCCCCTTAGTCCGGTGCTGCCCCTTAATCCAGTGGGGTTAATGTGGAGGGTGGCCATTTGGAGGAGGCTACGTAAGCGGGTAGTGACTATGGTGGGGTGGGGACCACGACCTGTGCCGGAGCCGCCGCCGTGGAAGGAAGCCCACCCAGACCCTCCCCTAGACTATGTGCTGGTGCGCCCGGAGTTCGCACCTTAAGGGGGGGGGGTTATGTCACGCCCTGGCCTTAGTATTCTTTGTTTTATTTATTATTTTAGTTAGGTCAGGGTGTGACATGGGGAGTGTATGTGTTTTTGTAGTGTCTAGGGTGGTTGTAAGGTTTAGGGGGTTTATTAGAGTAGGGGGTTTATTAGAGTAGTTGGGTTTATGTTTAGTATAGGTATCTAGCTGTGTCTATGGTTGTGTGTAGTTGTCTAGGGAAGTCTATGGTTGCCTGAATGGGTTCTCAATTAGAGACAGCTGGTTATTGTTGTCTCTGATTGGGAGCCATATTTAAGGTAACCATAGGCTTTAGCTGTTTGTGGGGTATTGTCTATGTTTAACGTAAGTAGCTTGTGTGTGCACTTTCGTTTGTAGCTTCACGATCGTTTGTTGTTTTGTTTAGTTTGTATAAGTGTTTTCGTTTCGTGTTCATCTTCATCATTAAAATAAAGAGAAGATGTATTCATATCCCGCTGCGCCTTGGTCCGTCTCTCCACACGTTCGTGACATAAGGGCTCTAATACTTAAGGTGGAACTGACAGCATTTTAGCAACATGCAATATTATTCAAATCTGTTCATATACACCTCCAGGAAGAAACTGGAGACTTTTTAAAACATTTTCTGACAAGCGAGCACCATGATATGGTCATTTTCACGTTTTCATACATTCATAGAATGTTTGGGTATAACGTAGGGTAAGGTATTTGTGACAATTCTATAGCAATATAGAGTGGGAAAGCAGCCGTGCATTTAGACAATGAATAGACAATGCAGTAAATAACCCCCCCACCCAAAAAACATCTGTCTAGTCCAGGACCATAGTTTACACAGACCGGTATGCCATAGCCAATCAGAGCTACAGTAGGCCTATATGCAAATAAGTAATTTATTTTGTGTATTTTGTGTTTATATTTTTCTTCATTAAATATTAATCATGCATTGAACTGAATTCATCTATTGTGCCTTACTATATGTCAGATTTTTTTTTGTTGCTAATATTATGATTGTCTGTTTGTATACTAGCTGCAAAGTCATTAAAATGCTGTCAGTTCCACTTTAAGGTGACCAGATACCCAGAAGGACTTAGAACCATGTCAACCCCTTCTCTCCTGACTTACACTATGGCTCTTAAAAGCTAACAAGATTCTCTGTGTTCCTCTTCTAAGCTTTCTGTGCCCAACACTTCCCCGTTGCCTATGTCTGATCAGCACACACACACACATATTACGAGAGGCAGCCGCTGTCCAGGGTGTTTAGTTGGAGTCATTTGGTACGCTAAAGCCCGTAGTTTTTTTTACCCTAAATAAAAGATAAGTATGAAATTGCACAATAGCAAAGGGATTTCTCAAGCCAACTTTATACTCAGTACAAGCTTGACTGAGAAATCAAACAGGTTTGAGATTAGTTAGAACTTACTTTTAAAAGTACATAGTCTCCATAAACAGTAGAAAGCATCTGAAAACTAAATGTGTATTGTATTTCAATTGCCATGCCAAAAGAAGAAGTGACCACACTAAATATCAAACGGCCAAAAAACGATCTATTTCTAGAGATGTTCTGATATATTTTACTTGCTGCGTCAAAATGAGAAAAAGTGAAGACAAAGAAAGTATCAGACTAATTGATTTATTCTTAATACATAATATAAAGGCTCCATCAGCAATTTTATTGACTGTCTGGAGGCCTTGGCATAAATTAATTTCCTCTCGGATACACACATTGCTCTATTTCTCTGCGCTGGTCCAATCATGGCATTCATGTGTGTCTCTTATGCAATAAGATATAACACCTCGACATGCATCATCAATGGTTGGCTTCATCTACTGTACATAGAGGGAGAGGTTGTCCTTCATCAAGGTGAATGGGGAAACAGGGGGTGATACTGTATTGGTCTTTAGATTGGGAGGAGGGTTCGTCTTTGGAGTCAGTATTTACTGTGCATTGAAGGGTGTCCTCTCCAAAGGGTAATCCATAACGATGCACTGAATGTCAACCATGGCGCCGGCAGAGTGTAATAAACACGAGGGGAGACAGAGTTGGTTTCAAGCGCAGGGCGCAGCAGGTGTTTCTTACAAAGGACCACAGGAGGAGGCAGGTAGGTCATGCACAGGAGGTCCAAAAGGGCAACATTACAGCCAGGGAAAAGGCTAGTAACGTAGTCCGGGAGATCAAGCAATAGGTAGATAACAGGAAATCCGATAGGCTAAAGTGCAGGCAGGGAATAGGCAAAAGGCATCGTTAGTGAGGCAGGCAAAAACTATCATACAAGGGAGGAGTAAATCACAGGAAGAAACAGCGCTCTGAAAGACGTGTGTCACAAAACAAACAATACCTCAGTGATGGGGTGCAAAGAACTGAAATAAATAGTGTGTGATAAAGACAGAATTCAGGTGATTGGGATCTGGAGAGTGAGCTGCATTCAGTGGATCTATGTGTTTGAGAGTGTGAGCTGGAAAGTGGGCTGGGAAGTGAGCTGCGTTCAAGGGATCTACATGTTTGAGGGTGTGAGTTTGAAGCAGACATAACACAGAGATGGTTGCCTCGCTTCGCATTCTTGGGAAACTATGCAGTATTTAGTTTTTTTTTATGTATTCATTTTTACATTGTTACCTAAGGAAATCTTAACTTCTCTAGGATAGGGGGCAGCATTTTCACGTTTGGATGAAAAGTGTGCCCAGAGTAAACTGCCTCCTACTCAGTCCCAGATGCTAATACAGTGGGGAGAACAAGTATTTGATACACTGCCGATTTTGCAGGTTTTCCTACTTACAAAGCATGTAGAGGTCTGTAATTTTTTATCATAGGTACACTTCAACTGTGAGAGACGGAATCTAAAACAAAAATCCTGAAAATCACATTGTATGATTTTTAAGTAATTAATTTGCATTAATTTGCAACAGTCGTTGTGCAAGTTGGAACAGGTGTTTTTCTGGATCAAACGCGCGAAATAAATGGACATTTTGGATATATATATCGATGGAATTAATCGAACAAAAGGACCATTTGTGATGTTTAAGGGACATATTGGAGTGCCAACAGAAGAAGCTCGTCAAAGGTAAGGCATGAATTATATCTTTATTTCTGCATTTTCTGTCGCGCCTGGAAGGTTGAAATATGATGGTCTGTGATTGTTAGCTGGGGTGCTGTCCTCAGATAATAGCATCGTTTGCTTTCACCGTAAAGTAGCCGACCCAAAACAACGACGCCGCATAATGGGCAGACAGAGCGGTATTCTGGTCAGGCGCCGTAGACGTGCACATCGCTCACATGAGTATACTTGAGTATACTTCTCGCCAATGTCAAGTCTCCTGACAACAAGGTAGACAAATTAGAGCAAGGGTTGCCTTCCAGAGAGACAGAGAATGTAACATTCTCTGTTTCACAGAAACATGGCTCTCTCGGGATATTTTGTCGGAATTGGTTCAGCCACTGGGCTTCTCCATGCATCTCGCCGACAGAGATCAACACCTCTCTGGGAAGAGGAAGGGCGGGGGTTTATGCTTTATGATTAACGACTCATGTTGTAATCATAACAACATACAGGAACTCAAGTCCTTCTGCTCACCTGACCTAGTAGTCCTTACAATTCCTTACGACCATTTTACCTACCAAGATAATTCTCGTCAGTTATAGTCACAGCTGTGTACATTCCCCCTCAAGCGAACACCAAGACGGCCCTCAAGGAACTTCACTGGACTCTATGTAAACTGGAAACCATATAGGCTGCATTTATTGTAGCTGGGGATTTTAACAAAGCAAATAAGAGAACAAGGCTACCTAAATTATATCAGCATTTTGATTACACAACTCGCAGGGCTAATACTCTCGATCACTGCTACTCTAACTTCCGCGATACATACAAAGCCCTCTCCCTCCCTCCCTTGGGCAAATCCGACCACGACGCCATCTTGCTCGTTCCGTCTTACAGGCAGAAACTCAAACAGGATAAACCAGTGACGAGAACGATTCAATGCTGGTCTGACCAATCGGAAGCCACGCTTCAAGATTGTTTTGATCACACGGACTGGAATATGTTCCGGTCAGCCTCAGAGATCAACATTGACCTATACGCTGATTCGGTGAGTGTGTATTTTAAGAATTGCATTGGAGATGTTGTACCCACTGTGACTATTAAAACCTACCCAACCAGGAACCGTGGATAGATGGCGGCATTCACGCAAAACTGAAAGCGCGATCCACCGCATTTAACCATGGAAAGAGGTCTGGAAATATGGCTGAAATTAGACAGTGTAGTTATTACCTCCGCAAGGCAATCAAACAAGCGAAATGCTGGTACAAGGACAAGGTAGAGTCGCAATTCAACGGCTCAGACACGAGACGTATGTGGCAGGGTCTACAGGAAGTCACAGACTACAAAACCAAAAACAGTCACGTCATGGACAACGACATCACGCCTCCAGACAAACTAAACACCTTATTTGCCCGCTTTGAGGATAATACAGTGCCACCGTCACGGCTCGCTAACAAAGACTGCGTCCCCCCTCTCCTTCTCCGTGGCTGACGTGAGTAAATCATTTAAACTTGTTAACCCTCGCAAGGCTGCTGGCCCAGACGGCATCCCTAGCCACGCCCTCAGAGCATGCGCAGACCAGCTGGCTGGTGTGTTTACGGACATATTCAATCGCTCCCTATCCCAGTCTGTTGTCCCCACATGTTTCAAGATGGCTACCATTGTTCCTGTACCCAAGAAGGCAAAGATAACTGAACTAAATGACTACCGGCCCGTAGCACGCACTTCTGTCACCATGAAGTGCTTTGAGAGGCTAGTCAAAGATCATATCACTGCCACCTTACCGGCCACCCTAGACCCAATTAAGTTTGCATACCACCCCAACAGGTCCACAGATGATGCAATCGCCATCACAATGCACACTGCACCATCCCATCTGGACAAAAATAATACCTATGTAAGAATGCTGGTCATTGACTACAGCTCAGCATTCAACACCATAGTACCCTCCAAGCTCATCATCAAGCTGGAGGCCCTGGGTCTCAACCCCACACTGTGCAACTGGGTCCTGGACTATCTGACGGGCCGCCCCAAGGTGGTGAAGGTAGGAAACAACATCTCCACTTCGCGCCCCACAAGGGTGTGTGCTCAGCCCTCTGCTGTACTCCCTGTTCACCCACGACTGCGTAGCCATGCACGCCTCCTACTCAATCATCAAGTTTGCAGACGACACAACAGTAGTGGGCTTGATCACCAACAACAACGAGACAGCCTACAAGGAGAAGGGAAGGACACTCAGAGTGTGGTGACAGGAAATCAACCTCTCACTCAACGTCAACAAAACAAAGGAGATGATCATGGACTTCAGGAAACAGCAGAGGGAGCACCCCCTATCCACATCAAAGGGACATCAGTGGAGAAGGTGGAAAGTTTTAAGTTCCTCGGCATACACATCACAGACAAACTGAAACGATCCACCCACACAGACAGTGTGGTAAAGAAGGCGCAACAGCGCCTCTTCAACCTCTGGAGGATGAAGAAATTTGGCTTGTCACCCAAAACCCTGACAAACTTTTACAGATGCACAATCGAGAGCATCCTGTCGGGCTGTATCACAGCCTGGTACGGCAACTGCACTGCCCTCAACAGCACGGCTCTCCAGAGGGTAGTGCGGTCTGCACATCACATCGCCGGGGGCAAACTACCTGCCATCCATGACACCTACAACACCCGATGTCACAGGAAGGCCAAAAAGATCATCAACGTCAATAACCACCCGAGCCACTGCCTGTTCACACCGCTATCATCCAGAAGGCGAGGTCAGTACATGTGCATCAAAGCTGGGACCGAGAGATTGAAAAACAGCTTCTATCTCAAGGCCAACAGACTGCTAAACAGCAATCACTAACTCAGAGGATGCAGCCAACATTGAGACCAATCACTGGACACTAGTAAATGGATCACTAGTCACTTTAAACAATGACACTTTAAATAAGGCCACTTTAATAATGTTTACATATCTTACATTACTCATATCACATGTATATCTTCTTATGGCTGCAGTCCCGGTAACGGGACCGATATGACAACAGCCAGTCCAAGTGCAGGGCGCCAAATTCAAAACAGAAATCTCATAATTAAAATTCCTCAGACATTCATGTGTCTTATATCATTTTAAAGGTAATCTTGTTGTTAATCCCACCAAAGTGTCCGATTTCAAATAGGCTTTTCAGCGAAAGCACTACAAACGATTATGTTAGGTCACCACAAAACCACAATAATCACAGCCATTTTTTCCAGCTAAAGATAGCTTCACAAAAACCAGAATAGAGATAAAATGAATCATTAACCTTCGATTATTTTCATCAGATGACACTCATAGGACTTCATGTTACACAATACATGTATGTTTTGTTTGATTAAATTCCTATTTATATCAAAAATCTGAGTTTACATTGAGGCGACTAGATTCACTAAATGCAAAAACATCAAGTGACTTTGCATAGCCCATCGTTTCAACAGAAAATACATAAATATAGATGATAATAGAAGTTATACACATTGAATTATAGATATACCTCTCCTTAATGCAACCGCTATGTCAGATTTCAAAAAAACTTTACGGAAAAAGAAACGCACGCTATAATCTGAGACGGCGCTCAAAAATAGCATACCACAGCTGCAAAGATGGCGTCACCATAAACACAAAAATACATGATAAATATTCCATTACCTTTGATGATCTACATCAGAAAGCACACCAGGAATCCCAGGTCCACAATAAATGTTTGTTTTGTTCGAAAAAATCCGTTATTTATGTCCAAATACCTTCTTTTGTTAGCGCGTCTGGTTTACATATCCAAACGCTAATTCTGGTCAGCGTTATATCGGACAAAAACTTAAAAATGTGATATTACCGGTCGAAGAAACATTTCAAACTAAGTACTGAATCAATCATTAGGATGTTTTTAATATATAGCTTCAATAAAGTTCCAACCGGAGTATTCTTTGTTCTCTTCGTGAGCAATGGAACGTCAGTGGCTTCCATGAAGAAAAAGCATGATCAGGAAATGGCTGCTTGATGGACACCTGACTGATTCTGCTCTCATTCTCTCCCACAACATCATAGAAGTCTCATTGAAATTTCTATTGATGGTTGACATCTAGTGGAACCCCTAGGCAGTGCAACATCATTAATAGCTCAAGTGGATTTCTTTAGGGACTCTGGTGAATACACACAGGCTCAGATTTCTGACTTCTTGTTTTGATTTCAACTCAGGATTTTGCCTGCCAATATGAGTTCTGTTAATCTCACAGACATAATTCAAACAGTTTTAGAATCTTTAGAGTGTTTTCTATCCAATACTAATAATAATATGCAAATATTAGGAACTATGACTGAGGAGCAGGCCGTTTGATATGGGCACCTTTCATCCAAGCTACTCAATACTGCCCCTTCAGCCATAAGAAGATATACTGTATTTTATACCATCTATTGCACCTTGCCTATGCTGCTCGGCCATCGCTCATCCATATACTTATATGTACATATTCTCGTTCACCCCTTTAGATTTGTGTGTATTAGGTAGTTGTTGGGGAATTTTTAGATTACTTGTTAGATATTACTGCACTGTCAGAACTAGAAGCACTCGCATTAACATCCGCTAACCATATGTTTAGCTTCATCATACTAACTACAATAAATCTATGCCATTTTGATTAGCTTCATCATACTAACTACAATAAATCTACACCATTTTGATTAGCTTCATCATACTAACTACAATAAATCTACGCCATTTTGATTAGATTCATCATACTAACTACAATAAATCTACGACACCCTGTCTCCTCTATGACTACAATTTATAGCATGGAATGTGTATACACACGTAAAAAGGTTTCTGGAGTTGATGACTGTGGCGTTGCACAAGGAACTTTCTGGAGTTATTGACTGTTGCAATGCACAAAAAGCTTTCTTCTCCCTTCAACTAAAGGTCACGTCTGTGAAGCTATCCAATGAGTCTGTTCCTGCCGGTCAGGAAACTAGACCCATCATGCAGAAATAACTCTTGTGGAAATGCTGGAGGTTACTCTGGCCTGTCTCGATCTCCAGCTGACTGAAGGTGCAGACATTGGAGTCGCTGCTCTGTTCCACCTGTAAGCAAAGTCTTTTGACCTCTATGGAGATTGACTTTTAAAAGAATGTTATAGTACAGGGACCATCAATTCAGTTTGTTTAAGAGTGCAACCCTCCACTGTTGTCATATCTATTTTAATGGAAAGGAAGATACTGTGCCACAGAAATCCAACTGCGACTTCTTTCCTCCGAGGACAAAGTTGACATCACACACATGATCCTGGTCTCTGCTATGAATAAAGCTTTCTGTTGTGGTAACCTCTGCTGTGTCTAACATACCATCATGGTGTTGAGTCTGTATTGCTAGAGGCAGACTTAACACATCCAAAAGGTGTGGGTATTTATTTATGTGTGTGTGTGGGCGGAGGGTTCTGGGCCAGCAGCTGAGTTCACAAAGTATAGGTCAGCCACACACATGACAGTGGACCAACCGGAGCAGAAAATCTGAACCCGTGGAGTCCCTCAAAACACACACATACACACAAAACCACGTATACCCCCACACGCGCACGTCTGAGCGGTCACCGAAAAAGAAACACATTCTTACTTAGAGTGCCAGTCACCTCCCTGAGACGACCACAGAAATGGGTCTCACTCGGCAAATGGGTTCAGGGGGAGCAGCCAGGGCTGTCTGAGACTGTCTGGAACAAACAGGTGGACAAGACATCAGGACACCTCTAATTTACACGTACCATGAGGAGCTCTGATCTCAAACCTCGCCATGAGTTATGGTGTCTGTCACAGGAGATCGCCATGTCCTTGGAGACCACGTCCACAGGTATAAGACCAACCATGTATAGCTGCACATAAAGAAGGGCCCACTTGAATCCGACTATAGTCTCAAGGCTTGAGACAGCGGCTTTCAAAATGATATACTGTAGGGTTACCAAGGGATTCCATTTGAATCTGGATGGAACAAACCAACGACTCACAACCCAAGCTGTAAATCAAACGCCATTCTATGGTAATCTCATTCCCAAAGAAAGAACTAGAGTGGTGTTATATAAACCTGGCAAGCTTCCAAACACATTCTCTCTTTCTATGTGTCTCAAAAGAGGGCGAGTCATTCCATGAACTCTTATTTGTCAGCTTAGCATATTTGTCATAACATATCTTTATAATATTCAAACAAGAGGCCTGAAAGGCTTGAGTCCAATAAAAACAGGGAAAGCTGAAAGCAAATCATGTTTCAGCACCAATAAAGCCACAAGCGTGGAAGTGGATATGTGGGAACGTGAAATGGCAATGCCTCCTCATCCCAACTTCAACCATTCAGCAAGACTCAGCAAAAAGCTCCACTGGCCCATGAGTCAGACCGATCTGTGTGAGGCCGACTCAATCTGATGCATTCTGTGCACCAAAACAATATTTTACTGCTAAAACACCATGACAATAAAACAATTACACCATCTACACCACAGTGATCCCGAGATTTAAATAGACACCTGGGATGTCATTTATACCAAACAACGATAGTGGTAAGTCGCTAGGGAGCATTGCTCTTATCTTCAGCATCTTAATTATAACTTCAGTGATTGCCCGCTTTGGATGCTCTGAGGCAGTATCTTGTTGCTGAAAGCTTATAGGCAGTGTAATGCACTAGGTACAGTGCCTTGCAAAATTATTCATCCACCCTTGGCGTTTTTCCTATTTTCTTGCATTACAACCTGTAATTTACATAGATTTTCATTTGGATTACATGTAATGGACATAAACAAAATAGCCAAAATTGGTGAAGTGAAATGAAAAAAATCACTTGTTTCAACAAAACAAAAAAAGTTTAAAAAAAATGTGGTGCGTGCATATGTATTCACCCCGTTTGCTATGATCCCCTAAATAAGATCTGGTGCAACCAATTACCTTCAGAAATCACATAATTAGTTAAATAAAGTCCACCTGTGTGCAATCTAAGTGTCTACACATATCTACACCTGTTCTGAAAGGCTCCGGAGTCTGCAACACTACTAAGCAAGGGGCACCAACAAGCAAGTGGCGCCATGAAGACCAAGGAGCTCTCCAAACAGGTCAGGGACAAACTTGTGGAGAAGTACAGATCAGGGTTGGGTTATAAAAAAATATCTGAAACTTTGAACATCCCACGGAGCACCATTAAATCCATTATTAAAAAATGGAAAGAATATGGCACCGTAACAAACCTGCCAAGAGAGGGCCGCCCACCAAAACTCATGGACCAGGCAAGGAGAGCATTCATCAGAGAGGCAACAAAAGAGACCAAAGATAACCCTGAAGGAGCTGCAAAGCTCCACAGCGGAGATTGGCGTATCTGTCCATAGGACCTCTTTAAGCCATACACTCCACAGAGCTGGGCTTTACGGGCGAGTGGCAAGAAAAAAGCCATTGTTAAAGAATAAAATAAGCAAATACGTTTGGTGTTCGCCAAAAGGCATGTGGGAGACTCCCCAAACATATGGAAGAAGGTACTCTTGTCAGATGAGACTAAAATTTAGCTTTTGGACATCAAGAAAAACGCTATGTCTGGCGCAAACCCAACACCTCTCATCACCCTGAGAATACAATACCCACAGTGAAGCATGGTGGTGGCAGCATCGTGCTTTGGGGGTGTTTTTCATCGACAGGGACTGGGAAGCTGGTCAGAATTGATGGAATAATGGATGGCGCTAAATACAGGCAAATTCTTGAGGGAAACCTGATCCAGTCTTCCGGAGATTTGAGACTGGGACGGAGGTTCACCTTCCAGCAGGACAATGACCCTAAGCATACTGCTAAAGCAACACTTTAAGGGGAAACATTTAAATGTCTTTGAATGGCCTAGTCAAAGCCCAGACCTCAATCCAATTGAGAATCTGTGGTATGACTTAAATATTGCTATACACCAGCGGAACCCATCCAACTTGAAGGAGCTGGAGCAGTTTTGCCTTGAAGAATGGGAAAAACCACCAATGGCTAGATGTGCCAAGTTTATAGAGACATAACCCAAGAGACTTGGTGGCTCTACAAAGTATTCACTTTAGGGGGGGTGAATAGTTATGCACGCTCAAGTTTTCCGTTTATTTGTCTTATTTCTTGTTTGTTTCACAATAAAAAATATTTAGCATCTTCACAGTGTATGTTGTGTAAATCAAATGACACAACCTCCCCAAAAATCTATTTTAATTCCAGGTTGTAAGGCAACAAAATAGGAAAAATGCCAAGGGGGGTGAATACTTTCGCAAGCCACTGTATGCCTTATCGGGTTTATGGTCAAAATCAGAGCTGGTATGGAACTTGTCGATATGGCTGTATTGTTTCACCCAGAGCCATGGACATAATGACTTGTAAAGTAGCAGAGTAATTAAATAACCACATGTGACCATGTGAGAAGTAATAATGTTGTAATAACTGTCGTCATAAAACAGAGAATGTAGCTTTTCTCTATTGTACTGTACAGTCAATATCCTGTACTGTACAGTGCCATTTCAGTGTTTTTGAGGAAAGTACTGTTGGACATGACCTTTGACCGGGCTCAAGGGTGTTACTTGTAAGAAGGTGGAGGGGGTCATGAAATTGACGTATAAAAATAAACAGAAAGACTACAGTCAAGTTGAGTCTGGTTTTTAAAAGAGTAACATATGAAAAACGATCAAAGTTGCAGGTAGTTGGTTGCTCAGCAGGTTAGTCTCTCCCCAACCCAAATTATTCCTGAGAGGCTGGAAAAAAGCAGTGGATGAAATATTGATGAGTTTAAGAGATCCCATGGGTAATATCTGTCTGGGTCTCGGAGATGATACATCAATCAGGGCCAGCCCCAGGCATAAGCGACATAAGTGGTCACTGGGGGGCCCCTGACCAATTATTATTTTATTTTTTTAAACAGTCGGGGACTCAACTTACTATTGAGAGTAAGAATATTAGAATAAACCAGGTGCAATTTCTACATTTGTTTGGGCATCAGCAGTTTTTGCTTGCAATGTCAGTCCCTGACAGTCACTCAAGTAGCCTTGTCAGCTAACAATTTTCTGATTGGTAGCTAGTCTAGCCTCTTATCTAAACTTGTAGTAATCATGGCCGTATACCGACAGGGCACGCAGGGCACGTGCCCAGGGGCCCACAATTGATTTTGATGGTCATTCTCACTTCGATAGCATTAGTCATGACAAAATGTGTAGAATTGCAAGAAATTAGCTTGAAAAATGCAAAGATTTCTCTCCACCCCTGTCACGACTTCCGCCGAAGTTGGTTACCCATTTATTGTATTGTTCTGTTATGGTGGTTTTATGTTGGTTAAATGACACCGTTGTAAATCAGTTTTCGCTCTCCTGCGACTGACTTCTCTGCCGCCAGTACGCACCTCACTACAGAATTACGACCCAAACTATGGAGTCAGCAGGAGCAGGTACGCCGGGTTTAGGGGTGGAGGAGCGCGTCCGTGAGCACGCAGCAATGCTTCACCATCTTGGCCCCGCCATGGACCACGTTGTCCAGACAATAGACCGCTGGGAGAGACGGGGAGTTCTTCCAGCCTCCACAAGCACAAGCACAACCGCTGGGAGAGACGGGGAGTTCTTCCAGCCTCCACAAGCACAAGCGGGGTCTCCCCTGAGCGCCCCTCTTCCTCCTGGTCCCAGTGGGATTTGTCTCTCCCTGCCCCAGGAATACGATGGGAAGGCTGCGAACTGCCAGCGGTTCCTTTTACAACTGTACCTATACCTGGCCACCGTACACCTGGCAAATACCTGGCAAAATGGGTAGAATTGCAGGAAATTAACTGTAAAACCGCAAAATAATTATCTCTGCCCCATGGAGAAATGAGTAGAATTGCATTAAATGTTTTAGAAAACAGCTAAAAATTCTCAATGCCCCATGCCATGGCAAAATATGTATAATTGCAGAAAACTCTCTTTAAAATGACAACATTTTCTCTATGCCCCGTGGCGAAATGTATAGAATTGCAGGAAATGTGTTAGAACATTGCTTGTTTAGGGCCCCCAAAAGGCTAGGGTCATAATTTATCTGGTTAAAATATATAAATAGAATATGTATGTATTGGAAAGGATATCAGCTGGAAGACCAATTTTGATGTACTGTAATTTGTATTCCATATCATATTAAGAAGTGGTGGAATAGTCGGGTGGACATTAATGGTGTAATAGCCAAGATGGAAGCTAGGATACTTTGTTTAAATGGCTAGAAATAAACCATTTGAGTAGCAGTTATAGCTCTGATCTAAGTGATTACCCTGACTGAAAGTCATTTGCATACACATAAAATATTGGCTACTACACTACACTAGAGAGTTCATTACCTGTGTTTAGGCAAAACATTTTATGATCTTCGCTCTCAAAGCCATCGTAAACTTTTTAATTGACTATTTCATCCCTTTTAGACATTGCATTTCCTTCTTCCAAACTCCCAATGAGCTTTGAGTTAAATAGTGTTGTATCTTGTTGTATCTCAAAATGAACTGATGAATGTGCGACGAGTAGGCGAAACAAACCAGTTAGACTCCGTCATCACTAGGAAAACACGGCGTGATTGGCAGTTAGGGTTCATGTCACTGTAGGCTATTCAAAAAGAGGGCAAAAGGTGCGACATCAGGATCTTGTGGTTCTCTTGATAATAAAGGGTCTCTCTCTCTCTTTCTCTCTCGGCTGTTGCGCTCTTTCCCTCTCTCTGTAAATGCTTTCGTCTGTTCAAATTCCATAGTCGCCTAGCCGGCTGCACTTACTTTCATACGCTATAAACGTTGGCTGGATCTGAAAATGCAATTTTGATGGGAAGAACGTTCTAATGTCCTTCTGAGGAATACAAGGGCGACTCGACACTGTTTCAAGATAGACAAAGGTGTCCTCACACGCGTATCACAATGGATCTCTCATTTATGGCTGCGCAGGTAAGTCCTAGTGACATTTTTGTTATTATTAATCAATAGAAGTTATGTGGGGTTTCCATGCAATTGTCGGAGAATAATTATTTGAACGAATATTTTGAAAAGCCTACTAACGTGCATAAGGTAGTAAGGAAAATAACAACATGTATTATGTATGGCGTCTGTCTGTTTATGGGGTCAATTATAGCCTGCCGACAAGGAGTAGGGATACGCACGAAGTTTCTCTCTCGGTGAACTTGATTTCGTCATCAACAAGCTGAAATAAACGTTCGCGGTTCCCACCCTAAACCTTGAGATCAATATCATATTTTATTAGGTCAACCAACTTGTTGATTTATTCAAAACGGTATGTTTGGTCAGTAGTAGATAGGAAATTATACGATCTTAAATATAATAGTGAACAAAAATATAAACGCAACATGCAACAATTTCAATGATTTTACCGAGTTACAGTTCATATAATGAAATCAGTCATTTAAAATCAATAAGTTAGGCCCTGACCTATGAATTTCACATGACTAGGCAGTGTTGCACCCACTGGCTGGGCCTGGCTTCCCAATCAGAATGAGTTTTCCCCCACAAAATGGCTTTATTACAGACAGAAATACTCCCCAGCACCCTGTCAGACGATCCCACAGGTGAAAAAGACAGATGTTGAGGTCTGTGGTTGTCAGGCTGGTTGGAAGTACTGCCAAATTCTCTAAAACGATGTTGGAGGCAGCATATGGTAGAGAAATGAACATTCAGTTCTCTGGCATCAGCTCTGGTGGACAATCCTGCAGTCAGCATGCCAATTGCAAATCTTGAGACATCTGTGGCATTGTGTTCTGGGACAAAACGGCACATTTTAAAGTGTACTTTTACGTCCCTGCTGTAGCACAAGGTGCTCCTGTGTAATGATCATGCTGCTTAATCAGCTTCTTGATATGCCACTCCTGTCAGGTAGATGGATTATTTTGGCAAAGGAGAAATGCTCACTAACATGGGGAGAAAAAAGAGAGAGAGAGAAATAAGCTTTTTGTTTTCATGGAAAATGTCTGGTATTTTTTATTTCAGCTCATGAAACATGAGACCAAGACATTACAGGTTGCGTTTATATTTTTGTTCAGTTTAGATCAATATCCATTAAGATAGTATAATGGCAGGCTACCGTGTCATAGTACCAATATGTGATTCACAATGCAATACTACATTTTAGTAATTTAGCAGACACTCATCCAGAGCGACTTATAGTAGTGAGTGCATACATTTTCGTACTGGTCCCCTGTGGGAATCAAACCCACAACACTGGTGTTGCAAGCACCATGCTCTACCAACTGAGCCATACGGGACCACCACTACCTTGAACATGTAACTCCACATAAAGACTCTAATAAATTAAACTTGTCCATGGACAAATGTTGGACAAATGTTTATGACTCACCTTCATTTTTATTGCTAGCCCACTTTAATTTATCTGATTATGAGTGTGATGCCCTCAGGGCTGCTCATGCATATACATGAAGGTGGCAAGCTATGTCTTTTAGAAAACATGGGTGTCATTAGGGTGGGCAAGGGGAGAGAAGACAATTTTACCTGTTTCCTACTTACCTAAATTCTAATTACCCCCATCCTACATACATGTATTCTACTTACCATATCCTACTTATCTGGATCCTACTTACCCGGATCCAACTTATCTTTATCCTACTTACCTGTATCCTACCTCTGCTCTTGACAAGAGACATGTTCAAACCACATGATGGTGTGTATAGACCACATGATGCTTTATCACCCAGTTGTGGTCTATAAGATCAGGATGTGCCTTCAGCTTGTGAGGTTCATCAGTTTGGTGTAGCTTCTGAGCTGGTCTTAGAGAGAGATGATCTCAGCCTTCAGCTTGTGAGGTTCATCAGTTTGGTGTAGCCTCTGAGCTGGTCTTAGAGAGAGATGACCTCAGCCTTCAGCTTGTGAGGTTCATCAGTTTGGTGTAGCCTCTGAGCTGGTCTTAGAGAGAGATGACCTCAGCCTTCAGCTTGTGAGATTCATCAGTTTGGTGTAGCCTCTGAGCTGGTCTAAGAGAGAGATGACCTCAGCCTTCAGCTTGTGAGGTTCATCAGTTTGGTGTAGCCTCTGAGCTGGTCTTAGAGAGAGATGACCTCAGCCTTCAGCTTGTGAGGTTCATCAGTTTGGTGTAGCCTCTGAGCTGGTCTTAGAGACAGATGACCTCAGTCTTAGTGTGTTTGACACAATACCACATCTTCATTGTTATTTCTTTGCCACTTGCTAGTCCCATCCAATATCTTTGACTGCTGCTTGGGTGTTAGCCATGTGTGTGTGACTAATATAAATATGTCAATTAGCAGAGGCTTTTATCTCAAGTAATTTACAGTCAAATGTCTACACATTTCCATATGGGTGGCCCCAGTGGGTATCAAACCCATAATCCTGGCATTTGCAAGCGCCATGCTCTACCAACTGAGCCATGTAGAGCGGTATCAGCTGAAGTCCCTTGTATTTACAGGCTTTCTGATATAGAGATAAAAGTTTTCAATGCTGCGAAGTGATGGCCGATGGGAGGACGTCATCGGTCAGACAGAGGGGTTGACACAGCTCTGCCTGCCACCTTGAGCGAGCACTCCATTAGTCTCTGTCAGAGGTGCCATGTCTCTCTGCCTGGCCTCTCTACCATGCTCCCCGCTCTGCCCAGTGTCATCTCGCCCTCGATGCCCTAGCTGACAAGCAGGAGGTAGTCACTTTAATATTAATGCTGGAGATGCTGGAGAGCCTGCCTAGTTACCAAGTTCTGTCATAGCAGACCTGTGTTGGAGCAATGTGTCAGAAGAGGTTTTCCGAGAGCGTGCGATTAGGCACTCAGAGCCTCAGTTTCTAACTCCCCACTCACTCTTGTTTCATTACTTCCATTCTCATTGCATCCTCATTCCATTCTTATTATTCCATTCCTTTCTTCCATCTCCTTATGACTTCATATATGTTCATCGGAAACTAGAGAGCGAGAGAGAACAATCATCTGTTTTGCATCTAACTGTATTACACTGTTGGTCAGGGGTGGACTGGGACCAGAAATCGGCGCTAGCATTTCAAACACACCGGCCCACTTATTTCCTTGAGGATCCCACACCGGCCCATTTCTTTCCTTGAGTTAGATAATGATCATTTTTGCTCAAAGAAACACAATTTAGACAGGCCCTAGAGGCTGAAATGGATAAGATGTTCTGATGACACATTTCTCTTGCTCTGCTAGCTTTGATCTGAAAGAGGAGCCAACTTGTAATGAGCCAAATAACTTTCCCTTTATTCGTACCCGTCATTTTGTGCCCTTGATGCAAATTTATCGTGGGCTATATTCCTTTTGACAGATGATGAAGGATGCTTGAAGTTTGCAAGTTTTTTTTCTCATAATGACCATGATTGCAATCAAGATTTTCCATTATTGCTCCCTAGGCTTTTCCGTTTATCTCTTGCCAGTGATACTGACACCTTTTCCAACTTTAATTGAATTTCTCCTTTCTGCTCGGCCACTGCTTTTGACAATGTCATGTTTCTACCCTAAACTAAAAAGTAACAGTTCTGCTGCTTCTACAAGACTCATGCTGTGTTTGTAATTTGTCACATATACTGATCTCAGCATCAATCCACCCCGTTAGTATTTTCTAATTCATGCTCTCATGCTATTCTATACATGCTTGGTTTAATTAATGCTGTTTGTTGCTACATTAACATACAGCGCACGTCAACTGTCAGTAAGTGAGATGCTTGTGAGTGTCTTCCATAGGTTTGTAGAGGGTGGGTAGGCTACAACTGGTCCTGAACCTAAACCCTATGTCTGAATGGAACTGATAGTTAAGATGGCTGTAGGTATGTAGCTGACCAATCAGTCAGCCAGCAAAACATAGCCAGTCAGCCAGCCAGTCAGACAGCCAGCCCACCCAACATAGCCAGTCAGCCAGCCAGTCAGTCAGTCAGCCCAACATAGTCAGCCAGCTAGTCAGTCAGTCAGCCAGCCCACCCAACATAGCCAGCCAGCCAGTCAGTTAGTCAGCCCAACATAGCCAGCCAGTCAGTCAGCCATCCCACCCAACATAGCCAGTCATACAGTCAGTCAGCCAGTCCAACATAGCCAGTCAGCCAGCCAATCAACCAGCCCAACATAGCCAGTCAGTCAGCCAGCCCAACATATTCAGTCAGCCAGTCAGCCAGCTCAAGATAGCCAGTCTGTCAGCCAGCCAGTCTGTCAGCCAGCCCAACATAGCCAGTCAGCCAGTCAGCCAGCTCAACATAGCCAGTCAGCCAATCAGCCAACTCAACATAGCCAGTCAGCCAGCTCAACAAAGCCAGTCAGCCAGCTCAACAAAGCCAGTCAGCCAGCTCAACATAGACAGTCAGACAGTCAGCCAGCTCAACATAGTCAGTCAGCCAGCTCAGCATAGCCAGTCAGCCAGCTCAACATAGCCAGTCAGCCAATCAGCCAACTTAACATAGCCAGTCAGCCAATCAGCCAACTCAACATAGCCAGTCAGCCAGCTCAACAAAGCCAATCAGCCAGCTCAACAAAGCCAGTCAGCCAGCTCAACATAGCTAGTCAGTGATGGTCATAGTAGACGTACTGTAAGTGCTGGATCTGCTGCAGCTATACACGCTATATGGATGTGGGTACAGTAGGATCAGAAAGTGCGCTCTCACTTCTTGACCCGCTCGACTGCCACCAGATCGAATTGCTCTAAGACCTTGACACCATCCTTCTGATCATCTCACCAACCAAGGTCTTGTCTTCGGGACTTACCAACAGGCGGCAAATAGGCTTAATTATTTCACGAGAGCTGATTTTCCTCGGCTTAGCCCATGGTGTGTCAGAGTGCATGTACTGTAATTAGCAGAGAGATAACGATGGCTTCTGGCTACCAGCTCTCCAGTAGTAATTTGTTATGCTTGAGCTAGCTGGCCTTCTCTGAATGAAGGAACTTTCAGACGAGGGTTGAAACGTTGTGGGCTGGCAACAGCTCTCCAGGGTGGCGCGTGTGTGTGTGTGTGTGTGTGTGTGTGTGTGTGTGTGTGTGTGTGTGTGTGTGTGTGTGTGTGTGTGTGTGTGTGTGTGTGTGTGTGTGTGTGTGTGTGTGTGTGTGTGTGTGTGTGTGTGTGTGTGTGTGTGTGTGTGTGGAACAGAAACACAGAGAAGATTAAGCAGTTGTGAGATGTTTCTTGGATTACCACTTCTCAAGAGACCTCTGACACAGTGCATGAAATCGGATCAAGCAGTAGATATCTGAATCAGGGTGACTAGAGCTGTGGCAAAAAAGAGATAAGCACATTCTGTGGAGAGGGTGATTATGTCTCACGATGTGTGAGAATAAATGATGATGTACATCCATGATACTCATAGGTTGTTTACCCTGTAGAGAAAGGAAATTGGAGTGCAAATGAAAATGGCAGGGCATTGAGGGGGAGGCCACAGAGTTAGTGAGTCAATCGCTGTAGCCAGAGGGTGCCTTTCTCTCTGAGCTGCCTTCACAAGGAAGCAGCTTAAGCAGAGCGCCCTGTTTCCAAACTTAATGGATTTAAAAATGTCTTTAAAGATGTTTTGACCCCTAGTCCAGCCATTGTCAAGTGAACAAATGAGACTGTGGTCATAAATGACATTGTCTTGTTTACTCATCCCTGCTCCAGAGTTTTCTTCTTCTCTCTATTAATAGAGTTATGTTGTGAACAAACAAGCTTGTCTATGAGTTACAATATTTAACCTTACAGACATAAAGGGAAAACCTAGTCATTTGCACAACTGAATGCATTCAACTGAAATATTTATTCTGCATATAATGGAGGGTGTGTGGGGCTGCCTTAACCAACATCAGGGGAGCAGATGTTGTTGGGGGTTAACTGCCTCACTCAAAGGTAGAATGGCTAATTTTTCCACCTTGCTGGCTTGGGGATTCAAACCAGCAACCTTTCGGTAACTAGCCCAACACTCTTAACCACTAGGCTACCTGTCTCCCATACCTGACTTGCAGAGCATCAGGCAATAGTTCTGTTATCAGACAATTTTTCTACGTGAATTTTATTATTATGTTCATGTCTGATGTTTTTATTGAATGGGAAAAATCATGATTCTGTTTTTTGGACATTTTAATTAATTGATGATGTATTCAGAGATACAGAGACATTTTAATGTATTATTTACATTCAGGCAAGCCTAATGGAGTAGAAGAGAAGTTCATCTTTGTTTAAAGACGACTGATATTCTTCCGTTTCTGTAAGTTCTGAACCATTATATATTCTCCCTGGGTTACCGTAGATCTTAGTCTCCATGATAATGATATGGTCTATGTTCTCAAAATAGTTGACTGAATACACAATCCCGTACAAACAACTGTACAGTGCCATAGCTACTTACTGCCCCTACAAAGATTTTGCATGTTGAAGGCTATATCTGAGCTGGTGTCTTGCAGGAGCCCGAGGTCCCCTTTCTACCCTGGTTATGTCACATTACAGTAGACTCCACGCTTTGACGCAACTGACCTGGGGTCAGTGCTTCCACGTCCTGTGTAACTCATCATCAGTAAAGGGTGGGGGAGGGACAAACCCATACAGTAGTCCTGCTCCTGGCCTGTAAACTGGTCATGGATTTCAAGTCAGACTTACTGGAGGGCATCTATCAGCCCAGTGACCCATCCTGAACAGTATAATAAAATGGGGCCAACGGTAGGAGTGTACAATAAGGATCATCCCTATACAGATGTAGGATCTTCATTTGCGCCAGTTTGCTACAGCAGGAAAATAATCCTACAGCAACAGGAAATGTGAATTATTATGTGGATTATCATTAATGGACATTGTTGTAGAGGTTGATACATTTTTCGTTAGGGCAAATCAAGTCTGAAATTTCAAAGTGGAAATTACAAACATTAACAACCTTTTCAAAACTCAAATACACTACAAGTTTGCATCTCCTGTAGTGTAGGAAAATTCTCAGCAACAAAAGACAGAGCAAATTAAGATCCTACATCTGTAGCCCTCTGCACTGTGGAACACTGTAGATTTGTATTGTATTGGCCCTTTTCAAGACGGTGCTAGCAACCACGTGAGTGAGCTAGCTACTGACCGACAAGACCAACAACACAAACAAATTGACTATACAGATACAAGTAGTGAGTGGAGTTACACATGGACTATACTAAACAAGTTAAATGTATTACCTAGATGAAGTGTTTCCCCTTATAGACCTATAGCTACGTGTTGCCTAAATTTCCCACTCTCCCATTCTGAATAGCCTGAAGCCACAGGGCTCTTCTAGCAGGCTCTATTCCCTATGTGGGAGCGTTGTGAACTGTAGGTTGGGCTTTTTGACCTGGTTACATTTACATTGTACATTGTGCAACACAGCGCCTAAAAATCAACCACAAATTTGGCTCTTTTACGCTTGGGGTCTATGGGAAAGAATGTTTGTTTTCCCCAATTTGTGGGCATGGTCAAGGGGAATTCCTTATTATTACGTGAATATCGACTCAGAGTATAGCATTATTTAAATATTCCCCATGTAATGTTAATGGGGTGCTAACATGGCTGCCATAGGATTTGGAAGTGTCATAATGCTCATTCTAGACATTATATTCCCCATAGATGCAGTAATTAGAGGTCAACAGAACTCCACCAAAACAATGGAATTGCCAGGGAAACGGGTGGAGGAAAGGTATGTGGGGGAAGGTAGCCTACTTTACAAATACAAAACAGGTTATTGCTTTCGGAGAAAAACATTGTTTTATCCTACATGGGCTAATCAATGTGGCTGGTCAACTGTAGCCTATCCAATAGGCCTAAAGTTACAACTTTCATAATGAGCAATTAGGCTATGTTTAGATGGATAAATCGTTTTTCGGTTGATATTTCAGACAGGAGATCATTTCCTTTGCTCAGATCTCAATTTGCAAATGTTTCCAAGACATTATCATTGTTTGTTTAGGATCATTAATAATTGACATTTAGTACACCCAACGAGGACCAGAAAAATATTGTAGAGTTTAATGTACAACATTATCCCATCGTAGTTTAGATAATTCACTATAGACATACGCAAGATGAGAATGTTTATAAAGCCAATGGACAGCAAAATGTATCTACATTTAGTTTATTGTTTACATGTGTATTTCACACTGTTGAGGTCAAAATCAGAGTATAATGCTTGTATGGATGTGAACCCCAACACATGTTCATGTCATCTTTACCAATCAACTGCATTACTGTTAAAAATGACTTTGACTACCATCAACCACTTCTGTATGCTAGCTATGCTGACCAGTTTATATGAACAGGATTTAGCATTTAGCAGTCAGTTCTTCTAAACCAAAAAGGGACAACGTAAACATGTTATGCAGCAAAAGCATATATAGAAGATATCCAAATTGGACATCAGTAAGCACATTGTGGGCCTGTTACAATACATAAATCGTGACGGATTTGACGAATATCCACTTTGTTAGATCAGATTTGTTGAATGTGCGCCAATCTGGTCAATGGAACGTCTGTGGTCCATTGACCCCTTTACCGTATCTACTGTATGTAATGTTAATGGGGCACTAACATGGCTGCCATATAATGTTGTAGTGTCATGTAAATGCATCATAATGCAGAAACCTCAGTGTCCCAACTCTATAAATACATGGTTCTGTTATCAAATCAAATCACATTTTATTTGGCACATGCGCCGAATACAACATGTGTAGACCTTACAGTGAAATGCTTACTTACAAGGCCTTAACCAACAATGCAGTTTTAAGAAAATACCCCAAAAAGTAAGAATTAAAAGTAACAAATAATTAAAGATCAGCAGTGAAATAACAATGAGCGTGGCTATATACAGGGGGTACCGGTACAGAGTCAATGTGCGGGGGCACCGGTGTCTAGGTAATTGGGGTAATATGCACATGTAGGTAGAGTTATTAAAGTGACTACGCATAGATAATAACAGAGAGTAGCAGCAGCATAGAAGAGTGGGGGGGGGGGGGGGGGCAATGCAAATAGTCTGGGTAGCCATTTGATTAAATGTTCAGGAGTCTTATAGCTTGGGGGTAGAAGCTGTTTAGAAGCCTCTTGGACCTAGACTTGGCGCTCCAGTACCGCTTGCCGTACGGTAGCAGAGAGAACAGTCTATGACTAGTCTTTGAGTCTTTGACAATTTTTATGGCCTTCCTCTAACACCGCCTGGTATAGAGTTCCTGGTAGTCATTTAGGCAGGTTACCTTAGTGTTCTTGGGCACAGGAACTACAGTGGTCTGCTTGAAACATGTTGGTATTACAGACTCAGACAGGGAGAAGTTTAAAATGTCAGTGAAGACACTTGCCAGTTGGTCAGCGCATGCACAGTACACATCCTGGTAATCCGTCTGGCCCTGAGGCCTTGTGAATGTTGACCTGTTTAAAGGTCTTACTCACATCGGCTGCGGAGAGCGTGATCACACAGTCATCCGGAACAGCTGATGTTCTCATGCGTGTTTCAGTGTTACTTGCCTCAAAGCGAGCATAGAAGTTATTTAGCTCGTCTGGTAGGCTCGTGTCACTAGGCAGCTCTCAGCTGTGCTTCCCTTTGTAGTCTGTAATAGTTTGCAAGCCCTGCCACATCCGACGAGCGTTGGAGCCGGTGTAGTACAATTCGAACTTAGTCCTGTATTGATGCTTTTTCTGTTTGATGGTTCATTGGAGAGCATAGGGGGATTTCTTATAAGCTTCTGGGTTAGTGTCCCACTCCTTGAAAGCGGAGGCTCTACCATTTATCTCAGTGCAAATATTGCCTGTACTCCATGGTTTTTGGTTGGGGTATGTACGTACAGTCACTGTGGGGACGATGTCATCAATGCACTTATTGATGAAGCCAGAGACCGATGCGGTGTACTCCTCAATGCCATCGGAAGAATCCCGGAACATATTCCAGTCAGTGCTGGCAAAACAGTCCTGTAGTTTAACATCTGCTTCATCTGACCACTTTTTCATAGACCGAGTCACTGGTGCTTCCTGCTTTCTCGGTGAAACATGAGATATTACAGTTTTTAATGTCCCGTTGGTAGGATATACGTGCTTTTAGTTTGTCCCATTTATTTTTCTGCAATTAAACATTGGCTAACAGTACGGATGGCAAAGGAAGATTAGCCACTCGTTGCCTGATCCTCACAAGGCACCCCGATCTCCTTGCGCGAAATCTCAGTTTCTTTCTCCTGCGAATGACGGGGATGAAGGCCTGTTCGGGTGTTTGTTGTATATCCTTCTAGTCCGTCTCATTAAAGAAAAAATATTTGTTGAATTCGAGGTGAGTAATCGCTGATCTGATGTTCAAAAGCTATTTTTGGTCATAAGAGACGGTAGCAGCAACATTATGTAGAAAATAAGTTACAAACAATGCGAAAAACAAACAAAATAGCACGGTTGGTTAAGAGCCAATAAAACAGCAGCCATCCTCTCTGGCGCCATTCAACCCAGAGGCCCGGTTCCTGATCGAGGTGGCCAAGTTCACTCCTCGTTCACTCCTGTATGTATTCTCTATGGACATTTCTTGACTGTGGTAGCTGTACTTGAATTTGGTTGCTGTGGTGTAAAACGTCTGAAATATCTTTATTACAACCAAGCAAATAGGTCGCCTCTGTGACTTTTATCTGGCCTACAGGCTGTCTACGGTGCATACAGGAAAACTCGGTATGACATTGTTTATTTCTTCGCAAACACACGCATTGTACAATCCATAAGTTGTAGTATCATACCAGACTCCTTGGGAGACGTTTGCTCAGTAAGGTACATAATGAAATCTATTATTCTTCATTAGCTTAGCAAGGCTGTTGATATACACTCTTTATGTGATTATTTTTCAGAGGAAAACATGCCTTTGTGTTTGGGCGTTTTGTTGCTCCCTCCTTTCATTGTGGGTGTGTGTGTGTCTGTGCATGTGTGTGTCTGTGCATGTGTGTGTCTGTGCATGTGTGTGCGTGCGTAAGAGCATTTTGTTGTTCCCTCCTGACATTGTTAGTCTGAGAAGGAACAGATGAGTGTCCTCACACTAAGCAGCCTCGTCTCTGTGATGCAGCCCAGTGGATAACGTTACATCACATGGAGCCCAGCCCCAGAGCAGCGCTAACACTCCGAGATCCCATTACACTCTGTGTGCTTTACGGTCTGCTAGGTTAGCAACGCCCGGCTGCATACTACCACAGCACCTCTGTGTGCTTTACGGTCTGCTAGTTGGCCGGCTGCATTCTACCACAGCACCTCTGTGTGCTTTACGGTCTGCTAGGTTGCATACTACCACAGTAAAGATGGCTGCATACTACCACAGTAAAGACTCACCCAGGCGGTGAGCCAGCAGGAGGGGAATAATCACAGCGTGGGGAATATCCCGTGTCCTTATTGTCGAGGTTGGATGATGGACGTCTTGCTCAATTCGCTGGATGGCCACCAATGTTATAGAGATGTGGTTAGCCCCAGACTGAGCCCAGACACAAACTTTTAGGGGAAATTAGTAGTGGTGGGCACTAATATAAAATGGATAATTCAATATAATATTGTTACTGGCCGATATATTGTGGTATATCACTGTAGTATGCCATATCGCAATAATATTGTGGCAAATCATTCTTCTTCATTTATCGACACTTAAAATAGCAGTTCACATGTTCTATGTTTGTCATGCCCTGATCTGTTTCACCTGTTTTTGTGATTGTCTCCACCTCCTCCAGGTGTCGCTTATTTTCCCCAGTGTATATATCCCTGTGTTTCCTGTCTCTCTGTGCCAGTTTGTCTTGTGTGTTTTCAAGTCAACCAGCATGTTTTTCCCCGTGCTCCTGTTCTCTATTCTCTTTTTCTAGTCTTCCCGGTTTTGACCCTTGCCTGTTTTTTCTGGACTCCGTACCCGCCTGCCTGACCCTTCTGCCTGCCCTGACATCGAGCCTGTCTGCCACACTTTACCTCTTGGACTCAGAACCTGGTTTTGACCTTTTGCCTGTCCACGACCATTCTCTTGCCTACTCCTTTTGGATTAAATAAACAACAAAGACTCTAACCATTTGCCTCCTGTGTCTGCATCTGGGTCTCGCCTTGTGCCCATATAATGTTCCTTTATCCCCATAAGACGCTCACTGGGCAGATAGAAAATAGCTGGATGACTGTGGTGGGTCATGGATGCTCCATCTTCAGTAGTATGACTGGACTCAATCAGACTTGGGAAATGGTCCCTCGCTAGATATTACTGTGTAAAGAGAAACTAGTTGCATGTTCCTGCATTGCTTTCCATGCTATAAATGAAACACCATACTCATTAAGTTGAGGTAGGCTCGATATGACCTATGAAAATTCCACGACTATGGATTGTGGAGGCAGAATTCCAATAATTGTAACACATTTTCCTAATCAATTGGTTGGTTATGAACTATGCGAAATAGTGATATCCTTTAAGATGACGAAGTGTGCTTGATTTGAATAGAATATATTACCATAGCGATGGAAGGATGGAGACATCACTGATGGACATGGAATGAGCTTGTTTCCACAAATCTACAAAGGTCAGGATATAGCAGGTTTAAATGTCTGGTCCGTAATAGCACATAGAATAACAATGTCTCTATTGGAAAATGGTAGTACAGCTCAGAGTTTAATTGTGATGTGAACCAGGTGTTTATAGGTATTGGACTCCATATTCAAGTTTGTAAACAAAGCCAATGAGTATGTGGGCCAAACTTGCTATACGTGTGCATCCATGAAAGTGTTTCACTTTATGTTTTGTTAGATAGCATGTCATATTGTTTTCTCAAGTTTTAGACATGTGTACACCTTTTGATTGTTGGGTCCTTTTCTGTTTGGTGAGGGAGGAAGTAGTAGCTATGAGAGAGGTAGAAGTGGCTGATTCTGTGTGGAGTAGAACTGTGACAGTCATGACATTTTGGATGACGATATTGGTCAGCCAAATGACCATGGTCACCATTATAATTGTTTGAATTGCAAAATGTGGCACTGCACAGCTGTTTTCAGGTCTTTCCAGTAATGTTTGATTGGTTTCAAGTCCGGGCTCTGGCTGGGCCACTCAAGAACATTCAGAGAATTGTCCAGAAGCCACGCCAGCATTGTCTTGGCTGTGTGCTTAGGGGTGTTGTCCTGTTGGAAGGTGAACTTTTGCCCCAGTCTGAGGTCCTGAGCACTCTGGAGCAGGTTTTCATCAAGGATCTCTCTGCACTTTGCGCCGTTCATCTTTCCCTCGATTCTGACTAGTCTCCCAGTCCCTGCCACTGAAAAACATCCCCACAGCATGATGCTGCCATCACCACCTTGCTTCACCGTAGGGATGGTATAAAGTTTCCTCCAGACGTGACGTTTGGCATTCAGGCTAAAGAGTTCCGTCTTGGTTTATTCAGATCAGAGAATCTTGTTTCTCATGGTCTGATAGTCCTTTAGGTGCCTTTAGGTGCCAAACGCCAAGCAGGCTGTCATTTGCCTTTTACTGTGGAGTGGCTTCCGTCTGACCACTCTACTTAAAAGGCCTGATTGGTGGAGTGCTGCAAGGATTGTTGTCCGTCCGGAAGCTTCTCTCATCTCCACAGAGGAACTCTAGAGCTCTCTCAGAGTGGCCATTGGGTTCTTGGTCAACTCCTTGCCCAAGGACTCATCAGACCAAAGTCTCCCCCGATTGCTCAGTTTGGCCGAGCAGCCAGCTCTAGGTAGAGTATCGGTGGTTCCAAACTTCTTCCATTTAAGAATGATGGAGGCAACTGTGTTCTTGGGCACCTTCAACGCTGCAGAAATGTTTTGGTACCCTTCCCCAGATCTGTGCCTCGCCACAATCGTGTCTCGGATCTCTACGGACAATTTCTTCGACCTCATGGCTTGGTTTTTGCTCTGACATGCACTGTCAACTGTGGGGCCTTACATAGCCAGGTATGTGCCTTTCCAAATCATGTCCAATCAATTGAATTTACCACAGGTGGACTACAATCTAGTTATAGAAACATCTCAAGAATGAAAATCGGAAACAAGATGCACATGAGCTCAATTTCTAGTCCCATAGCAAAGGGTCTGAACACTTATGTAAATAAGGTATTTCAGTTTTTCATATGTTAAACAAAGTTGCAAAAATTTCTAAAAACCAGTTTTTTCTTTGTCATTATGGGGATTTTTTATTTATTTAATCCATTTTATAATTACGCTGTAACGTAACAAAATGTGGAGAAATTTAAGGGGTCTGAATACTTTCCGAAGGCACTGTTATATATACAGTACAGGTCAAAAGTTGGAACATACCACCTCATTCAAGTTTTTTTTTTTAAATGTTACCTATTTTCTACATTGTAGAATAATAGTGAAGACATCAAAACTATGAAATAACACATGGAATCACGTAGTAACCAAAAAGGTATTTAAAAAATATAAATAAATTCCTCAATGTAACCACCCTTTGCCTTGATGACAGCTTTGCACACTCTTGGCATTCTCTCAACCAGCTTCACCTGGAATGTTTCCAACAGTCTTGAAGAGTTCGCACATATGCTGAGCACTTATTGGCTGCTTTTCCTTTAGTCTGCGGGCCAACTCATCCCAAACCGTCTCAATTGGTTTGAGGTTTGGTGATTGTGGAGGCCAGGTCATCTGATGCTGCACTCTATAACTCTCCTTCTTGGTCAAATAACCCTTACACAGCCTAGAGGTGTGTTGGGTCATTGTCCTGTTGAAAAACAAATGATCGTCCCACTAAGCGCAAATCAGATGACGTATCGTTGCAGAATGCTGTGGTAGCCATGCTGGTTAAGTGTGCCTTGACTTCACCATTCACCTACTCTGTCTCACAAAGACACGGCGGTTGGAACAAAAATTCTCAAATTTGGACTCATCAGACCAAAGGACAGATTTCCACCAGTCTAATGTCCATTGCTCGTGTTTCTTGGCCCAAGCCAATAATTATTGGTGTCCTTTAGTGGTGGTTTCCTTAAAGCAATTCGACCATGAAGATTTGATTCACGCAGTCTCCTCTGAACAGTTGATGTTGAGATGTATCTGTTACTTGAACTCTGAAGAACTTATTTGGGCTGCAATTTCTGAGGCTGGTAACTCTAATGAACTTATCCTCTGCAGCAGAGGTAACTCTGGGTTTTCCTTTCCTGTGGTGGTCCTCATGAGAGCCAGTTTCATCATAGCGCTTGATGGTTGGACTGAACTTGAAGAAACTTTTCCGAATTGACTGACGATCATGTCTTAAAGTAACGATGGACTGTAGTTTCTCTTTGCTTACTTGAGCTGTTCTTGCCATAATTTGGACTTAGCCCTATTTGGTAAAAGACCATATTTTGTAAACCAACCCTACCTTGTCACAACACAACTGATTTGCTCAAACGCATTAAGGAAAGAAATTCCACAAAATAACTTTTAACAAGGCACACATGTTAATTGAAATGCATTCCAGGGTACTACCTCATGAAGCTGGTTAAGAGAATGCCAATAGTGTGAAAAGCTGTCATCAAGGCAAAGGGTGGCTACTTTGATGAATCTCAAATATAAAATAGATTTTCATTTGTTTAACAATTTTTGATTACTACATGATTCCATATGTGTTATTTCATAGTTTTGATGTCTTCACCATTATTCTACAATGTAGAAAATAGTACAAATAAAGATAAACCATTGAGTAGGTGTTTCTAAACTTTTGACTAGTACTGTATATTTAACGGTTATGACAGTGATTTTATCTTCATGGCGGTCTTGATCCATAATCGTCGGTTACACAACTATACAGTAATTGTTCCGGGCCTACGGTATGTGGCCGTTTCAAAAGCATGTAGTGCCCTCAATAATTATACAGTTACAGCCTTATTAAATGGGTGACACTCGCTTTGGGGCATTTTCTGTAGACGCTTGTGCTTTCCCTGCTTGGTTTGTATGAATGAAAGCATGATAATGGCTTGGAACAAGCTGTCAGTTCTTAGTAAACGGTTGGGAAAAATGGTGTTTGTCAAAATAAAATGCTATTTCCCTGTAAACAAATTGACAACAGACTTTCAGCATGCTTATAGAGAAGGGCACTCAACATGTACTGCACTGACACAAATGACTGATGATTGGTTGAAATAAATTGATAATAAGAAGATTTATTTATTTTTACCAACGACTTTTAAACAAAGCATGTGTGTCCATGTATGCTGATGATTCAACCATATACAGTGAGGGAAAAAAGTATTTGATCCCCTGCTGATTTTGTACGTTTGCCCACTGACAAAGAAATGATCAGTCTATAATTTTAATGGTAGGTTTATTTGAACAGTGAGAGACAGAATATCAACAAAAAAATCCAGAAAAACGCATGTCAAAAATGTTATGAATTGATTTGCATTTTAATGAGGGAAATAAGTATTTGACCCCTCTGCAAAACATGACTTAGTACTTGGTGGCAAAACCCTTGTTGGCAATCACAGAGGTCAGACGTTTCTTGTAGTTGGCCACCAGGTTTGCACACATCTCAGGAGGGATTTTGTCCCACTCCTCTTTGCAGATCTTCTTCAAGTCATTAAGGTTTTGAGGCTGACGTTTGGCAACTCGAACCTTCAGCTCCCTCCACAGATTTTCTATGGGATTAAGGTCTGGAGACTGGCTAGGCCACTCCAGGACCTTAATGTGCTTCTTCTTGAGCCACTCCTTTGTTGCCTTGGCCGTGTGTTTTGGGTCATTGTCATGCTGGAATACCCATCCACGACCCATTTTCAATACCCTGGCTGAGGGAAGGAGGTTTTCACCCAAGATTTGACGGTACATGGCCCCGTCCATCGTCCCTTTGATGCGGTGAAGTTGTCCTGTCCCTTTAGCAGAAAAACACCCCCAAAGCATAATGTTTCCACCTCCATGTTTGACGGTGGGGATGGTTTCTTGGGGTCATAGGCAGCATTCCTCCTCCTCCAAACACGGCAAGTTGGGTTGATGCCAAAGAACTCCATTTTGGTCTCATCTGACCACAACACGTTCACCCAGTTGTCCTCTGAATCATTCAGATGTTCATTGGCAAACTTCAGACGGGCATGTATATGTGCTTTCTTGAGCAGGGGGACCTTCCGGGCGCTGCAGGATTTCAGTCCTTCACGGCATAGTGTGTTACCAATTGTTTTCTTGATGACTATGGTCCCAGCTGCCTTGAGATCATTGACAAGATCCTCCTGTGTAGTTCTGGGCTGATTCCTCACCGTTCTCATGATCATTGCAACTCCACGAGGTGAGATCTTGCATGGAGCCCCAGGCTGAGGGAGATTGACAGTTCTTTTGTGTTTCTTCCATTTGCGAATAATCACAGAAACTGTTGTCACCTTCTCACCAAGCTGCTTGGCGATGGTCTTGTAGCCCATTCCAGCCTTGTGTAGGTCTACAATCTTGTCCCTGACATCCTTGGAGAGCTCTTTGGTCTTGGCCATGGTGGAGAGTTTGGAATCTGATTGATTGATTGCTTCTGTGGACAGGTATCTTTTATACAGGTAAGAAACTGAGATTAGGAGCACTCCCTTTAAGAGTGTGCTCCTAATCTCCGTTCGTTACCTGTATGAAAGACACCTGGGAGCCAGAAATCTTTTTGATTGAGAAGGGGTCAAATACTTATTTCCCTCATTAAAATGCAAATCAATTTATAACATTTTTGACATGCATTTTTCTGGATATTTTTGTTGTTATTCTGTCTCTCACTGTTCAAATAAACCTACCATTAAAATTATAGACTGATAATTTCTTTGTCAGTGGGCAAACGTACAAAATCAGCAGGGGATCAAATACTTTTTTCCCTCACTGTATGTATCAGCAACCACAGCTAATTAAGTCACTGAAACCCTTAGCAAAGAGTTGCAGTCTGTTTTTGAATGGGTGAACAGGAATACACTGGTCCTGATCATCTCTAAAACTAAGAGCATTGTTTTTGGTACAAATCATTCCCTAAGTTCTAGACCTCAGCTGAATCTGGTAATTGTGGCTGTTGAACAAGTTGAGGCGACTAAATTACTTACCTCAGATTGTAAAATGAAATGGTCAAAACATATAGATTCAATGGTTGTAAAGATGGGGTGAGGTCTGTCCGTAATAAAGAGATGCTCTGCTTTTTTGACACCACACTCCAAAAAGCAAGTTCTGCAGGGTCTAGTTTAGTCTTATCTTTATTATTGTCCTGTTGTGTGGTCCAGTGCTGCAAGGAAAGACCTAGTTAAGCTGCAGCTGGCCCAGAACAGAGCAGCACGTCTTGCTCTTCATTGTAATCTGAGGGCTGATATAAATACTATGCATGCCAGTCTCTCTTGGCTAAGAGTTGAGGAGAGACTGACTGCATCACTTCTTCTTTTTATAAGAAACAATGTGTTGAAAATCCCAAATTGTTCACATAGTCAACGTACACACAGCTCTGATACACACAGCTCTGACAGCTCACACACCCCACAAGACATGCCACCAGGGGTCTTTTCACAGTCCCCAAATCCAGAACAAATTCAAGAAAGCGTACAGTATTATATAGAGCCCTTATTGCATGGAACTTCCTTCCATCTCATATTGCTCAAATAAACAGCAAACCTGGTTTCAAAAAACAGATAATGCAACTCCTCATGGCACAAGGCCTCTCCCCTATTTGACCTAGATAGTTTGTGTGTATGTATTGATATGAAGGCTACGTGTGTCTTGAAAAAAAAATATATGTAGTTTTGTCCTTGGGTTGTTCTTGTCTATTAATGTTCTGTATTATGTCATGTTTTGTGTGGACGCCAGGAAAAGTAGCTGCTGCTTTTGCAACACCTAATGGGGATCCTAATAAAATACCAAATACCAAACATTTGAATGAGTGTACACAGTAGCCTGTAGTTAATGGATGATATTTTCAGTGTGTTTAGGAGAAGAGAAGAGAATGTCAGAGTTGAAACCCACTCTCTAAATAATCCATTTGTACAAGAGACTGATTTTTTAAATAAGAGAGAGTGCTCTTCACAGGTGAGTAATGTACAGCTGATGGAAGTGCTCACTGTCATTACTATGTTTTCAGTTCAAAGTGGACATGTGAGCACTCATTCTATGCTTCCGCTGAGCAAACAGGAGCTCTGGGCTACTGATTCTGTACTTGCGATTGAACACGTTACATCCTTTTTCTTCCTGCTGAAACCTCTGGCTATTCATGGGTTGCACATTTCGTCACAATATTGTTTTGAACATTCATTTTGGACTGATACCCGAATGAGCATTCTACTCAATGCATTGTTAATGAGCGCTGATGAAGATTTAATCAGAAGTGCATTACAGTGGCTTGGAAATACAATGGTATTTCAAAAGGAGGTAAATAATTACTAGGAAAACCTTTTGTCATCATTTTAATATCACCATGTTGACTTTATATGCAGTATAACTTTAGCTAGCTAGCTAAGATTGAGGGGAGATCACTGGATTTTAGCTAGCTAACTTTAGCATTGTTTTATATTTTTGACAACCTTTGCTAGCTAATGACAACATTGTCATCAGTCTAAAGTAAATTTGACAAGATGATGATGATAAAGTTGTTTTCTACTAAATATGTGTCTACTTTAGCAATGTCATCCTATTTCCAGGACACTATAGTGTAATTTAGACAAAAAGTTGTTAGCCTCCTTCCAGATTGACTGGATTTATCACAACTTTTGGGCACCGAGTAATGGAGGTGCAACCGGTGAATAGGACGGAAGATCATTTGTGGGCCTTTTACATTACTAAAATAAGTCTAGTGAGATCTATCACTCTTCAACATCAGATTTGCTCATTTTCTCTTTACACTAACCTTGGGTGTGGTGTGGCCAAAGGTACATTCTTGCTTCATGTGTGAGTAGCTATTAGCATACCGTAAATACCATAGTATATAGACAAACAAAATAGGGATAGCAATTCAAACTATGCAGATGCTTCTCATCTAAGCCATATTGCACACAATGTTGCACACTTGATTAATGCAATGATTCACAAATGTGTGGATATTATAAAAGCCTTTCATTTTCAATTTGGTTAACAGAGCAAAAATGCTGTTTTCTGGTATTAATGTAAATAATGTAATTATTGAAAGGACATGTGGTGTGGGAGAGCCCTTGTGCACTGTACCACTCAAACGGTGTATTTGGTGTAGATGTCTACCTCTGGAGGTAGTGTGGGAGACATCTCTTAAAGAGAGATTTGAATCTAGATCCGTCTCTTTACACAAGTATCTCTCCTGGACCTAGTTTGTATCATCAGAGTAGTGTATTGTAAAGAAGCCCTAGTGAACTGAGAGCAAAGTGCCATGACTAACGACAGGCTGAAGGCTTATTTGAGGAACTGCCCGTAGAAACGTAAAGATACAGTGACTGCTTCTGACAGCTGCATTGTAAAGAAGAATCCTAAAGTGCTCTCTAACAAATATGCTCCAGTCCAGGCTGTAGGGTTGACAGCCACTTACATACAGGAACTATCCTGACACTCATACCAGGATGTGGTTTGTTTTCTGTTGATGTTACATTTACATTTTTGTCATTTAGCAGACGCTCTTATCCAGAGCGACTTACAGTTGACTTAATGTCATCTTCAGATAGCCAGGTGAGACAGCCACATATCACAGTTGTAGTAAGTAAATTTTTCCTGAATATAGAAGTCATCAGAAAAGTCAGTGCTAGTAGGAAAAGACAAGTGCAAGGGGGAACAAGACTGAGATACTCTTTGAAGAGGTAAGATTTCAGACGTTTTCGGAAGATGGACAGGGACTCCGCTGTCCTAGCATCATGGGGAAGCTGTTTCCACCATTGGGGTATAAGAACAGAGAAGAGCTTTGACTGCGCTGAGCAGGGGCTGACCTCCCATAAGGGTGGGAGGGCCAAGAGACCAGAGGTGGATGTTCATTCCTATGGGAGCTCAGTTGAAATGCATTGTTTTCTCTCCTGATTAAAAAATGGACAGAAGTATGGTGTTCTATGGATGTGCTAGCGTAATGTACTGTATACTACAATAAGTGGTCATATTTAACACAAGCAATATTGTGAATGATGCATCGTACACTTCTTTTCACATTTATTATGTAAAGGATCAGCGGGTATCCTAACAAAATATATACGAGCACCAGAGCAAGACACGAAATTGTGAGGCGGAGAAAGCACAATGAATAAAAAGACCAGCTGTACACTTGGAGATTTACGTAGAATGTGATTGTGACAGTGATGAAGAGCGAGCGCCGAAAATCAACTGAATTGAGTTCATAAATCTAGGTTGTCTAGCCAGGGCAGTATCAAGGCTCCAGACCTAGCATCTTGTCGATTTCTCTTAATTATTGTCTCAGTTGTGAGTTAGCACAGTCTACACTGGGAAGCCAATATATATGCCAGAAAGCCATTTCAAAAAGGCGTTATGGCTGTGACAGACACCTCTATTACCCTGAACGTAGCACTTTAATGGTTAGTTGGAGCTGAACTTGTGTAATCCAATGTTAACGAATAAGCAAGTGTTGGCTCCATCTCTCATTCGGACAGAATGGTTTGTCTTCAAAGGCACACAGGCTTTGAGGGTAGGTCTCTGGGGCAGTCGAGTTGTTGTGTGTCTGTGTCGGTGTCTGTGTGTATCTGTGTGTGTGTCTGTGTGACTGTGTGTGTGTGTGTGTGTGTGTGTGTGTGTGTGTCTCTGTCTGTGTCTGTGTCTGTGTGTGTATGACAGTGATGTTAAGAAGATGAAATAAGGAACAGTGATGGAAACAACACTTTTATGTCATTGCAGTTTTTCTTAGTTAACCTTGTAAGGTATTTATTGAATTTAAATTATTGACAGCATTAAATAGCAATCAAGCAGTCGTTAGTTAACAGGGTACTTAGCTTTTAAAAAAGAATGTTTCAAAACCATTTACTTTGATCCTTTGTTCACATTCCCCAGTTCTGTTTCAAGTGGTTTGAATCTTCTCTTCAATTGAATGGTTTGAATGTGGCCTTTACTACTATAGCCCAGAGAAACGCGTTAAATGACTCATTCATGAATGTCAAAAAAGACAAAAAAAAGACAAAAAAGACAAATTACACATATTTTTTTACACATTTAAACAAATTTTTGGGTAGGCACAAAACCTTCATACACCATTATTTATTTTTTACCGGTACCGGTTACATATAGAAGAGTCCCGTGACACTTGTGGGGGTCGTAGAATAAAAGGGAGAACACCATCAGGTTCATGAGTCTCCCCTTTCCATGATTTGTAGGTCAAACCGTTCGGATGCTACATACAGTGCCTTCGGAAAGTATTCAGACCCCTTGACTTTTTCTAAAAAAAATGACGTTACAATGTATTAAATAAAACATTTTCCGCAGCAACCTACACACAATACCCTATAATGACAAATTGAAAAAAATATTTTTTGAATTTTTCAAAAATGTATAAAAAAAAAAAACTGAAATACATGATTTACATAAGTATTCAGCCCCTTTGTTATGAGACAAGAAATTGAGCTCAGGTGCATCCAGTTTCAATTGATCATCCTTGAGATGTTTCTACAACTTCATTGGAGTCCACCTGTGTTAAATTAAATTGATTGGACATGATTTGGAAAGGCACACACTTGGCTATATAAGGTCCCACAGTTGACAGTGCATGTTAGAGCAAAAACCAAGCCATGAGGTTGAAGGAATTGTTTGTAGAGCACCAAGACAGGGTTGTATTGAAGCACAGATCTGGGGAACGGTACCAAAACATTTCTGCAGCATGGAGGTCCCCAAGAACACAGTGGGCTCCATCATTCTTAAATGGAAGAAGTTTGGAACCATCAAGACTCTTCATAGAGCTGGCCGCTCGGCCAAACTGAGCAATCAGGGGAGAAGGGCCTTTGTCAGGGAGGTGACCAAGAACCCGATGGTCACTCTGACACTTCTCTAGAGTTCCTCTGTGGAGATAGCAGAACCTTCCAGAAGGACAACCATCTCTGCTGCTCTCTACCAATCAGGCCTTTATGGTAGAGTGGCCAGATGGAAGCCACTCCTCAGTAAAAGGCACATGACAGCCCGCTTGGAGTTTGCCAAAAAGCACCTAAAGGACACTCAGACCATGATGAAACCAAGATGGAACTCTTTGGCCTGAATGCCAAGCTTCACGTCTGGAGGAAACCCGGCACCATACCTAAGGTGAAGCAAGGTGGTGGTAGCATCATGCTGTGGGGATGTTTTTCAGCAGCAGGGACTGGGAGACTAGTCAGGATCAAGGCAAAGATGAACAAAGAAAAGTACAGAGAAATCCTTGATGAAAACTCTGCTCCAGAACACTCAGTGACTTCAGACTCGGGTGAAGGTTCACCTTCCAACAGGACAACGAGCCTAAGCACACAGCAAAGACAATGCAATAGTGGCTTCGGGACAAGTCTCTGAATGTCCTTGAGGGGCCCAGCCAGACCCGGACTTGAACCCGATCTAACATCTCTGGAGAGACCTGAAAATAGCTGTGCAGCAATGCTCCCCATCCAACCTGACAGAGCTTGACAGGATCTGCAGGGAAGAATGGAAGAAATTTCCCAAATACAGGTGTGCCAAGCTTGTAGCGTCATACCCAAGAAGACTCAATGCTGTAATCGCTACCAAAGGTGCTTCAACAAAGTACTGAGTAAAGGGTCTGAATATTTATTTAAATGTGATATTACGTTTTTATAAATTAGCAAAAATGTCTAGAACCCTGTTTTTCTAAATCATTATGGGTAATTGTGTGTAGATTGATGAGGACCTTTTTTGTATTTAATCCATTTTAGAATAAGGCTGTAACGGAACAAAATGTAGAAAAAGTCAAGGGGTCTGAATACTTTCCGAAGGCACTTTACGTTTTAATGACACGACCGATTTTTGTGATGTCTCATGGTCTGACAAACACCTCTCTAGCTCTGCCACCTTTCACCGCAGATGCCGAATTTAATGGGTAAGCCTAATAACCAACATATCGGTAACGCAGTGCCTTCTTCCGGGTAGCCTGATTATTTGACACCTTCTCAACCAGAAAACCAGTTTACAACCATGACATTACATCCTTAAGATGTAATACTGCATAGCTTTCCCACTGGGCATGAAATACATTTGACATGTGGGTGAGCTGTCTCTTTAATTCCTCTCTATTGATTCTCATTGAGGTGTGAATAGCTGGAGCAGTCAGGTGGAAACCTGAAAAACAGACACATCTACAGAAAAGTCATTACAGCCCTTTCTTTGATCAGGGCCCTTATCCACAAAGCAACTCAAAATAGGGCTGATCTAGAATAGGTTTGGCCTTTCTGATTATAATTAATACGATTATTTGGACAGGTGGAGTCTCTGGTTATCATGGAGACGAACTGATTCACTGACTGAATGTTTTCTTAAAGAGAACACATTTATTTTGGGATATCGCAAAATAGGACTTTTACATTCATGACAGGAGAAACAAATTGATTCAGAATATAATTTTAGTTACTCATCTTGTTTCTATAACTTTCTAGCATGTCAAGCTAACTAGGTAGCTAGCTTTGTAGCCATGGATAAATCAAATCAAATCAATTTTTACTTGTCACATTCGCCGAAAACAACAGGTGTAGACCTTACAGTGAAATGCTTACTTATAAGCCCTTAACCAACAGTGCAGTTTTAAAAAATAGATAATAAAAATAATGAAAGAGCAGCAGTAAAATAACAGTAGCGAGGCTATATACAGGGGGTACCGGTACAGAGTCAATGTGCGGGGGCACCAGTTAGTCGAGGTAATTGAGGTAATATGTACATTTAGGTAGAGTTAAAGTGACTATGCATAGGTAATAACCAGAGAGTAGCAGGAGCGTAAAAGAGGGGGTGTGGGGGACGACGACAATGCAAATAGTCTGGGGAGCAATTTGATTAGCTGTTCAGGAGTTTTATGGCTTGGGGGTAGAAGCTGTTAAGAAGCCTTTTTGACCTAGACTTGGCGCTCCGGTACCGCTTGCCGTGCGGTAGCAAAGAGAACAGTCTATGACTAGGGTGGCTGGAGTCTTTGACATTTTTTAGGGTCTTCCTCTGACACCGCCTGGTGTACCAGGCAGTAATACAACCAGTCAGGATGCTCTCGATGGTGCAGCTGTGGAACGTTTATGAGGATCTGAGGACCCTTGCCAAATGTTTACAGTCTCCTGGGAATAGGCTTTGTTGTGCCCTCTTCACAACTATCTTGGTGTGTTTGTACCATGATAGGTTGATGGTGATGTGGACACCAAGGAACTTGAAGCTCTCAACCTGCTCCACTACAGCCCCGTCGATGAGAATGGTGCCGTGCTCGGTCCTCCTTTTCCTGTAGTCCACAATCATCTCTTTTGTCTTGATCACGTTGAAGGAGAGGTTGTTATTCTGGCACCACATGGCCAGATCTCTGACCTCCTCCCTATAGGCTGTCTCATCGTTGTTGGTGATCAGGCCTACCACTGTTGTGTCGTCTGCAAAATGAATGATGGTGTTGGTGTTGTGCCTTGGCCATGCAGTCATGAGTGAACAGATAGTGCAACTTTCATGGTTTAACCAAGTACCTAGCTAGCTGGTGGATGTTTTCCTTTTGAAACCAGGTCAGAGGAAGGGAACATTCACCTCCATAAATGCTGTTTACATTGGCATCTACAGTATACTGAATGAAGCACTTAAGGGACCTCATGGGCACCTCTTGAAGCTAGGGGGCAGAACTTTTATGTTTGGAAAAATAACGTTCCCATTGTAAGCTGCCTATTTCTCAGGTCCAGATGCTAGAATATGCATATAATTGACAGGGTAGGATAGAAAACACAAAAGTTTCCAAAACTGTCAAAATATTGTCTGTGAGTATAACAGAACTGATTTTGCAGGCGAAAACCTGAGGAAATCCAACCAGGAAGTGACTCTTATTTTGAAAGATCACCCTTCCATTGCCTGCCTTTCGTCCATTTGAAGAGATATTAACCAGATTCCTTTTCATGTGGCTTCCTCAGGGTGTGAACAGTCTTTAGACATAGTTTCAAGCTTTTATTTTGAAAAAAGAGCGAGATTTATCAAAACGCGTCAGTGGATAGACGGATGTCCCTCCATTAGTTGATGCGCGCGACACTGTTTGCTCGACATTTTCTTTCTCTCCAGTATTGAATAGTTTACAGTCCGGGTGAAATATTATCGATTATTGATGTTAAAAACAACCTGAGGATTGATTATTAAAAACGTTTGACATGTTTCTACGAACTTTACAGATACTATTCGTCAAGCCTTGATGACCTGCCTAAGGCTGTGGAATACTGAACATAACACGCCAAACAAATTGATTTTTTTTATATAAAAATAATCTTTATCGAACAAAAGGAACATTTATTGTGTAACTGGGAGTCTCGTGAGTGCAAACATCTGAAGATCATCAAAGGTAAGCGATACATTTTATTGCTTTTCTGGCTTTCGTGACCAATCTACATGGCTGCTAGGTGTTCTTAATGTTTTGTCTAGTGATCGATAAACTCACACAAATGCTTTGATTGCTTTCGCTGTAAAGCATATTTTCAAAATCTGACACGACAGGTGGATTAACAACAAGCTAAGCTGTGTTTTGCTATATTGCACTTGTGATTTCATGATTATAAATATTTTTAGCAATTTCTTTTGTATTTGGCGCTCTGCAATTCAGCGGTTGTTGGTGAAAATGATCCCGCTAAAGGGCGTCAAGAAGTTTTAACTTGTTAACTTAATTTAAGGGGGAAATTCACCTTAAAAATGGTTTGTGTAACTGACTTAAAGTTAAAGAAACTTTAAGGGAAAAGATAAGGAGAAAATGTACTTCAGATGTTTTATGAAACTGGACCCTGATCAGCACTGCTACCCTGAGACACTTTGTGGATACGGGCCCAGGTCTCTAGGGACTTCAATCTGTCACTCCGGCTGTACTTTTAATATACCCCTACTGTACAATACACAAACTCCCTTTCTCATGAATTTGCTATAAATGAGCAAACAGTCAATTCCTAAAGAAATCACAGGAAACAAGGCACTCATAAAGGATCTGGTACTCCATGCCCTCTTTCTCATTTAGCATTTTCAATCAGACAATGTTCACAAAATACATCTTTCCCTCTACTGAAAAGTACCTTCACATGTGACAGACTAACCACCACAGAAGGGGTTCACAGAAACAGGTAGCAGCCTCATCAATCACATCATTTACCAGACGCTCTTATCCAGAGCAAGAGCATCCATTTTCAATCTGCTCCCCTGTGGGAATCGAACCCACAGACCTGGCGTTGCAAGCGCCAAGCTCTACCAACTGAGCCACACGGGACCACATGTAAGAGGGGACCCTAAGTGACAGATTTGTCATTTTCTGGTATGGGTGTTGTATAGGCTATACACTGTGTGAAGGAGAACACTTTTCTTGTCCCTCTATCGTATTTTGGGGGTTTGGCTACCTGAGTATAGCTGTGTATTATTTTATAAGAATAGTGGATTCTGTCGTGCCATCCTCCTCCCTACTGTCGATAGTATTGAGATACTGTGTTTATGTTCTGAATGTGTAGGTGTAGTAATCTATAGGTTCCATACTATCACTGGAGAAAGCATAACATTGACATTCCAGTAGCTCATTGTAGATAGCTTTCAATGAAAACGTTTTAATGTATTACAAATAATCTTAATATATATGCTCCAATGGCCTATTTGAAATAGCTTCACCTTTCTAGATAAGGGTTCTGAATTTGCAATGAATCAGAGCCATAGCATCAAGGTTTTCAGACTATTTACTTTCTCAAGTCCAAGATAACGTTGGAAAGGAGATAAATGAACTGAATAGTTAATGAATATCGAAAGGGAGAAGAAGATTAGGCCTCTGGACTATATTGATAGGGAAGCACTGTTTCCAGTTATACATGAAATGAGTGTAATTCTAAGTCTAAAGCACTGTGCAAAACTCTGATATTTGTCCCTCTGAGTTGAATGCGCTTCGTTTTCTCTTTCAGTCGGTCATGGCGGGGGCCTTCATGGACTCGCCCAATGATGACGACAGCACGGACCACTCACTTTTCAACTCCTCGGCCAGCGTCCACGCCGCCTCTATGGCGGCCCATGACCAGCCGGAGCGGGAGCCCATGTCCCGCGACGCCATCTGGCTTTGGATTGCAATCACCGCCACCATAGGGAACATTGTGGTCGTGGGAGTGGTGTACGCTTTCACTTTCTGAGTGGTGGAAGCCATGATGGAGACATGCCAGCAGGAGGAAGCTTCTGGACAAGACATTTGGACATGCGCTAGGAACACCACAGCAGCCAACGGCCACTCTCAAAGGCTACACTGTTACAGAGCAGTGAATGATTCTTGCATTGGCATCTTGTCCAAGCATTTGAAAGACAAGGCATTGTTCACAATTACAGAAATTAATATGTGTAATATGTTGGTCATGTTACTGCAGCCAAAGGTCAAAATATGGAATATTGTATACATTAGTGCTGTTGACTATACATGAAGATGTTAACATTTCTGATGAAGCTTTCTGATGAAGCTTTAAATAGTGAACAGTGATGTACTCTGAATACCCTCAGATGTCATTGGTCAATTCTGAAATCATTGGACGTAAAATATTCAGATAATAAAACCTTAGTAACGTGCCGTTTGGAGCGTTTAGAGATCATTGTATAGAAAGTAACACTGGTAAGTTTTTAACATGTCTTTAACATCACAGTCGTTACTGTATTCTACATCTATCTGCCCGAAATATGGAGTTTATGACAAACATACTAGACACAGAATGTCTAAAGATCTTTACTGTCTGCATGACAATATAGTTCACCTGACAGTATCAGTTTTGGATCAAGTTAATCTAGTTCTCCGCTTTTCTCCTCTTTTTTTGCCTAAGTGAGCCTTGAGTGCTGAATAGACAATCTTTTCCCAGCATATTTATATCTAAGATGGTAAGGGTAACCTAAATCTATTTCTCTTAAACACCCCTATCAGACCTCAAACCCATATGAGCGGGAACTACAATTTATAGGAATGGATGTTCACCTTGAACACTTTTCACAGATGTTTACATGTGGAAACAACATTCCTCACACTTAGAAGTCACTTGGATTCAAGTCTAGTGTACATACATCTTGATGTGACTGCTGTAACCATTTCAATGTCGGTCTTGATGTATATTTTGATCGAGTATTATCTTTCTTCCTCTTTATAGTCTCAAAACACATTGTAACCCAAACTGCCTTCCAAGCCAAATAGTTTTAATGAGCCCTGGATGCGACAATAGCCAGTTGCCATAGCGATGCATCTCTGTCGCTATGTGCCTCAAGGATACCATGTCTCTCGTTCCCAGTGCAGCACACCTGTTTATCTCTCTCTAAACTCCCTAGCACATCTACCTAACAGACACACACACACACACACACACACACACACACACACACACACACACACACACACACACACGTGGACATCGATCACATCATACATTAGCTGATACTCTATAACATTAAGAGTCAACTTAGATACCATAAATTGAATGATACTCTACACATATGAGCTTTAGTTTTCTACTGCTGGTTGCCCTTAGATACCATAGAGCAGGGCTCACCAACCCTGTTCCTGGAGAGCTACCCTCCTGTAGGTGTTATCTCCAACCCTGTTCCTGGAGAGCTACCCTCCTGTAGGTGTTCTCTCCAACCCTGTTCCAGGAGAGCTACCCTCCTGTAGGTGTTATCTCCAACCCTGTTCCTGGAGAGCTACCCTCCTGTAGGTGTTCTCTCCAACCCTGTTCCTGGAGAGCTACCCTCCTGTAGGTGTTATCTCCAACCCTGTTCCTGGAGAGCTACCCTCCTAGGTGTTCTCTCCAACCATGTTCCTGGAGAGCTACCCTCCTGTAGGTGTTCTTTCCAACCCTGTTCCTGGAGAGCTACCCTCCTGTAGGTGGTATCTCCAACCCTGTTCCTGGAGAGCTACCCTTCTGTAGGTGTTCTCTCCATCCCTGTTCCTGGAGAGCTACCCTCCTGTAGGTGTTCTCTCCAACCCTGTTCCTGGAGAGCTATCCTTTTCATTCCAACCCTAATGGTTTTCATTCCAACCCTAATATAGCTCACCTGAATCTAATAATTAGCTGGTTGATGAGCTGAATCCGGTTAGTTACAACTGGGGTTGCAGCAAAACTACGGGAGTGTAGCTTGGGTTGGAGAGAACACCTACAGGAGGGTAGCTCTCCAGGAACAGGGTTGGAGAGAACACCTACAGGAGGGTAGCTCTCCAGGAACAGGGTTGGAGAGAACACCTACAGGAGGGTAGCTCTCCAGGAACAGGATTGGAGAGCTCTGCTCTTCACATATTGTGTTTACCCCGGAGAGCCAGAATAGTTGTCTACTGCTTTTACTGTGTGCCCTTGGTGCACATTGGTGTCAGCGGTGGGATTCAGAGACAGTTACCAGACAGAGGGCATCCACACCTCCAAACCACAAAGTCACTCTCTAAATTGCAGCAGCCCCTTTAAGTGTAGCGTTGAGTCTGATGTGTCTCTGCCTCACCATAGAGCAGACCCCAGGAGGTCAAACACACAACATTAATACAGTCACAGTTTGTGAATAGTCAATGTCTGCTTTTAAAATGGCACCCTATTCCCCAAATAACACACTGTGGGCCCTGGTCAAAAGTAGTGCACTATGTAGGGAATAGGGCGCCATTTGGGATGCTGACATTGGTTTGACTGTGACGGCAGGGACTGTCACCGCGTGATGTAGTCCTGGGATAGGGAATACAATGTCCTTATGATTATAATGGATGAGACCTTCGATCCATATGGTTTGGTGTGATAAGTTGGTCCGTTATTAACCTTGATTAATCGATCATTAACAGAGAGATGGATGACTTGTTGAAGCGGTCTTAATGATATGCTGATTAAGAAATCTCTCTTACTTTTTCTGGAGAAGTATGATTTTTTCTAATGAGATTGAGCTCAATTAAACATATATATATATATATAATTTAATTTGGGCGTAGATGGATTTTATCTGAAATCAGATATTAACCCCATTCTAGATTATTCATATAAAATCGTCCAAACAGCAAACTATTTCAAGACAATAACTCAGAAGACTTATACATGGATGTTTGAGTACGCTCTGCATACTGTGAGCAGTTGTTTATGACGTTGTTCCAGTTCATTAACTAAGTATTCAAGGTCTTACTGAAAATACCATTTGTAAAGATAGATGGTGTGATAATCTACATTGTTCTTCACTTGCACTGTAACTATGGTCTTTTGTATCAGTTATTAAGTATGTACTATTAAAATGTAGTTTGGTAAATGTCATGTGGCTGGGTGTGATAATTCACAGAAACACAGAATCATCCTTGAGGAACATTTTATTTTATCTAATGTCATTAAAGTTGTCTTAAAATAATTCAAGTATATGTCACAGGAGTCATTTAGCATGTACTCATGTTCTTCTGTCATTCTCAATATCATCCTCACATGCAATAATTATTATGTTCAGAGATAATAATCTCAATGGCATTTACCAATGTGAAATGATTGATGAGTGTTTCAATATCCAAGCAGTTTCCCAACAATCTCAGTCGATCACAGAAATGCTGCATTATGTTTCATAAGAAGCTCTACATTTACATTACATTTAAGTCATTTAGCAGACGCTCTTATCCAGAGCTCTACTGGTTGGTATTTGAAACTGATGGTTCAGATTTACTTTTCGATTATAGACCTTGGTTACTTTTATCATGCTAGTGGCCTACAGAATGCCGGTGGCCTATAGAATGCCGGTGGCCTATAGAATGCCGGTGGCCTACAGAATGCCGGTGGCCTACAGAATGCCGGTGACCTACAGAATGCCGGTGACCTACAGAATGCCGGTGGCCTACAGAATGCCGGTGGCCTACAGAATGCCGGTGACCTACAGAATGCCGGTGTTTTACAGAATGCCGGTGTTTTACAGAATGCCGGTGGCCTATAGAATGCCGGTGGCCTATAGAATGCCGGTGACCTATAGAATGCCGGTGACCTACGGATTGCCGGTGGCCTACGGAATGCCGGTGGCCTGCAGAATGCCGGTGACCTGCAGAATGCCGATGGCCTACAGAATGCCGGTGTTTTACAGAATGCCGGTGGCCTACAGAATGCCGGTGGCCTACAGAATGCCTGTGGCCTACAGAATGCCTGTGGCCTACAGAATACCGGTTGCCTACAGAAATTGCTCCTCAGCTATGGAGAAATGCTCAGAGTAATTTGGTGACATTGATTTTAAAACGCTGCATTCAAGCCAAGAAGCCAGATAATCATATAGTGATAATGATGCAGACAACTTGCCACCTCACTCCACTTTCACATTATTAGCCAATCATGACACACAGAGCCAGAAACCCAAAATGTCACAAAATCTCTAAATGAGCCCAGGTTCGATCCATTGCTAAACAAAGCAAATTCGATCGGAATGAAAAAGTACTACCTAATAACTTCTCATTTCAGTTGAATAAGGTACAGCTCTTTTCCCAGTCTGTGAGAGCGGGAGAAACAGGGGACGCTGTGTGTAACCACTCATTATGCATTCTGCATGGATACACTCTCAGTCAAGCTGGACGTCTCAACAATACGGACCGCAGGCTTGAGCTGACACGCCGTCTCTGCTCCACTCCTCTGGGACAGCTGCTGCCTCCTGAGAATTCACATCACACAGTGCCCTGCTGTGCCGCACTTAGCACAGCCCTCACGTCCAACACCGACCCACTGCACACACCACTCTTCACTGGAGCTGCAAAGCAAGCCGTGACCAGCCAACCCTCTCCGGATCCCAGGGCTGAAACCAGGGTGCACAAAGGGCAGTCAGTAAAAGCACAGCAGAGTGGCGATTTGAATTTCTTCATTGATGCTTGCAATAGTGACACACTATATTTCTTCCGCCATGCAGGTGTCAAGGTAGCTAGAATGTTTAAGTTTTGCTAATATGGATTGAATTTATCTGTTTGTGTGGACAACAAATCCATGCATGGCTTTAGTCAGTGAGTCATTTCCCAGAGCTTTTCCATTATTTTTTATTGTCCTCTTAGTCATAAGATTTCTGCGTGTGAGGTGAGCGTAACCCTAGAAACACCCCAGTGGTCATGTTCACACGCAACGCAATATGCCAGAATCCATTACTAGATACACGTCGCTTTCCTGGCGTTATTGGATCAATGAAAGTGCATTCAAATGTCATTAAGCCATTTACTGGGCAACACCTCCACTTACAAAAAATACATATTCCTGTATGTACAGCAGAAAGCAATCTAGACTTCCTATGTCAGTAATGTTACACTGGATGGGATTTTTGATTTGCCATTGCTTACTATGGTAGAATGCCATGTCCAATCATGTAACTCAACTCACCCCTAGCCTATAAAATGATGACTGTATATTAAAAGTGAATTCTGCCAGAGAAAACAAATCCAAACGTAAAACCCAAAATGACAAGTTTGACTTGGAGGTAAACCTGCTTGATGGATGTCAGGAAGATCCCCTTATAAGCATGATAGATGCGGTTGTTTCCCCTTCTAATTAAGATTAAGCAAGGCTTAAAAGCAGATTGGCCATTGAACTGGAAGTCAACAGAAGGTAGCTACCAATTGAAACACAACACCAAAGCATTGCATTTTGATAATTTACATGAGTGTCATGCCTGAATTTTCACCTTTGCTCATTCATGAAATGTCAAGTTTATTCCATAATAGCAACGCTTTCTCAGAGTAATCTGATAGAGCGATATGGTTTCCATAGTGTTACCAATATCATATCCATACATAACATCATTCGATTCACCTTGATGGATTTTTCCATAGCCTAAAATGTTTAATAAATAGATTCCAAAACAATGTTCAAGAGATAAGATTACAGAACAGAGTTTCCAACAAAAACAGCATGCTTTGAAGCAGCTCAAGTGCTGGGATGAATTCAGAAAGAAGAAGAACGATTAGCCCCATAAAGAAAAAGAGTGAAAATTCCATTGGACGGGTTGGTTGTCTCGTGATAATAGAAGCTAAATTAGCACTTGTCTATAACTGTGACAATAGTATTTACAAAATGATAAACAAAGCCTTCTCATTTAGAACATAATCATTGAGGTGAAGGAGAGGTTTCCTGTAGCAGCTGCTTGGCTTTGGCTCTTCCTCTGATCAATCCCCTGTTAAACCTAGTGACGAGATTGATGGCCCAGACCTCTCTGTTTATTACTTGTTCTTGACACGGTAGATGAGGCTTGGCTGTGTCCTCCATGACGGCTCTTTGGCAGATTGATTGAGACCAGTGGAACCTGTTTGACATTAGAGTCTGGTAAACATATTTTCCACCGGTAGACATCTAGGAGATGGGATGGGTCTTGCTGTAGTTTGGCTGTTGCTGTGAGCCTGATGTGGATGAGAATGAGACAACATCAGACTGAATGGTTTCAAAATGTCAGGTTTGAACAGGTTTGTCTGTGATAAATCAGTTTATATGGATTGGATGCTGGCAAAACTATTCATCACTTCTGAACTTTACTGTCTTTGGTCCAGTTTCTCGAATATGCTACAGTAGCTACTGTATCACGCCAGAAGGTGGCAGTGCTTTGTCATTCAGAATAAGACAAAAAAATGTCATGATTTCATTTTCAAATAAAAGTTGTATGAATTGTGCCGTGAGGATATCAGTCTTTATTCTCCTATACTTCATTGGGAAAATGGTACACATGTTGTGGAATAAAAATGTTAAAAGATTATCTCAAGCTGTAGGCTGTAGAAAGACCTGACCGCTTTCGTGAATTATCCTAATGTGTTATGTTCTTCTTCACTCCACATAACGCAGTGTCTCATGTGAATACTCCCACACAATTTTATCAAAATGGATTCATCAATAACATCAATGGAACTTGTATATGCTGAACACATCCACATACTGTAGTCTGCTCATACAGTGCATACAGGGGCATCATGCATCCCCAAAATCTGAGGGGGCACAAAGTATGTGAGGACGGCTTGGGGGTGATCCAGAAGGGATCTTCAAACACCTCTAACAGATTTTTCTTGCAACCTAGAGCCATAATCATTATGCTTAATTTTACATAAAAACTTTTTTTTTTTTTTACTGAATATCAAATAAAATTGTATTTGTCACATACAGATGTTTAGCAGACGTTATTGGGGGTGTAGTGAAATGCTTGTGTTTCTAGCTCCAAGAGTGCAGCAATATCTAACAATTCACAACAACACACACAATACAAACAACCTAAAATTAGAAGAATGGAATTATGGAATATACATTACAGGTCAAAAGTTTTAGAACACCTACTCATTCAAGGATTATTCTTTATTTTTACTATTTTCTACATTGTAGAATAATAGTGAAGACATCAAAACTATGAAATAACACATATGGAATCATGTAGTAACCAAAAAAGTGTTAAACAAATGAGAATATATTTTTATATTTGAGATTCTTCCAATAACTACCCTTTGCCTTGAAGACAGCTTTGCACACTTTTGGCATTCTCTCAACCAGCTTCACCTGGAATGCTTCTCCAACATTCTTGAAGGAGTTCCCACATATGCTGAGCACTTGTTGGCTGCGTTTCCTTCACTCTGCATATCCGACTCATCCCAAACCATCTCAATTTGGTTGAGTTCATGGGATTGTGGAGATCAGGTCATTTGATGCAGCACTCCATCACTCTCCTTCTTGGTCAAATAGCCCTTACTCAGCCTGGAGGTGTGTTGGGTAATTGTCCTGATGAAAAAGAAATGGTAGTCCCACTAAGCCCAAACCAGATGGCATGGCGTATCACTGCAGAATGCTGTGGTAGCCATGCTGGTTAAGCATTCCTTGAATTCTAAATTAATCACAGACAGTGTCACCAGCAAAGCACCCCCACACATCACAACTCCACCTCCATGCTTTACGGTGGGAAATACACATGCTGAGATCATCCATTCACCCACACCACATCTCACAAAGACATGGCGGCTGGAACCAAAATCTAAAATTTGGCCTCCAGACCAAAGGACATATTTCTACCAGTCTAATGTCCATTGCTCGTGTTTCTTGGCCCAAGCAAGTCTCTTCTTATATTGGTGTACTTTAGAAGTGGTTTCTTTGCAGCAATTCGACCATGAAGGCCTGATTACCACAGTCTCGTCTGAACAGTTGATGTTGAGATGTGTCTGTTACTTGAACTCTGTGAAGCATTTATTCGTGCTGCAATTTCTGAGGCTGGTAACTCGAATGAACTTATCCTCTGCAGCAGAGGTAACTCTGGGTCTTCCACTCCTGTGGCGGTCCTCATAAGAGCCAGTTTCATGATATCGCTTGATTGTTTTTGCGACTGCATTTGAAGAAACGTTCAAAGTTCTTGAAATGTTCCGTATTGACTGATCTTCATGTCTTAACTTCTTGTGGCTGCAGGGGCAGTATTGAGTAGCTTGGATGAAAGGTGCACAAAGGTGCCCAGAGTAAACGGCCTGCTCCTCAGTCTTAGTTTCTAATATATGCATATTGTTATTAGTATTGGATAGAAAACACTCTGAAGTTTCTAAAACAGTTTGAATTATGTCTGTGAGTATAACAGAACTCATATGGAGGCAAAAACCTGAGGAGAAATCCAAACAGGAAGTGAGAAATCTGAGGTTGGTAGGTTTTCAACACAGTTCCCATTGAGCCTACGGCTTCCACTAGATGTCAACAGTCTGTAGAACTTTGTCTGATGCCTCTACTGTGAAGGGTGGGCGGATGAGACAGGAATTAGTCAGGTCTGCCATGACCTGACCATGCTTTCACCATACGCGTCACATGAGAGGAAGCTCTGTTCCATCGCTCATCTGAAGTCAATGTAATTCTCCGGTCGGAACGTTATTCAAGATTTATGTTAACAACATTCTAAAGATTGATTCAATACATCGTTTGACATGTTTCTACTGACTGTTACTGAACTTTTGGACATTTCGTCAGCTTATAGGGAACGCGCTTCGTGACTTTGGAATTGTTTACCAAACGCGCTAACAAAAGTAGCTAATTGGACATAAATAACGGACATTATTGAACAAATCAAGCATTTATTGTGGACCTGGGATTCCTGGGAGTGCATTCTGATGAAGATCATCAAAGGTAAGGGAATATTTATCATGTAATTTCTGGTTTCTGTTGACTCCAACATGGCGGCTAATTTGACTATTGTTCTGAGTGCCGTCTCAGATTATTGCATGGTTTGCTTTTTTCGTAGTTTAAAAAAAATCTGACACAGCGGTTGCATTAAGGAGAGGTATATCTATAATTCCATGTGTATAACTTATATTATCATCTACATTTATGATGAGTATTTCTGTTGAATGGATGTGGCTATGCAAAATCACTGGATGTTTTTAGAACTAGTGAACGTTACACACCAATGTAAACTCAGATTTTTGGATATAAATATGAACTCTATCAAACAAAACATACATGTATTGTGTAACATGAAGTCCTATGAGTGTCATCTGATGAAGATCATCAAAGGTTAGTGATTAATTTTATCTCTATTTGTGCTTTTTGTGACTCCTATCTTTCGCTGGAAAAATGACTGTGTTTGTCTGTGATTTGGCGGTGACCTAACATAATCGTTTGTGGTGCTTTCGCTGAAAATCATATTTGAAATCGGACACTTTGGTGGGATTAACAACAAGATATGGACTTGGTATTTTACCAAATAGGTCTATCTTCTGTATACCCCCACTACTTTGTCACAACACAACTGATTGGCTCAAACACATTAACCTTTCTGGCGCAGGCGTTCCGCTAGCGACCCACCTCGACAACATCCGGTGAAATTGCAGAGTGCGAAATTTAAATTACAATAGAAATATTTAACATTCATGAAAATACAAGTGTAATACATCAAAATAAAGCTTAACTTCTTGTTAATCCAGCCGCTGTGTCAGATTTCAAAAAGGCTTTACGGCGAAAGCACACCATGCGATTATCTGAGGACAACGCCCCGCATACGAAAGCATGAAAAACATTTTTCAAACAGGCAGGTGCGACACGAAAGTCAGAAATAGCGATAAAACTTACCTTTGAAGATCTTCTTCTGTTGGCACTCCAAAAGGTCCCAGCTACATCACAAATGGTCCTTTTGTTCGATAAAGTCCTTCTTTATATCCCCAAAAACTCAGTTTAGCTGGCACGCTTCATTCAATAATCCACCGGTTTCCCTCCTTCAAAACGCATACAAAATGAATCCCAAATGTTACCAATAAACTTCTTCAAACAAGTCAAACAACATTTATAATAAAACCTCAGGTACCCTAATACGTAAATAAACATTAAAATTTAAGACGGAGAATCGTTATTGTCTTTACCGGAGATAAACAACAAAGAAGGCGCTCTCATCCATGCGCATGAAAACACTACAGCCAAAATGGGAGCCACTTAGAAAAACTACAAATTCTAGGTAATTTTTCCAAAATCAAGCCTGAAACTCTTTCTAACGACTGTTGACATCTTTTGGAAGCCCTGGGATCTGCAATCTGGGAGGTTTTTGCCTCATAATAAACATGACAGCCATTGGAAACAGTGGTAGGCTGAATTATTATTTTTTGGGATGGTTTGTCCTTGGGTTTTTGCCTTCCATATCAGTTCTGTTATACTCACTGACATTATTTTAACAGTTTTAGAAACTTTAGAGTGTTCTCTATCCAAATATACCAATTATATGCATATCCGAGCTTCTGGGCCTGATTAACAGGCAGTTTTCTTTGGGCACGCTTTTCATCCAGGCGTCAAAATACTGCCCCCTAGCACAAAGAGGAAAGAAAGAAGCACACCTGTTAATTGAAATGCATTCCAGGTGACTACCTCATGAAGCTGGTTGAGAGAATGCCAAGACTGTGCAAAGCTGTCATCAAGGCAAAGAGTGGCTATTTGAAGAATCTCACATTTATATATATTGTCATTTGTTTAACACTTTTTTGGTTACTACTTGAGTCCATATGTGTTATTTCATAGTTTTGATGTCTAGTATTCTACAATGTAGAAAATAATAAAATAAAGAAGAACCCTTGAATAAGTAGGTGTTCTAAAACTTTTGACCAGTATTGTATAAAAATTAGGATGAGCAATGTCGGAGTGGCATAGACTAAAATACAGTACAATAGAATACAGCATATACAGTTGAAGTTGGAAGTTAACATACACTTAGGTCGGAGTCATTAAAACACGTACTTTGGTGCGTAAAGTGCAAATCAATCCCAGAACAACAGCAAAGGACCTTGTGAAGATACTAGAAGAAACAGGTACAAAAGTATATATATCCACAGTAAAACCAGTCCTATATCGACATAACCTGAAAGGCTGCTCAGCAAGGAAGAAGCCACTGCTCTAAAACCGCCATAAAAAAGCTAGACTACGGTTTGCAACTGCACAAAGATTCTACTTTTTGGAGAAATGTCCTCTGGTCTGATGAAACAAAAATAGAACTGTTTGGCCATAATGACCATCGTTATGTTTGGAGGAAAAAGGGGGAGGCTTGCAAGCCGAAGAACACCATCCCAACCGTGAAGCACGGGGTGGCAGAATCATGTTGTGGGAGTGCTTTGTCGCAGGAGGGACTGGTGCACTTCACAAAATAGATGGCATCATGAGGAGGAAGATTATGTGGATATATTGAAGCAACATCTCAAGACATCAGTCAGGAAGTTAAAGCTTGGTCACAAATGGGTCTTCCAAATGGACAATGACCCAAAGCATACTTCTAAAGTTGTGGCAAAATGGCTTAAGGACAACAAAGTCAATATATTGGAGTGGCCATCACAAAGCCATGACCTCAATCCTATAGAACATTTGTGGGCAGAACTGAAAAAGCGTGTGCGAGCAAGGAGGCCTACAAACCTGACTCAGTTACACCAGCTCTGTCAGGAGGAATGGGCCAACATTCACCCAACTTATCGTGGGAAGCTTTTGGAAGGCTACCCGAAACATTTGACCCAAGTTAAACAATTTAAAGGCAATGCTACCAAATACTAATTGAGTGTATGTAAACTTCTGACCCACTGGGAATGTGATGAAATAAAGAAATGCTGAAATAAATAATTCTCTCTACTATTATTCTGACATTTCACATTCTTAAAATAAAGTGGTGATCCTAACTGACCTAAAACAGAGACTTGTTACTTGGATTAAATGTCAGGAATTGTGAAAAACTGATTTTAAATGTATTTGGCTAAGGTGTATGCAAACTTCTTATTTCAACTGTACATATGAGTAAAGCAAAAATATGTAAACATTATTAGAGTGACTAGTGTTCCATTATTCAAGTGGCCAGTGATTTCAAGTCTATGTATATTGGGCCAGCAGCCTCTAAGGTGCAGGGTTACGTAACTGGTTAGAAGCCACCTAGTGATGGCTATTTAATAGTCTGGTGGCCTTGAGATAGAAGCTGTTTTTCAGTCTCTCGGTCCCAGCTTTGATGCACCTGTACTGATCTCACCTTCTGGATGATAGTGGGATGAACAGACAGTGGCTCGGGTGGTTATTGTCCTTGATGATAATTTTGGCCTTCCTGTGACATCGGGTGCTATTGGTGTCCTGGAGGGCAGGTAGTTTGCCCCCGGATATCTAAACATACCTCTTGAGCTGTCTGTATCCTCCTGATTTGTGTGTTTTTTTTAAAGAAACTAAATATGCTTTTCCACATCTTTGCTAAAATCTGGGAAAAGATTGAAAGGAATTTGTGTCTTATTCAGTACATTTGTATGTGTCGAACTGCTTAGCTTTTTCCTGGCCAGGTCGCAGTTGTAAATGAGAACTTGTTCTCAACTAGCCTGCCTGGTTAAATAAAGGTGAAATAAATAAAAGAAAAAATTAAATGTAGTTATTGTTTGCTTTTCTAAAGTGTACCAACCTCGCCAGCAGGCATGCCAACTAAGATACAATAGTTAGACAAGCTAGCTAATACAACTTGATTGATAGCCTGAAATGGCTTTTTGGTACATACTGTAGTTATGAGGTCGGGAGATTGGGAACCTACAGTATCTGGGCTACCCAAAGCCAATTTCATAAAATTGCTAGGTGGCTAGTGTCACAAACCGGCTCGAAGCCCGTAACAAAAAGGGAGACAACGTGGAGATAAAGAATAACAAAATATATTTATTAACTGAGGTAACCTATATACAGTTAGCAGTGGTGTGTGTAGTCAGTAGTGTAAGTGAGTGGTTGCGTGTATAGATGTGATAACGAGGATTGTTGAAAGATGCCAAAGCAAGCAAACAAACACAAGCAGCCACAAACATGCCACAACCAAAATCAAACAGTGTGTCTGCATGGAGAGTCTCCTCAATGAATGGGGAAGAGGTGTATTTATCCCGGGACACCCCCGGGCCCAGGTGTGTCCCAATTTGGACGGCAGGTAACCTAGTGGTTAGAGTGTTGGACTAGTAACCGAAAGGTTGCAAGATCAAGTCCCTGAGCTGGCAAGGTAAAAATCTGTCGTTCTACCCCTGAACAAGGCAGTTAACCCACTGTTCCTAAGTCTTCATTGAAAATAAGAATTTGTTCTTAACTGACTTGCCTAGTAAAATAAAAAATAACAATTTCGCTGACAACCCTTCTGGCTCTGCCCACCAACATCCTAATAAGGAAAACAAGTGCAAATAGAAAGAATTTGGCAGACAGAGTGGGAGAGTCATCACACTAGTCGCATTAAAAATATATTTTTATATTTTAAACAGGACAAATCTGAGGGGGCATGTAACCCTGTGCCCCATATGGCCATGATGGAGTGCTTATGAAGTGTCTTGTATCTTCAGCTTTGTTAGCAAACTTCAAGCCAAGTGACACAACATAGCACTTGACTTCTCCAGGCACCAGGCTCCAGGCTGTTGCGGTTATCCTCTTCTAAAGCACTCGTCACCATAGGCCTTGTCAGTTTGATCCTAATCTCGATTACGCAGAAGTAAAATTATCTTGCGAAAGTTTGTCCTGTTTGACTTCTGGGGGAAATGGCGTTAACAACTGTGATTACCTTTGTGCAAATGAAGGAAGCGAAGTCTCCTCTCTCGCAAACGGAAAGTCTCAGCCAAACCCTTTACTTCTGATAGTTTCACCCCTGTTTATCATGACCAAAAAATACATTGTTGTTTTCATACATTTTTACAATATGGACAATTCTGTGGAAAACGTTCATCATCTGCACACGGGGTTGAAAATCACCAGTTTAAGCACCGCCTTCGCCCAAAACTGATTCGTCCAATTAAGCGGCGATGAAAAACCAGGAACTGCTGCTGCTCACAATCACATACTGTAATTGTACATGAGCCTTGACAGATTTTTGCCGTTTCATCTGTCCACAAGAATCTGTCCACAAGAGATTAGTTTGATGCTCACCCAACCTGACGTTAGTGAGTCACTTTCTCTGAAACAGAAAGGGGGAATCATCCGTGTGATTCTAGTTCCTGTAGCCCCGTTCCCATGGTGACTTCGGACAGGAAATCTATTACCGTCTTGTACTCCCCTTGACTTGATCTTCTGAATCCCAAGGGTGCTGGAACCTTTCACAGACTTTCCCAGGTATATGTGGTCCACCTCCTGTCACCTCACAGATATCTGTTTGAGCTGTATTGTAAACTCCTATGTATAGCCAACTGTAGAGCACAAACAGCTCTGGGGCTAGACTACTTGTGGACTAGATGCTCTTGATATTGAATTAGAGAGTCTGCCTCTCCACCAACACCTCATGTATAGCCAACTCAACAATATATGCTTTCATCCCCCTCAACCTCCAGGTCACTAGGCAACACACAGACTGTGTAGCTGCTACACCAATAGAAGTAAACCACCTCTTGTTACTGGAAATAAACACAGACATCAACAGAGCACTAAGAATAAAGCTGAACAAGATAACGGGGAGGCGGGTCATACAATTATTTATGTTAATGGAGAGATTAAGTGTCGGTGAGTGTGTGTAAAAACAACTTTGTTTTGATGCTTTTACTGGTTGTCTGTGTTCCGTGTGGGCCAGAGTAAAAGGACATGCATCGTCTCCTCTGAAACATCCCAGCCGTGGTCTTGACAGGAGGAAGGACTCTTATGATCAGGGAGAATGTGTCTGTGTAAACAGCCGCCTGAGGCCTGTGACGCAACAGCCCCAGACACAGGAGGAGGAGGTAGGAAATTAAATAATGAACTGGCAGAAGACTCTGCTGCCTCTCGCTCTGCTTCTGTTTTAGCAGTTGGTTCAGAGTTGAAATCGCAGGCTGTTAACAAAACATTCTGTCATAATATCTGTCGCAGGAAAAAAACAACAACAGCAAGTGAAAGGCCAAATGGAGAGTTAAGAGGCCATTCTCTGCCAGGCACTGATGATAGCATATCGTACACTGGCAGGCTTTTAGAACCGGCTGCTCCTCAAAATGCTAAACAAAGAGCCAGTAACAGTATTCAACACTAATAATTGAAGGAAACAATGACTAACAATGAATGATCCACACTGTGATCGTTGACCAGACTTGATGAAACTGTCACAATCTGACAGATCTATTTAATGAAAAGTTTTCTGCATCATTCTTTCTAACCAATTATCTTCTGGGTGATGTAATGGCATTCCTGTGTGGTCAGTATACCTGCTTCCCTCTGGAGGAGAAGAGAAAGGTGGAGGAGAGAAAGGAGGAGGGGAGAAAGGAGGAGAGGAAGAGAGGCCTGGCTGAGTCAGTAGAGGCTCATTGAGCCCCAGTTATTGGTTGACTCTGGGGGATTCAGAGAAACATCCCACTGGTAGTGCAGTCACATCCCACTGGTAGTGCAGTCACATCCCACTGGTAGTGCAGTCACATCCCACTGGTAGTGCAGTCACATCCCACTGGGACAACTGGTTGAATCAACATTGTTTCCATGTCAACCAAAGAAAGTCAATGTGATAAAGTTGAATCAACATAGAAAACGATGTCATCATCGTGAGGGAATTTATTTCTTCTTTTGTTACCCAACATTTAAACTTAATCTAGTGACGGGGAAGACATTTTTGGTTGATTTCACGTTGAATTCACTTTAGTTGACAACTCAAACAAATGTAACTCAAAACTACATTGTAAAACTGGAGAAGTTCTGGCTACTCAAACCTTTTGAGGAAAACGATTACTTTAAAAATAGTATGTTAAGAAATGTAAATAGCTGAAGTGAGCAGTACTACTGTACCTTCATATGAGTAATACATATTCATTTTTTTTCATTAAGTAAGGTATACTTAAATGTAATGCCCCAACTAAGCCATGCATCCAATAATTTCCCAGTGTGCCTTGCCTTTTCAATTGAATTGTAGAGTTACCACCCATAACTGTATTTGTTAGTGACAGAGACATGCTTGTTGAATTAATTGATTGTCAATCCTGTGGCCTTCACCAAGTGAGTTCCTAGGCAAATATAATTATAATGTAACTATAATATCATAAGGCCTTATACAGTGACCTGAAACTCCTAGTTTACAGGCCACATCAGGCCTACAAGTAGGGTTGCAAAATTCCACAAACTTTTCCCCAAAAAATTCCAGTAATCTACCTACCAGGATTTTTTAAACAATTGGTGAATATTTACCAGAATTTGCAACCCTAACTGTAAATCACATTATGCTGGCTTGCAAAGTGATGTGTATTTTCTATTGGAATCTAGCCTTCGTTACAATATCCAACTGTTGAAATTTGTATTCACCCGCAACCTGCATTCATAATGACTGCCAGGGTTAAGAACAGTGCGAGGTAACTACCTAAGCCATTTAAACTGGAACAACCATTTCTAGGCTCTATCACATCCGGCCGTGATTGGGAGTCCCATAGGGCGGCGCACAATTGGCACAGCGTCGTCCAGGTTTGGCTGTCATTGAAAATAATTATTTGTTCTTATTTGACTTGTCTGGTTAAATAAAGGTTAAATGAAAGAAAGAAAAAGAATCAGTAACAGGTGCAAGAATACAATGATTGGATGAGTATAGAAGACATGTATCTTTGTGTACCATAACAGTTCATAAATCAATGACTCAATATACATGCAAAAACACAGACATTACTTTTTTTTTTTTTTTTTAAATCTATCTGCAGTAGAGCATGCTGGGGAAAAAAGTTAAATTTGGTATCATATTTTAAAATACATTTAGTTGGTGTGACTTCTCATTTAGTTCTGAGTCAGTACCACAAACATTTTAAGTAATAATGACTTTGAGACTTTGAGTACAACTTACTAGAAGTAATTGAGTTAAAAATGCCTTGGGGTTTACAGTGAAGAGATTGAACTGACGTCTGTGTCCTGTGGTATTCCTCTCATGATTAGAGCCATTAGGCTGAGAACACACGGCATTGGAGGTATGGTCAGCGTATACTACTCCCACTCCCTAAAGTCTTCACCATTAGCCAAAAGGAAAACAAAAGAGCAAGCACAATTTATCTTTCCATTTGTAGGCAGTTGGGCAATTATATTAATCGGGTTTTGATGAGAAAAAAAAGGCCAGGGCCTGGTTTCCCAAAATGATCTTAAATTCATCGTTAGAACTTCCGTAGAAGCATTATTAAGTCTCTCATATTTATTAATGTTGCACTTGAAAACGCTCGTAATCTAATGCCTGCCTCAGACTACTCGTAGAACAGCTAAATGAGTCATTAGATGCTTTTTTGCCCTTCCTTTATACACAGAAGTTCTCCGCTAAACATGTAATCACAATGTTTATCACTCTCTGTGACCGCAGATAACTTCCCCATGAAGTTGACTACAAATATAATGTTGCCAATGTCTTTGCCAATGTTACAAACAAGTGAAGGCAAAATGAAATGAAAACTGAGATGACTGCAATAAAAGATAAGTAGCATATCTACAGCATCGGCTATAAGAATATACACAGAGTGTTCAAAACATTAGGAACACCTCTTTCCATGACATAGACTGACCAGGTGAATCCAGATAAAAGTTATGATCCCTTATTGATGTCACCTGTTAAATTCACTTCAATCCGTGTAGATGAAGGGGAGGATACAAGTTAAAGAATGATTTTGAAGCCTTGAGACATGGATTGTGAATGTGTGACATTTAGAGGGCGATTGGGCAAGACACTCCCTTCCTCCCTCCCTGGCAAGGATCCAAGGGACACCATATGGCCCTGGCTCGCCTGCCTGGCAAAAAGGGATCCTATTTCTGTGTTAAATAACCTTTGAAACATGTTTTATGAATGCTAATGATTTTACCTTTGAGCTGGAGAATGAGAGTCAATGGAGAGGAATGCCTAAACACGAGGACTGCTCTGCTCATCAGGGCACCAAAGGTAGCTGCAGTATAGATCCTCTGGGACTGGAAGAGTTGTCTAACACTACTTTCACAACAGGAAATTACTATGGGTTTAGAGTCTAGCTACCCAGCTAGCACTTGGACGTTTTGAGAACCATATTATTCTTAGCGCTTGGTGACAGCGTGCTTGTCCTATGGTTATGGTGCAGGATACCCAGCTAACACATAACGTTCTGAGAACCATGTTTCTTAGGTAGGAGTTTCAGTACTTCAGTTTAACGTTTTCAACAGGTTTCCTCATGGTTCCATTTAAAGTCCTCAGAACATTAAGAACACTTTCCATAAAAAACACAATAAAACAGTAACGTTCTAAGAATGTTATTTAACTTCTTGTGGCTGCAGGGGCAGTATTGAGTAGCTTGGATGAAAGGTGCACAGAGGTGCCCAGAGTAAACTGCCTGCTCCTCAGTCATAGTTGCTAATATATGCATATTATTATTACTATTGGATAGAAAAGACTCTAAAGTTTCTAAAACTGTTTGAATTATGTCTGTGAGTATAACAGAATTCATATGGCAGGCAAAAACCTGAGAAAAAATCCAAACAGGAAGTGGAAATTATTAGGCTGGTCGATTTTCAACCAAGATCCCATTGAAATCACAGCGAGATATGAACGGGTTTTCACTTCCTATGGCTTCCACTAGATGTCAACAGTCTGTAGAACTTTGTCTGATGCCTCTACTGTGAAGGGGGGCCGAATGAGAGAGGAATTAGTCAAGTCTGCCATGACCTGACCATGCTTTCACCATGCGCGTTCACGTTGAATAAGCCCTCTTGGAACAACGTGTCCCCCATTTTCTGTTTTCTGCAAGGCGCGTGTTGGGACCTGTTATTGCCTACTGGAAAGCTGTCGTTATGGTCGAATATGATCTCCGGCTTTGATTTTATTTGATACATGTTACAATATCATCCTAAAGTATGTTTTTTCAATATAGTTTCATTAGATTATTGAAATTTATTCGGGACGTTAGGCGTGTTGCGTTGTTTGACTTTGTTGACGTTGGAGAGCTTAGCCCCGCATGGCCAGTGTGCTTGCTAATTCAAGAGGGAAAAAGAACGTTCTGAATCCAAAACAACGACGGTTCTGGACAAAGGACCCCTCGTACAACATTCTGATAGAAGATCAGCAAAAGTAGGAACCATTTTGTGATGCTATTTCATATATATCTGTCGAACTGTGTACTAGTAGCTTTGCGCTCAGGTTTTGGTTATTCCCTTACCATAACTAAGTCTTATGTCGTAATGAAGATATTTTTTGAATTCTAACACTGCGATTGCATTAAGAACTAATGGATCTATCGTTTCCTATACAACATGTATTTTTTTGTAATGTTTATGAATAGCTATTTGGTCAGAATAGGTGAGAGTCTAATAGAAATATCCGCACATTCTGGGAAAAAGATGCTACGTTAGCACGTTATGCTACGTTATGCTACGTTGTATAACCACGGATTTCAGCTCTAAATATGCACATTTTCGAACAAAACATAAGTGTATGTATAACCTGATGTTATACGACTGTCATCTGAGGAAGGTTTATGAAGGTTAGTGAAATTTAATATCTTTTGCTGGTTTATTCGCTAACGCTAACATGCCTATTGCTATCGCTAACGTGCCTTGATGAATGAATGCGGTAGTGTGGTAGGCTATTGTAGTAAGCTAATATAATGCTATATTGTGTTTTCGCTGTAAAACACTTAAAAAATCGGAAATATTGGCTGTATTCACAAGATCTTTGTCTTTCATTTGCTATACACCATGTATTTTTCAGAAATGTTTTATGATGAGTATTTCGGTATGTCACGTTGGTGTCTGTAATTATTCTAGCTGCTTTCGGTGCAATTTCTGATTGTAGCCGCAATGTAAACTATGATTTATACCTGAAATATGCACATTTTTCGAACAAAACATAGATTTATTGTATAACATGTTATAAGACTGTCATCTGATTAAGTTGTTTCTTGGTTTCTTTGGTTTGTTCTAGGTTAGTTTGGTTGATTTTGTGCATGCTACCTGTGCTGTGAAAAATGTCTGTGCTTTTTTCTATTTGTTGGTGAGCTAGCATAAATATATATTGTGTTTTCCCTGTAAAACATTTAAAAAAATCGGACATGTTGGCTGGATTCACAAGATGTGTATCTTTCATTTGCTGTATTGGACTTGTTAATGTGTGAAAGTTAAATATTTCTAAAAAATATTTTTTGAATTTCGCGCTCTGGCTTTTCAGTGGAATGTGGGAGGAGTTCCGCTAGCGGAACGCTGGTGCTAGAAAGGTTAAAGAAGGAATTTAAGCCTTGAGACATTAGAGACATGCATTGTGTATGTTTGCCATTCAGAGGGTGAATGGGGAAGACAAAATATTTAAGTGCCTTTGAATGGGGTATGGTAGTAGGTACTGTCAAGAACTGCAACACTGCTGGGTTTTTCACGCTCAACAGTTTTCCGTGTTTATTAAGAATTTTCCACCACCCAAAGCACATCCAGCCAACTTGACCCAACTGTGGGAAGCATTGGAGTCAACATGGGCCAGCATTCCTGTGGAACACTTTCAACACCTTTTAGAGTCCATGCCCTGACAAATATGAAGAGTGGTACCCTGTGCTGTTGGATTTTCCCCAAACATCACACTTTGTATTCAGGACATAACATGCATTTCTTTGCCATTTTTTTTGCAGTTACTTTAGTGCCTTATTGCAAACAGGATACATGTTTTTGAATATTTTTATTCTGTACAGGCTTCCTTATTTCACTCCTTCATGCAGGTTAGTATTGTGGAGTAACTACAATGTTGTTGATCCATCCTCAGTTTTCTCCTATCACAGCCATTAAACTATGTAACTGTTTTAAAATCACCATTGGCCGGTGACTTTTCATTTTTAATTAATTTGTAAACATTTCGAAAAACAAAATTCCAGTGTGACATTATGGGGTATTGTGTGTAGATCAGTGACATAATCTCAATTTATTTCATTTTTTAATTCAAGCTGTAACACAACAAATGTTGTGTTGCTACCATGCTATGTTGTTGTCTTAGGTCTCTCTTTATGTAGTGTTGTGTTGTCTCTCTTGTTGTGATACGTGTTTTGTTCTATATTTTTATTTAATTTATTTTTATTTTTAATCCTAGCACCCGTACCCACAGGAGGCCTTTTGCCTTTTGGTCAGCCATCATTCTAAATAAGAATTAGTTCTTAACTGACTTGCCTAGTTAAATAAAGGTTAAATAAAATAAATTTTAAAAAGTGATTGTTCTTGTAGATCAATCTGCCATTAGCATCCTTTTCCATACCTGCCTAATCAATCTGCAATAGCCCATGGAACTGTAGCCTACTCCATCTCTCTTCATGTTCTTACCGACCCACCACCACGGTAGCCCATACCAACACCAGCAAACTACCAACACCAGCAAACCAAACCAACCTATACAGTCTTTTCAGCCTACCAGTTTTTACATTCTGAACAGGATGATACCGGATTATAATATGAAAGGGTCACACCCACCACCACCGACCTTCAATCATTTGTCGGGCTGATTGATTTAGATATTTCAGCTTCTGACAATGTGTCCAATCGATAGCTCTCACACACAAAAATAAAGTGCAGGTAAGTAACATTTCGTTAAGCCTGTTTTTTGTGCAAGAGATTTTCTTTGAGCTGCCTGAGCAGGCTGGAGAGTCAAAGGATAGGAATTCCAAAACAAGAGGACTGCTCTGCTGCTCATCATCCTCTGGGACAAGCAGAGATGTGTAACACTACCGTCACCGCAGGAAATGACTGTGGAGTTAGTCTAACTAGACCATTACTGCACATTCATTTGAAAGGAATATGAACTCATCATGTTGATCACCTCTTCACTGTTCAGTCATTTGGCAAGGTACACCTGCAAACACTTGTGCGTTCTGACTCATTTTCACGCTGAACAGTTAGTAATTCCGGGGGGAATTATGTAAATGAGAAGCACACGAAGGTCCAAGTTACATTCCCCAGTGTCATGACTGTCCACCAGAATCCAAGTAGGTCAGATCAGGTTTGCAATGAATAAATTCTATCAGACCCCATCTCACCCTAGAGGGGGAAGGAAAAAACATGCGTTCTCAAGATTATCCGAAGGAATGTCTTTGTTTCAACAGACTTTTTCCAGCTGAAACTCTAACATGTTCAAAAGCAAATACTGGAACAATATTTCTAACATAGAACATGGGGAATGGTCAGAGGTGATCCATAGAACACTAATGTAATTTTGATATTATTTTGGGATGTCATTAAAAATGTTATAAAGGAAATACTGTAACTTGGAAAGTATACCGGCTACATGCATGAAGTTTCCATACTCTGTGTTGTGCATGTAATATGAAAAATTATTAAAGTGTTTTTGTTAACTTCTCTAGGGTAGGGGGCAGCATTTGGGTTTTTTGGATGAAAAGCATGCCCAAATTAAACTGCCTGCTTCTCGGCCCCAGAAGATATGATATGCATATAACTGGTAGATTTGGATAGAAAACACTCTAACGTTTCCAAAACTGTTAAAATAGTGTCTGTGAGTATAACAGAACTGATTTGGCAGGTGAAAACCTGAGAAATATCCATTCGGGGAGTAGTTTTCTTTTTGGTTTTGTAGTTTTCTATTCAATGCCATTACAGTATCCATTGACTTAGGACTCAAATTGCAGTTCCTATGCCTTCCACTAGATGTCAACAGTCTTTAGAGATTGTTTCAGGCTTGTATTCTGAAAAATTAGGAAGTAAGAGCAGTCTGAATGAGTGGACCCTAAAGTGTCACAGAGCTTTTTCATGCGCCGAGCAAAAGAGTGCCTTTCTTGTTTACCTTTTTGTATTGACGACGTTATTGTCCGGTTGAAATATTATCGATTATTTAGGCTAAAAACAACCTGAGGATTGAATATAAACATCGTTTGACATGTTTCTATGAACTTTACGGATACAATTTGGATTTTTTGTCTGCCTGTTTTGACTGTGTTTGAGCCTGTGGATTACTGAAGAAAACACGCAAACAAAACTGAGGTTTTTGGATATAAAGAGACTTTATCGAACAAAAGAAACATTTATTGAGTAAATGAATGTCTGCTGAGTGCAACCATATGAAGATCATCAAAGGTAAGGGATTAATTTTATCTCTATTTCTGACTTGTGTAACTCTTCTACTTGGCTGGTTACTGTTTGTAATGATTTGTCTGCTGGGCTATGTTCTCAAATAATCGTAAGGTATGCTTTTGCCGTAAAGTATTTTTTAAATCTGACATCATGGTTGGATTCACAAGAAGTTAATCTTTAAACCTATGTAAAATATGTTTTGTTTTCTGAATTTTTATAATGAGTATTTCTGTATTTGAATTTGGCGCCCAGCAGTTTCACTGGCTGTTGAAGAGGTGGGACGCTAACGTCTCACGTACCCAAGAGAGGTTAAGAGAGTGATGTGATTTGAGAAGCTATACAAGATAATTGTTTTACCTAACTTTGCACAGTGAATAGTTACCGCCCGGAGTGAGGTAATGGAACGTGTCAGCCTGCCAGAGCCGCCCCTTTCGAGCGAACTGTATAAATGATGGGTTAAGAAAAAAACACATTAGACCAGAAAGATGTGAAGCTGCACGTTTAAAGTGGTTTGAATTTCAACACGAGGTGGAGACGATAAACCCACCTCCCGGACAATCACTGGTACCGCTGATTAGCTGTCCTAAGTATCTTCGAAAGTGAATTTAAGTAGGGCCATCCTGTTACTCTGCTTAAACCATCGATACGACTGGCTAGCCTATCTTCAAAGAAGCATCTTTAAGAGTGAATGGAAGGAAAGTCAACTCTGTAGTTCTGTTCAGGACTACATGACAAGTCACCAGATACCGGACAACTACAAAGAAGGACAACAATAGAAGACTTGTTGGAACCATTTCGGACAATCAGAGCCTTGCAAGTGTGCGGCCAAAAGGCCCAACCCCCTATCCAAGGCTGCCCTGTTCACCGAGAGAACCCCGGCGAACCCAGGAATTTCACGTGATTTCTTACTCAAAGCGGGCGGCGGTTCGTGAGCAAAGATTATGGTTACTGTAGGTGAGAGTAGTTTCTGAATGTACCAATGTTAAGTGTCTCTGTCCCTCTCTCTCCCTCTTCATCTCTTATTTATCAAGCATCAATGTCATTGTCATTCCACTAGGGACCTGTTTTCAGCGTATTACGTCTCCAGTCAATAACCGGTGCAATAACCGGTGTATGTTTAACCTGTGTTCCCATTTAATTAGTAAATAAATTATTAAAACAATTTGTGTAGTACTGAATCATAAATAAGGCTCCGGTTTTTGCAGATGAAAGGAGGTTACAACTGTTCAGAATGATGATATGATATGAGGTTATGATTAATAAGTTGACTGTTTATAGATGTGATAGGTAAAGACCATTTAACTTCACTAGGGTAAGGGGCACTATTTTCACTTCCGGATGAAAAGCGTGCCCAAAGTAAACTGCCTGCTACTCAGGCCCAAAAGCTAGGATATGAATATAATTGATATATATATATAAAAAAATTAAACTGGAAATGGTGAACCATTTGTTTTAGGTTAAACTGCGCTCTAGATCGGATCACATAACGAAACATACTTAATAGTGTCTCTATTTACTACTGTGAAGTGGGTCCAATTAAATGAGAGATGGGACATTGTAGGTCTATAGGCTACTTCGCGTATAAACCATCAGTCAGAAAAAGTGAGCAATTTGTTCTGCAATGATTATGGACATTTAATAGGAAGTACATGCCTATTTCTAACTATTTTAGAATACAAAGAGAAAAAAAATATGTTTTTATTATCCTAATTTTCTTTATTAGGAATAAGCGTCATATCCCCCGTCCCCACAAAATACTAGGCTACTTGCCTTCTCGCAATGCAGTACTTTAACTGCTAGAAACTGTTCGTAGGCGTGGTCTAAAGATTGCAAGAAGCCAAGCACATTCTCATGTCAAGTTCAGTTTTTATAAAGGCCAACATTTGCGTGAACTGGCGCATGTTTTGGGGTCTATTTAGTACATACACAACGTTAATAAATGAGGCCCCAGAGGGCTGTCTCCTCCATACCCCCAACACACACCCTTTGTCTAACGCAGTGCTATACTCAGTTGACAGGCTGATCTGCAAATTGTGATGCAGCTTGCCTCCCTGCATGCTCCTGCCTGACCTGATGAGAGAGAGAGGCATAGAGAGAGGCAGTGGTGAGAGAGATCGCTAGGCCAGCCTGTCACAGCAACAGCGCCCGGCTGTTCTTGGCACAACTGTGGTCCCCAGGCAACTGCAAAACATGTACACACAACACATTGCATGTCTCCCTCAGATTAACACATGCTGATCCACATGATGGATGGTGAAGACTAATCTGTTGTTAGTGTGTTCTCTTCACCAGGGGAGTGGGGAATCAACCCAGCACGCTTTGTCCCTGACGACCCCCTGGAGAACCAACTGTGGCCAACGCCTGCTGTTCTCCTATGCAGCCTTTGGACGATAGCGGATTATGATGTGAATGAGGCGCACTCACCGCCACCACTGGCCTTTCATTCAATTCTTGGCTCATTGATTCAGCTATCTAGCCATTTAAATTTACAACTATGCAGCTAATCTATAGCTCACATGTAGAAAAATAATGTTCAGATAAGCAAAAGAGGGTTAAGCCTGTTTTTGTGCCAGAAAGATGTCTTTGTTGTGGGGAATGGCCTGAATAAGGATGAGGGGAGACTCCAAAGGATAAGACTACACAGCAAATTTGAAAGTGATAATTTAACACCAGGCGTGTTAATGTTAACACTCATCCAGTATTTATATAGGTTCACTCTCATCGGTGTTAATGTAACAGTTTTTGTAGTGTTAATATTGAAACACTCTGAGTGTTAAGATATAACACTTCAGGTGTTGTTCAAATGACCCGTGAGAGTGTTTTTTCAACGCTCATCCAGTTTTTATATAGGGCCACTCAGTGTAATTTAACACTTTGGTAGTGTTCATATTGAAACACTTGGAGAGTTAAAATATAACACTTCAGATGTTGTTCAAATGACCCATGTGATTGTTTTTTCAACACCCTCAGTATTAAGCAGCGACACCTTTCAGTGTTGAGGATCAACTCTAGAGAATGCATCCTGTAGGTGAATTGACACCAGGATGTATATCAGTATATCACAGGCACCTCAGAATGAAATCAGTGCATCACAGACACCTCAGTATATGTACTATATGAGAACAAGAGTATTTGCAGAGTTGCAATTTAACACAAGTGGAAGTCCTCCTAAGACTAGGTATGCAATTTTCTTGACAAAAATCGCCAATAATCTGACTATTACTCAATCATGTCAAACAAAGTAACAATATAAAGGCTCTCATCAGCACCATTAGTACTTTGAAGGACAAAAGGCTTATACAATTTCAGATCGTCAACTTTGACAGCAACTTTGTCATCAACACATATCAAAACACAGTGAATGCATGGTAATGTTCACTGAAATTACCAGTATGCAACTTGTCCAGCAATAGGTATGCAATGTTGTCAACCACAATGATCTTAGTTATTTTACAAAAGACTGGCATTTCATGCTCCATCTTACTGCAAACTAAACAGTTTGTACTTTGCCTCAAACATCATGGTCCACATATGTAATAAAGGACCGATTTGTCTTTTGTATGCTGGGTAATGTATCATAAAGTGATGTTTGTGTATTAAGTTTTTATGTGTGTACAACTGTTTGAAAAGTGCGTGATGTTCAATTATTAAATGCTTCAGATACACAGTCATGCCCTGGCTAAGAAAAGGGGGAAAAACTAAGTTGATTATTTGCAGTAAGCTGAGCAGCGTATTCCAGTTCTCAGTTCCAGCTGGAACAACATCATCCCAAATCAAGAGAATGTTTCTCACAAGACACAGAGTTGGAATAAAATTAAGTGCTATGCTATTTCCACTGTTCTCTCGGTTGACTTTAGTTGGACGGTTTTTGCGTTCCACATACCCGTAGTGAAATGCGTTGATTCTAGAGAGAAGCGCACGTTTTGGAAAATAACATTTTCAGAGCCATATTCAAACAACAATTTTAACTCAAACTGAGCCACCCCTTCAAGAATGTCATGCATTATGCCCACAGAAGAATTACTACAAACATGGAAGTTCTGCAAACTGTTTAGTTTTGATGATTTTGTTCTTTACACCATACACAGATGGGGAGCTGTGGGTCTGACTGCAACTGATTCAAATGTATCTTTATCACGCAAGACAATCTTAGGGTCATCCTCACAGTAAGCCGTCTGAGCCTTAGACATTCCTATCAAACAGAACCGGCAAAAGTAATGACGACTGAAGGACTGTCATGACTTGCCCTCTTGGGTGAGGATCATAGGCACGAGATCACCCCCCCCCCCCCTCTCACCACAGTTTTATAATGTCGTAAATTCCATTGCATGTACTCTCTCTCCCACTCTGCAGAAATGGAAGTTAAAAATCCCTTTGTTACCACAGAGAGAGATTTTGCCGTACTGCATCATCCAAAAGTGGAGAACGATAACATATTTCTAATATAAAGAATGTTGGAAATGGTAGGAGGGACTTAAAGAACAATCATGTTAAATTCATTACTAATTTGTGATGTAAAGGACAGTAGAACAACATAACTGTGTATATTTCCCAGTTATCAGATTTACATCTAAATGTTGTGGACTTATATGATTAAATACCAAACTATTTGTGTGCAAGTTCTCTTCCCTCCTGCTGGTAGTGGGAGATGATGCAGCAGTAACAGCAGGGAGGACATATCAGTGTCCCAGTCTGAGGGCAAGCAGTAACAGCAGGGAGGACATATCATTGTCCCAGTCTGAGGGCAAGCAGTAACAGCAGGGAGGACATATCATTGTCCCAGTCTGAGGGCAAGCAGTAACAGCAGGGGGGACATATCATTGTTCCAGTCTGAGGACAAGCAGCAGCAGGGAGGACATATCATTGTCCCAGTCTGAGGGCAGGAAAAGGCAAACATCACATAAAACAATATACAGTGGCAAGAAAAAGTATGTGAACCCTTTGGAATTACCCGGATTTCTGCACACATTTTACATCAAATTTGATCTGATCTTCATCTAAGTCACAACAGACAAACACAGTGTGCTTAAACTAATAATACACAAATTATTTTATTTTTCTTGTCTATATTTGAATACATCATTTAAAAATTCACAGTGTAGGTTGGAAAAAGTATGTGAACCCCTAGGCTAATGACTTCTCCAAAAGCTAATTGGAGTCAGGAGTCAATTAACCTGGAGTCGAATCAATGAGACGAGATTGGAGATTTTGGTTAGAGCTGCCCTGCCCCTCAAAAAACACTCACAAAATTTGAGTTTGCTATTTACAAGAAGCATTGCCTTATGTGGAGTGGCAGGTAGCCTAGTGGTTAGAGTGTTGTGCCAGTAACTGAAAGTTTGCTGGATCGAATCCCCGAGCTGACAAGGTAAAAATATGTCGTTCTGCCCATGAACAAGGCAGTTAACCCACTGTTCCCCGGTAGCCCGTCATTGTAAATAAGAATTTGTTCTTAACTGACTTGACTAGTTAAATAAAGGTTACATGTCATGTGAACCATGCCTCGAACAAAAGAGATCTCAGAAGACCTAAGATTAAGAATTGTTGACTTGCATAAAGCTGGAAAGGGTTACACAAGTATCTCTAAAAGTCAGTCCACAGTAAGACAAATTGTCTAGAAATAGAGAAATTTCAGCACTGTTGCTACTCTCCCTAGGAGTGGCCGTCCTGCAAAGATGACTGAAAGCGCACAGTGCAGAATTCTCAATGAGGTTAAGATGAATCCTAGAGTGTCAGCTAAAGACTTACAGAATTCTCTGGAAGATGCTAACATCTGAGGATGAGTCTAACATACGCAAAACACTAAAAAAGAATGGTGGTCATGGGAGAATACCATGGAAGAAGCCACTGCTGTCAAAAAAAAACATTGCTGCACGTCTGAAGTTTGCAAAAGTGCACCTGGATGTTCTGTGGACAGATTAAACTAAAGTTGGGTTGTTTGAAAGGAGAAAAAAATTGAAAAAAGGCACAGCACACGAATATAAAAACCTCATCCCAACTGGAAACTATGGTGGAGGGAGCATCATGTTTGGGGCTGCTTTGCTGCCTCAAGGCTTGGACAGTTTGCTATCGACTGAAAAATTTCTTTTGCAGGGGAATGTATGGTTATCTGTCCACCAATTGAAGCTCAACAGAAGCCAGGTGATGCAAAAGGACAACAACCCAAAAGACAGAAGTAAATCAACAACAGAATGCCTTGAACAGAAGAAAATACGCCTTCTGGAGTGGCTCAGTCAGTCCTGACTTCAACCCGATTGAAATGCTGTGGCATGACCTCAAGAGAGTGGTTCACACCAGATATCGCAAGAATATTGTGGAACTGAAACAGTTTTGTAAAGAGGAATGGTCCAAAATTCCTTCTGACCATTGTGCAGGTCTGATCCGCAACTACAGAAAAAGTTTGGTTGAGGTTATTGCTGCCAAAGGAGGGTCAACCTGTTATTAAATCCAAGTGTTCACATACTTTTTCCAACCTGCACTGTGAATGTTTACACGGTGTGTTCAATAAAGACATGAAAAATTATAATTGTTTGTGTGTTATTAGTTTAACCTCTAACGAGTCACCCTCCCGGATCCGGGGTCCTCCTCATCAAAAAAGCTGACTAGCATAGCCTAGCCTAGCGCCACAGGGATATCCTATAATATAATTTCATGAAATCACAAGTCCAATACAGCAAATGAAAGATAAACATCTTGTGAATCCAGCCATCATTTCCGATTTTTTAAATGTTTTACAGCGAAAACACAATATATATTTATATTAGCTCACCACAATAGCCATACACACAACGCCATGTTTTCACCGCCAACAAAACCCACAAATAGAGATAAAATTAATCACTAAACTTTGAACAACTTCATCAGATGACAGTCTTATAACATCATGTTATACAATACATTTATGTTTTGTTCGAAAATGTGCATATTTAGAGGTATAAATCGTAGTTTTACATTGCAGCCACCGTCACAAATAGCACCAAAACAGCCAGAATAATTACAGAGAGCAACGTGAAATACATAAATACTCATCATAATACATTTATGAAAAATACATGTTGTACAGCAAATGAAAGATAAACATCTTGTGAATCCAGCCAATATTTCCGATTTTTTAAGTGTTTTACAGCGAAAACACAATATATATTTATATTAGCTCACCACAATAGCCACACACACAACGCCATTTATTCACCGCCAACATAGCTTTCGCAAAATCCACAAATAGAGATAGAATTAATCACTAACCTTTGAACAACTTCATCAGATGACAGTCTTATAACATCATGTTATACAATACATTTATGTTTTGTTCGAAAATGTGCATATTTAGAGGTACATATCGTGGTTTTACATTGTGAATACGTAGCCATAATGCACCAAATTGTCCGGAGAAATTTTGGACAGTCACGTAATCTAACCAAAAAACTCATCATAAACTTTACTAAAAAATACATGTTGTACAGGAAATGAAAGATACACTGGTTCTTAATGCAACCGCTGTGTTAGATTTAAAAAAATAACTTCAGTACAACGTACAGCATGCAATATTGTGAGACAGCGCTCACCAATTCTCCGCCTTGTTGGAGCCAACATAAACCACAAAAATACGAAATAACATCATAAATATTCTCTTACCTTTGATGATCTTCCATCAGAATGTAGTGCAAGGAGTCCTAGTTCCAGAATAAATCGTTGTTTTGTTTTAGAATGTCCGTTTCTTCTGTTGAATTAGCAACTTTGGCTAGCCATGTGGAGCGCACATGTCCAAGAACTCTTAGCGCATGGAATGAAAAATTCCAAAAGTCCCAATAAACGTCGAATAAACTGGTCAAACTCGGTTGAAAATCCAACTTTATGATGTTTTTCTCATATGTATCCAATAAAATCCGAGCCGGAGCATTTCGTCGTGTATACCTAACGCTTTTCAGAAGACAATGTGGGGTTCCCTGGTGCACAGTTGAATACTGCCAATAGAGCGGACCTGTCACTCCAAAAGCTCTCATTCGGTCTCACATCAAGCTAGACACCCCATTCAACATTCTACTGCCTGTTGACATCTAGTGGAAGGTGTATGAAGTGCATACAGATCCATAAATATAAGCCAGTTGAATAGGCAGGCCCTGACACAGAGCCCCATTTTCAGAATTTTCACTTCCTGTTTGGAAGTTTGCTGCCAAATGAGTTCTGTTTTACTCACAGATATAATTCAAACAGTTTTAGAAACTTCAGAGTGTTTTCTATCCAATAGTAATAATAATATGCATATTGTATGATCTAGAACAGAGTACGAGGCCGTTTAATTTGGGCACGATTTTTTCCCAAAGTGAAAATAGCGCCCCCTATTAAGAAGAAGTTTTAAGCAGACTGTTTCTCTACTTTTGTGACTAAAATGTTATATTATTCTAAAGGGTTCACATACTTTTTCTTCCCACTGTAGCTGCGTTTGAAACATTGCACTACCCAGGAGGGAATCCACTTACTGGTTTCGCTGACTTTCTCTGGCAGTTTTTCTGCACACTTCAGGAGGCGACGCAAATTGGTGGTCGTAGTCAGGGATTTTGCCAGTTTGATGACTTTAGGCTTCAATACAGTATCCCACTTTTCAAGGAGCTTAGAGGATGTTTCATCGTCGAACATCAGCAAAAAGTCCTGATTCACCTAAAACAGTGGATCAACTCAACTTCATGACCAACACAAAAGCATGTTCTCAATCAGACAAATAGCCTGTAGTTCTGATTCCAAGACATAGTTCATACTACATCACTCACCAATACTTTGATGTCCAGAAACCTGGGAAAGACTGCGAGGACATCTGTGCTTCTGTCTGGACTATAGACTAGCTCCTGGCGATACTGGAACACCTCCATCTTCTGATAGATTTGTTTTTCCTCGGCCGAGTGGACAACGAATGATATGGCCTCCTTGCAAGCATCACCAACAAGCTGGTGGTCTTCCTCCTATGGGTTGGGCCTCCCGACTGGGGTGAAATACTCTTCTTGATGGGTCGTAGTGAGGTCTTCCTTGATACTTTCTTCAGACGATAATTCAGATATCCTTTGCCCATGTCAGGATCATAGAAATGTTCCTTAGATGTGGGAAAATGTGGCCAACATCGTAATAAAATGGTTATTATTTTTATGACTTGATTCTATGACTGTTTGATGCCCCTTTCAGTCCAAAGTACAAGTGTCAAAATATTAAAGCAAGCATGCTCTACCAGCACTTACATAGCCTTTGGCGGATAAAGGATCTCTCAACAAAGAAAAGAGGGTCAAAATTTCAAGAGCATAACGTTCTCTCTGTTGACAAGTGGGAAGCCTCCTGAACAAAAACAGTAAAGCATACACATGCCAAATATGTTTAACCAAAGTTTTGTTGATGAAGGTACTGTATCTTTCTACAGTCTCATAATGATGCCAAATAACATGAATGTATAGTTTGATTGTTTTAATCCATTGTTTGTGGCCAGATTGGCTAATGAGAAGCTTACCCATGCATCTCTTTCATGTGGCTGATTAAGATGGCAATCATCTCTCTCTTGGTTCTGTGGTCCAATGTTTTGGTTGTCTGGTACTCATCGAATTCGTCTTGCCCACCAGGTCTACTAGTCAGAGCATCTCGGACTATCAATTAAGACAAGAGAAAAGTTCAACAATTTAGGGTTGGTTTATGCTGTCGGAATCTCCATGAAGAGCAAACATAGAAATGGGATTACCAACATCCAATATCAGTTATCATTATACGTATTTTGCTGCTTCGGAGTCGATGGCCTCATCTCCTAAGGTTGTGTGATCTCAGGTCGAAATCACTTGACAAGAAGGATAATGTGTCTGTGGACAAACTAGGTGTGAAACAGCCTGCAGGAGAAAAGTCGGAGCACAAACAATGGATCAAAGCAATCAATCTATACATTCATGTTATTGATATCATTATTTTTTATTTTATTTTTATTTCACCTTTATTTAACCAGGTAGGCTAGTTGAGAACAAGTTCTCATTTGCAACTGCGACCTGGCCAAGATAAAGCATAGCAGTGTGAACAGACAACACAGAGTTACACATGGAGTAAACAATAAACAAGTCAATAACATGGTAGAATAAAAAGAGAATCTATATACAATGTGTGCAAAAGGCATGAGGTAGGCAATAAATCGAATAATTACAATTTAGCAGATTAACACTGGAGTGATAAATCATCAGATGATCATGTGCAAGAAGAGATACTGGTGTGCAAAAGAGCAGAAAAGTAAATAAATAAAAGCAGTATGGGGGGTGAGGTAGGTAAATTGGGTGGGTAGTTTACAGATGGACTATGTACAGCTGCAGCGATCGGTTAGCTGCTCGGATAGCAGATTTTTAAAGTTGTTGAGGGAGATAAAAGTCTCCAACTTCAGAGATTTTTGCAATTCGTTCCAGTCGCAGGCAGCAGAGAACTGGAAGGAAAGGCGTCCAAATGAGGTTTTAGCTTTAGGGATGATCAGTGAGATACACCTGCTGGAGCGCGTGCTGCGGGTGGGTGTAGCCATCGTGACCAGTGAACTGAGATAAGGCGGCACTTTACCTAGCATAGCCTTGTAGATGACCTGGAGCCAGTGGGTCTGACGACGAACATGTAGCGAGGGCCAGCCGACTAGGGCATACAGGTCGCAGTGGTGGGTCGTATAAGGTGCTTTAGTAACAAAACGAATGGCACTGTGATAAACTGCATCCAGTTTGCTGAGTAGAGTATTGGAAGCTATTTTGTAGATGACATCGCCGAAGTCGAGGATCGGTAGGATAGTCAGTTTTACTAGGGTAAGTTTGGCGGCGTGAGTGAAGGAGGCTTTGTTGCGGAATAGAAAGCCGATTCTTGATTTGATTTTGGATTGGAGATGTTTGATATGAGTCTGGAAGGAGAGTTTGCAGTCTAGCCAGACACCTAGGTACTTATAGATGTCCACATATTCTAGGTCGGAACCGTCCAGGGTGGTGATGCTAGTCGGGCTTGCGGGTGCAGGCAGCGAACGGTTGAAAAGCATGCATTTGGTTTTACTAGCGTTTAAGAGCAGTTGGAGGCCACGGAAGGAGTGTTGTATGGCATTGAAGCTCGTTTGGAGGTTAGTTAGCACAGTGTCCAAGGAAGGGCCGGAAGTATATAGAATGGTGTCGTCTGCGTAGAGGTGGATCAGGGAATCGCCCGCAGCAAGAGCAACATCATTGATGTATACAGAGAAAAGAGTCGGCCCGAGAATTGAACCCTGTGGTACCCCCATAGAGACTGCCAGAGGACCGGACAACATGCCCTCCGATTTGACACACTGAACTCTGTCTGCAAAGTAGTTGGTGAACCAGGCAAGGCAGTCATTAGAAAAACCGAGGCTACTGAGTCTGCCGATAAGAATATGGTGATTGACAGAGTCGAAAGCCTTGGCCAGGTCGATGAAGACGGCTGCACAGTAATGTCTTTTATCGATGGCGGTTATGATATCGTTTAGTACCTTGAGCGTGGCTGAGGTGCACCCGTGACCGGCTCGGAAACCGGATTGCACAGCGGAGAAGGTACGGTGGGATTCGAGATGGTCAGTGATCTGTTTGTTGACTTGGCTTTCGAAGACCTTAGATAGGCAGGGCAGGATGGATATAGGTCTGTAACAGTTTGGGTCCAGGGTGTCTCCCCCTTTGAAGAGGGGGATGACCGCGGCAGCTTTCCAATCCTTGGGGATCTCAGATGATACGAAGGAGAGGTTGAACAGGCTGGTAATAGGGGGTGCGACAATGGCGGCGGACAGTTTCAGAAATAGGGGGTCCAGATTGTCAAGCCCAGCTGATTTGTATGGGTCCAGGTTTTCCAGCTCTTTCAGAACATCTGCTATCTGGATTTGGGTAAAGGAGAAGCTGGGGAGGCTTGGGCGAGTAGCAGCGGGGGGGGCGGGGCTGTTGGCCAAGGTTGGAGTCGCCAGGAGGAAGGCATGGCCAGCCATTGAGAAATGCTTGTTGAAGTCTTCGATTATCACGGATTTATCGGTGGTGACCGTGTTACCTAGCCTCAGTGCAGTGGGCAGCTGGGAGGAGGTGCTCTTGTTCTCCATGGACTTTACAGTATCCCAGAACTTTTTGGAGTTAGAGCTACAGGATGCGAATTTCTGCTTGAAAAAGCTGGCCTTTGCTTTCCTGACTGACTGCGTGTATTGGTTCCTGACTTCCCTGAACAGTTGCATATCGCGGGGGCTCTTCGATGCTATTGCAGTTCGCCACAGGATGTTTTTGTGCTGGTCGAGGGCAGTCAGGTCTGGAGTGAACCAAGGGCTATATCTGTTCTTGGTTCTGCATTTTTTGAACGGAGCATGCTTGTCTAATATGGTGAGGAAGTAACATTTAAAGAATGACCAGGCATCCTCAACTGACGGGATGAGGTCAATATCCTTCCAGGGTACCCGGGCCAGGTCGATTAGAAAGGCCTGCTCGCAGAAGTGTTTTAGGGAGCGTTTGACAGTGATGAGGGGTGGTCGTTTGACCGTGGACACAGGCAATGAGGCAGTGATCGCTGAGATCCTGATTGAAAACAGCAGAGGTGTATTTGGAGGGCAAGTTGGTCAGGATAATATCTATGAGGGTGCCCATGTTTATAGATTTAGGGTTGTACCTGGTGGGTTCCTTGATGATTTGTGTGAGGTTGAGGGCATCTAGCTTAGATTGTAGGACTGCCGGGGTGTTAAGCATATCCCAGTTTAGGTCACCTAACAGAACGAACTCTGAAGCTAGATGGGGGGCGATCAATTCACAAATGGTGTTCAGGGCACAGCTGGGAGCGGAGGGGGGTCGATAGCAGGTGGCAACAGTGAGAGACTTATTTCTGGAGAGGTAAATTTTTTTGGCTAGCTTTTTCAAGCGGAAATTCACATTCCTGTAGCTCTAACTCCAAAAAGTTTTGGGACACTGTAAAGTCCATGGAGAACAAGAGCACCTCCTCCCAGCTGCCCACTGCACTGAGGCTAGGTAACACGGTCACCACTGATAAATCCATGATAATTGAAAATTTCAATAAGCATTTCTCAACGGCTAGCCATGCCTTCCTCCTGGCTACTCCAACCCCGCCCAACAGCTCTGCCTCCCCCGCAGCTACTCGCCCAAGCCTCCCCAGCTTCTCCTTCACCCAAATCCAGACAGCAGATGTTCTGAAAGAGTTGCAAAACCTGGACCCGTACAAATCAGCTGGGCTAGACAATCTGGACCCTCTCTTTCTAAAACTATCTGCCGCCATTGTTGCAACCCCTATTACCAGCCTGTCCCTAAAGATTGGAAAGCTGCCGCGGTCATCCCCCTGTTCAAAGGGTGTGACACCCTAGACCCAAACTGTTACAGACCTATATCCATCCTGCCCTGCCTATCTAAAGTCTTCGAAAGCCAAGTTAATAAACAGATCAATGACCATTTTGAATCCCACCGTACCTGCTCCGGTGTGCAATCCGGCTTCCGAGCCAGTCACGGGTGCACCTCAGCCACGCTCAAGGTACTAAACGATATCATAACCGCCTTCGATAAAAGACAGTACTGTGCAGCCGTCTTCATCGACCTGGCCAAGGCTTTCGACTCTGTCAATCACCGTATTCTTATCGGCAGACTCAGTAGCCTTGGTTTTTCTAATGACTGCCTCGCCTGGTTCACCAACTACTTTGCAGACAGAGGTCAGTGTGTCAAATCAGAGGGCATGTTGTCTGGACCTCTGGCAGTCTCTATGGGGGTACCACAGGGTTCAATTCTCGGGCCGACTCTTTTCTCTGTATATATCAATGATGTTGCTCTTGCTGCGGGCGATTCCCTGATCCACCTCGACAAAAACGACACCATTCTGTATACTTCTGGCCCTTCCTTGGACACTGTGCTAACTAACCTCCAAACGAGCTTCAATGCCATACAACACTCCTTCCGTGGCCTCCAACTGCTCTTAAACGCTAGTAAAACCAAATGCATGCTTTTCAACCGTTCGCTGCCCGCACCTGCCCGCCCGACTAGCATCACCACCCTGGACGGTTCCGACCTAGAATATGTGGACAACTATAAATACCTAGGTGTCTGGCTAGACTGTAAACTCTCCTTCCAGACTCATATTAAACATCTCCAATCCAAAATCAAATCTAGAATCGGCTTTCTATTTCGCAACAAAGCCACCCACCTTCACTCACGCCGCCAAACTTACCCTAGTAAAACTGACTATCCTACCGATCCTCGACTTCGGCGATGTCATCTACAAAATAGCTTCCATCCCTCTACTCAGCAAACTGGATGCGGTCTATCACAGTGCCATCCGTTTTGTTACCAAATCACCTTATACCACCCACCACTGCGACCTGTATGCTCTAGTCGGCTGGCCCTCGCTACATACTCGTCGCCAGACCCACTGGCTCCAGGTCATCTATAAGTCTATGCTAGGTAAAGCTCCGCCTTATCTCAGTTCACTGGTCACGATAACAACACCCACCCGTAGCACAAGTTCCTGCAGGTATATCTCACTGATCATCCCCAAAGCCAACACCTCGTTTGGCCGCCTTTCCTTCCAGTTCTCTGCTGCCAGTGACTGGAACCAATTGCAAAAATCGCTGAAGTTGGAGACTTTTATTTCCCTCACCAACTTTAAACATCAACTATCTGAGCAGCTAACCGATCGCTGCAGCTGTACATAGTCCATCTGTAAATAGCCCACCCAATCTACCTACCTCATCCCCATACTGTTTTTATTTTATTTACTTTTCTGCTCTTTTGCACACCAGTATCTCTACTTGCACATCATCATCTGCTCATTTATCACTCCAGTGTTAATCTGCTAAATTGTAATTATTCGCTCCTATGGCCTATTTATTGCCTACCTCCTCATGCCTTTTGCACACACTGTATATAGACTTTATTTTTTCTACTGTGTCACTGACTTGTTTATTGTGTTATTGGCTTGTTTATTGTTTACTCCATGTGTAACTCTGTGTTGTTGTCTGTGTCACACTGCTTTGCTTTATCTTGGCCAGATCGCAGTTGCAAATGAGAACTTGTCCTCAACTAGTCTACCTGGTTAAATAAAGGTGAAATAAAATAAAAAATATAAAAAATCTTTGATTGTGAGGTACAGGTCTGGATGGTCCTCCATCGGGTCCAGCAGAACATCCTCCTCCACCTCAGTTTGTGATCATAAAAAATTTGTATTTTTGCTGCAAAGGGCAGTCCAAACCTATTTTGGACTACAAAAAAAGAGACTAATCAGAATACAGGGAGATAAGCCACCTAGGGGGCAACAGAATCGGTCTGACCCAAAACAAGCCCAAGGGTTCAATTAAGAAAATACATCAGACAGTTCACCTTGATTGATGACATCTCCATAAGAGAACCCAGGCTGCAACTTCATGAACTTCTTGCATGTTTGGTATTGGACCTTAACCAACATGTTACACTGCACTCCTGCAAAATGCAATTACACGCAATGTCATGTTTAAGTTATATTTGGTTGCAAACATTTTATGGTGTAGCTGTACGTATAGAAACAGTCACACAAAATGCCCCCTTATACCCTCTCCCCTTTGTCTTCCCTACAGTGGATCAACCATTTGTTCCAAATGCCACTTTAATGATAACCTGATGAGGACAGAGGGCGCTGTTTTCACTTTGGGGGAAAATCGTGCCCAATTTCAACGGCCTCGTACTCAATTCTTGCTCGTACAATATGCATATTATTATTACTATTGGATAGAAAACACTCTCTAGTTTCTAAAACCGTTTGAATTTTGTCTGTGAGTAAAACAGAACTCATTTGGCAGCACACTTTCTGACCAGGAAGTGGAAAGTCTGAAAATGATGCTCTGTTCAAGGGCCTGCCTATAAATGGGCATGATACGTATGAGTATACATGCATGTCATACACCTTCCCCTAGATGTCAAGAGGAAGTGAGAGAAGAAATGAAGTGATTATCTTGGTCTGAGGTGGAATAAATCCTCTTGGAATGACGTGTCCGCCATTTCCTGTTTTCTGGAAAGCGCGAAGATGAACTTGGAATTGCCTTCTGGAAAGCTGTCGTTATAGGCGAATACTATCGCCGGCTTTGATTTTATTTGATACATGTCACAATATCATCGTAAAGTATGTTTTTTCAATATAGTTTTATTAGATTATTGAAATTTTTTCGGGACGTTAGGCGTGTTGCGTTGTCTGTGTTTGTTGACGATGGAGAGCTTCGCGCCACTTGGCCAGTGTGCTTGCTAATTCAAGAGGGAAAAACGATGTTCTAAATCCAAACAACGACTGTTCTGGACAAAGGACCCCTTGTACAACATTCTGATGGAAGATCACCAAAAGTAGGACCCATTTTGTGATGCTATTTCATATATCTGTCGAACTGTGTACTAGTAGTTTTGCGCCCAGGTTTTGGCCACTCTCTCGCTATAACATAAGCCTTATGTCGTAATGAAGATATTTTTTTGAATTCTAACACTGCGATTGCATTAAGAACTAGTGTATCTATCATTTCCTATACAACATGTATTTTTTTGTAATGTTTATGAATAGCTATTTGGTCAGAATAGGTGAGAGTCTAATAGAAATATCCGCACATTCTGGGAAAAAGATGCTACGTTAGCATAATGGATAACCACTGATTTCAGCTCTAAATATGCACATTTTCGAACAAAACATAAGTGTATGTATAACCTGATGTTATAGGACTGTCATCTGAGGAAGGTTTATGAAGGTTAGTGAAAATTAATATCTTTTGCTGGTTTATTCGCTAACGCTAACGTGCCTATTGCTATCGCTAACGTGCCTTGATGAATGAATGCGAGATGTTGAGGTCGGTGTTGTAGCTAGTTATATAACTAGCTAGCTATCAAACCATTTTTGACCAGACAAACATTCTTAGTTATATGCGTTTTGAAGAACACATTTTTAGATATTAGCCATGTTGTTACCTTCACTTCCTGACTAGCATTATGCTGCACCAAACGAGGCTCAAATTGATCAGACTAGGTCACACCCCAATTAACACCATGCACCTGCTAACCCACTAATGTTAGTGTTAGTTGGCCTCATGAACTCAACATGCACATGGTTGAAATCACCTAAAGGTACACCCTAACTGATCCTTTTGGATTTCGATTCATTTTCTCAAATGTAATAGTTTACTAATTTTAGCGAACTAATGAAGGTGAAACAAAGTTCCCGCTAACATTTAGCTAGATAGCTAATTCATCTAGTGCTAATGTTAACTAACCATGTTAGCTCGCAATCTTCTAAATCTAAATTTATCAGATGTAGCTATATCTACAAACAAAGATCTCGACAATTCACTTAGCCAATATAACAAGTTTGTCCACCAGCTAACTTATTAAAAAATGAACATATTACTTACCTTTCACTGCTGCCAATCCAGCTGCCCTTGTACCATCGGCAATTAGATGAAAAGGAAGTTTCAAGTTAAACCTGGAAGCTCAATCAACACTGCTCAGTGCCACTGCCCTACCTCTGTACAGTAACTCTCACCTGGGAGTGTGTTCCGGCGCCGAAAAGAGATGGCCGCCTCGCTTCGCGTTCCTTGGAAAATATGCAGTACTTTGTTTTTTTATGTGTTATTTCTTACATCGGTACCCCAGGTAATCTTAGGTTTCATTACATACAGTCGGGAGGAACTACTGAATATACGATTAACGTCAACTCATCATCGTTCCTACCAGGAATATGACTTCCCCGAAACGGATCCAGTGTTTTGCCTTCCACCCAATACAATGGATCTGATCCCAGCCGGCGACCCTGTGCGACGCCGTAAAAGGGGCAAACGAGGCGGTCTCGTGGTCAGGCTTCGGAGACGGGCACATCGCGCTCCACTCCCTAGCATACTACTCGCCAATGTCCAGTCTCTTGACAATAAGGTTGATGAAATCCGAGCACGGGTAGCATTCCAGAGAGACATCAGGGATTGCAACGTGCTCTGCTTCACGGAAACATGACTAACTCAAGAGACGCTAACGGAGTCGGTGCAGCCAGCTGGTTTCTTCATGCATCGCGCCGACAGAAACAAACATCTTTCTGGTAAGAAGAGGGGCGGGGGGGTATGCCTTATGATTAACGAGACGTGGTGTGATCATCATAACAACACACAGGAACTCAAGTCATTCTGTTCACCTGATCTAGAACTCCTCACAATCAAATGTCGACCGCATTATCTACCAAGGGAATTCTCTCCAATCATAATCACAGCCGTATATATTCCCCCCCAAGCAGACACATCGATGGCCCTGAACGAACTTTATCTGACTCTTTGTAAACTGGAAACCACACACCCTGAGGCTGCATTCATCGTAGCTGGGGATTTTAACAAGGCTAATCTAAAAACAAAACTCCCTAAATTCTATCAGCATATCGATTGTGCTACCAGGGCTGGAAAAACCCTAGATCATTGTTATACTAATTTCCGCGACGCATATAAGGCCCTCCCCCGCCCCCCTTTCGGAAAAGCTGACCACGACTCCATTTTGTTGATTCCAGCCTACAAACAGAAACTAAAACAACAAGCTCCCGCGCTCAGGTCTGTTCAACGCTGGTCCGACCAATCTGAATCCACGCTTCAAGACTGCTTCGATCACGCGGATTGGAATATGTTCCGCATTGCGTCCAACAACAATATTGACGAATATGCTGATTCGGTGAGCGAGTTCATTAGGAAGTGCATTGACGATGTCGTACCCACAGCAACGATTAAAACATTCCCAAACCAGAAACCGTGGATTGACGGCAGCATTCGCGTGAAACTGAAAGCGCGAACCACTGCTTTTAACCAGGGCAAGGTGACCGGAAGCATGACCGAATACAAACAGTGTAGCTATTCTCTCCGCAAGGCAATCAAACAGGCTAAGTCCCAGTACAGAGACAAAATCGAGTCGCAATTCAACAGCTCAGACACAAGAGGTATGTGGCAGGGTCTACAGTCAATCACGGATTACAAAAAGAAAACCAGCCCCGTCGCGGACCAGGATGTCTTGCTCCCAGACAGGCTAAACAACTTTTTTGCCCGCTTTGAGGACAATACAGTGCCACTGACACGGCCCCCTACCAAAACCTGCGGGCTCTCCTTCACTGCAGCCGAGGTGAGTAAAACATTTAAACGTGTTAACCCTCGCAAGGCTGCAGGCCCAGACGGCATTCCCAGCCGCGTCCTCAGAGCATGCGCAGACCAGCTGGCTGGTGTGTTTACGGACATATTCAATCAATCCTTATCCCAGTCTGCTGTTCCCACATGCTTCAAGAGGGCCACCATTGTTCCTGTTCCCAAGAAAGCTAAGGTAACTGAGCTAAACGACTACCGCCCCGTAGCACTCACTTCCGTCATCATGAAGTGCTTTGAGAGACTAGTCAAGGACCATATCACCTCCACCCTACCGGACACCCTAGACCCACTCCAATTTGCTTACCGACCCAATAGGTCCACAGACGACGCAATCGCAACCACACTGCACACTGCCCTAACCCATCTGGACAAGAGGAATACCCATGTGAGAATGCTGTTCATCGATTACAGCTCAGCATTTAACACCATAGTACCCTCCAAACTCGTCATCAAGCTCGAGACCCTGGGTCTCGACCCCGCCCTGTGCAACTGGGTCCTGGACTTCCTGACGGGCCGCCCCCAGGTGGTGAGGGTAGGTAACAACATCTCCACCCCGCTGATCCTCAACACTGGGGCCCCACAAGGGTGCGTTCTGAGCCCTCTCCTGTACTCCCTGTTCACCCACGACTGCGTGGCCATGCACGCCTCCAACTCAATCATCAAGTTTGCGGATGACACTACAGTGGTAGGCTTGATTACCAACAACGACGAGACGGCCTACAGGGAGGAGGTGAGGGCCCTCGGAGTGTGGTGTCAGGAAAATAACCTCACACTCAACGTCAACAAAACAAAGGAGATGATTGTGGACTTCAGGAAACAGCAGAGGGAGCACCCCCCTATCCACATCGACGGGTCAGTAGTGGAGAAGGTGGAAAGTTTTAAGTTCCTCGGTGTACACATCACGGACAAACTGAATTGGTCCACCCACACAGACAGCGTTGTGAAGAAGGCGCAGCAGCGCCTCTTCAACCTCAGGAGGCTGAAGAAATTCGGCTTGTCACCAAAAGCACTCACAAACTTCTACAGATGCACAATCGAGAGCATCCTGTCGGGCTGTATCACCGCCTGGTACGGCAACTGCTCCGCCCACAACCGTAAGGCTCTCCAGAGGGTAGTGAGGTCTGCAGAACGCACCACCGGGGGCAAACTACCTGCCCTCCAGGACACCTACACCACCCGATGTCACAGGAAGGCCATAAAGATCATCAAGGACAACAACCACCCAAGCCACTGCCTGTTCACCCCGCTATCATCCAGAAGGCGAGGTCAGTACAGGTGCATCAAAGCAGGGACCGAGAGACTGAAAAACAGCTTCTATCTCAAGGCCATCAGACTGTTAAACAGCCACCACTAACATTTAGCGGCCGCTGCCAACATACTGACTCAACTCCAGCCACTTTAAAAATGGGAATTGATGGAAATTATGTAAAAATGTACCACTAGCCACTTTAAACAATGCCACTTAATATAATGTTTACATACCCTACATTACCCATCTCATATGTATATACTGTACTCTATATCATCTACTGCATCTTGCCATCTTTATGTAATACATGTACCACTAGCCACTTTAAACTATGCCACTTTATGTTTACATACCCTACAGTACTCATCTCATATGTATATACCGTACTCTATACCATCTACTGCATCTTGCCATGCCGTTCTGTACCACCACTCATTCATATATCTTTATGTACATATTCTTTATCCCTTTACACTTGTGTGTGTGTATAAGGTAGTAGTTGTGGAATTGTTAGGTTAGATTACTTGTTGGTTATTACTGCATTGTCGGAACTAGAAGCACAAGCATTTCGCTACACTCGCATTAACATCTGCTAACCATGTGTATGTGACTAATAAAATTTGATTTGATTTGATTTGATTTATATTAGCACAGATGGTGTAAAAACAACTCAACACCTCTTAACACTAAAAATGTAACACCAAGAAAATGAAAACGTGTTAATGTAACAGTTTAACTTTACGTCCATCCCCTCGCCCATACCCAGGCTCAAACCAGGGACCCTCTGCACACATCAACAACTGACACCCACGAAGCATCATTACCCATCGCTCCACAAATGCTGCGGCACTTGCAGAGCAAGGGGAACCACTACTTCAAGGTCTCAGAGCAAGTGAGGTCACAGATTGAAAGGCTATTAGCGCGCACCACCGCTAACTAGCTAGCCATTTCACATCGGTTACATTAACACTGGCCAGTTTGCTCTGTACTGGAAATGTAATATAGAGAAAAGAGGGTAATTCTCACATGTATTTTACTCTACTTTCTGTATTGTAGAACAATGATCTAGAAGCTAAAAAGCTAAGCTGTCACAGAAATGATGGAAAGTAATCTCCCTGTAGTGACCCTTCACCAAGATCTAAGTAAACATGCAGGCCAAGGTCATAACATAAACACCTTAAGGACGATGACGGGCTTTATAATGATGTTCCCCAAATCTAATAGCATTTCTGTACGAACATGATAAACAAATTATATCAGGGGTTTGCTGGCTGTACTTTACAAGATTACGGGGAAAAAGCCCAGAGGCTCAGGGGATTCAAAGGTCAGTGTTCCCACTGGTCCATAAAGATTTGGATGACTGGTTGCTTTAGTGCAATACAGTCCTGTAGCCTAGCCATGGCTGTTTTCTGTGGAAACTGTTTAATTTCTGATGTTGGAAAGAGAGTCCGAATTTCCAACTGAATTTCCAATGAACATGACAGAAAGTGTCATACTTTACACAGTGTGTTTCAACTGTATATTTCATGTTCAGTTTACCCTGTAAAAATGTATCTGGCATGTTTGGTGAAAAGCGACCTGAGACAAGCTCCACAGCCAATTGAAATACTGTATCCTGAGATTGAATCAAACAAATATGGGAGAATGTTAAACTCTGAATAAATGTATTCTAAACATGTTAACCTCTCTAATGGACTTGCCCGCACTTGTATGGCTCTAGCACACTGCAGTTTACTTGCAAAATATTACTACTGTAAATGTGTCACTTATTAAATATCTCCAAGGGAAAATAAGTGGGCCGTGGTTTAAATTACTGAACAAAAATACAAAGTGCAACATTGTAAAGTGTTGGTCCCATGTTTCATTAGCTGAAATAAAAGATCCCAGACATTTTCCACACGCACAAATTCTATCAAATGTTTCTTCTTTGCCAAGATAATTGATCCACCTGACAGTTGTGGTTGAAGCTGATTAAGCAGCATGATCATTACCCAGGTGCACCTTGTGCTGCGAACAATAAAATAACATTTTATCCATGGCAATTTGAATGCACAGAGATACCGTGACGAGATCATGAGGCCCATTGTCGTGCCATTCATCCGCCTCCATCACCTCATGTTTCAGCATGATAATGCACAGCCCCATGTCGCAAGGATCTGTACACAATTCCTGGAAGCTGTTTGGGTTGCTCTGGATTTATGTGTACGACAGCATGTTCCAGTTCCCGACAATATCCAGCAACTTCACACAGCCATTGAAGAGGAGTGGGACAACATTTCACAGGCCACAATCAACAGACTGATCAACTCTATGTGAAGGAGATGTGCCACGCTGCATGATGCAAATGGTGGTCACACCAGATACTGACTGGTTTTCTGATCCACGGCCCTACCTTTTATTAAGGTATCTGTGACCAACAGATGCATATCTGTATTCCCAGTCATGTGAAATCCATCAATTAGGGTCTAATGAATTTATTTCAATTGACTGATTTCCTGATATGAACTGTAACTCAGTAAAATCTTTCAAATAGTTTCATGTTGCGTTTCTATTTTTTCAGTGAGCCAGACAGAACTAGGTTTACATAGAGAGAAAAAATGGTCTCTGTTTGAGGGCAGAGTGACGACATTGTAATGATCTGTGTTCGGCTCAAATAAGAGTGTTCATCCTCTCAGAACACTCTTCAGTTGAGGAGAGATGCTCACGGTGATGATACATGGGGAATGAACACAGAGGACGTGTACATCAGGAAGGAGACCACAGAGCTCTGGAGATCAGGTGAGTTAACATTAAAGCCAATTGGCATCTTCATGGAATGAAAAAGATGAAAGGGGAAAGATGTTTCATTATGATTAACGCCAATGTTTTATGTTCGGAAAGTTTATTAGATGAGGTGCCTACAAAATGTTGGCCAAATGAAAAAAAGTTATTCTAAGAATGTGAGAAGGAGAGATGATTCAAAGTGGCTGAATTATAACAGATCCAAGTTAGAAATAGCAAAAATGTGGATACACACCTCAACATATAATGTATGGGCCATTTTTATGGTCAGGAAAATGAGTACTGTATGAACATGGAGCACACAGAAGCTAAACAGAGGTCTGAGCTTATTTGAACAGTTTTGAAATGTGCTATTGTTTCAGTTATGTAATGGACTAACTTACAAGTCATGGCAGTACTATGTTTGTCTTGTCAGAATGAATCAAGGTTTACTAATGTTAGCAGACTTGAGGGGTTCCTGAGCATCAGTGAAACATTATGCCGGTGTCTGTTTCTCATTATTCATGTCCAGTATTTCACTGTTAAAAGAAATATGTATGACCAGAGAGAGCAGGAAACACTCCTTATGTGGGTTCCAGAGGCTGGTGGGAGGAGCTATAGGAGGAGGGGCTCATTGTAATCGCTGGAATGTAATTAATGGAACGGTATCAAACACATCAAACATATGGAAACCACACGTTTGACTCTGATCCGTTAACTCCATTCCAGTCATTACAATGAGCGCCTCTTCCTATAGCTCCTCCCACCAATCTCCACTGGTGGATTCTCATGTGTTGTCTCTTTTTTCTAAGGATGTTGCAGTTCAATGATTGTTCAAACATGTGAAAAAACATTGAAAAAAGACGTAGATAAAACATTATTTTCGTCCAGTTTCCCAATGTTCCTGAACACAACCGAGGGTCTCTTCCCCACTGAGGGCCCAGACTCAAAGCTGGACTGGACCGAGTTGGACCCCTATAACTGTACCAACTACACAGCAGCCTGGGACTGGCTTTCCTCCTACCAGCCGGTCTACATGGTTCTGCTTAGCATTGTGGGCGTAGTGGCCAACGGTCTGGTCCTCTGTGTCTTCTGTTTGCAGAGGAAGCCATGCACCGTGGCTGATGTCTACCTGGGCAACTTGGCAGCTGCAGACCTGGTTATGGTGTCCTGTTTACCCTTCTGGGCTGCCACCATCGCTAACAACTACCACTGGGAGTTCGGCGAGCCCATATGCAAGCTGGTCAATGTGGCCATCTCCATGAACTATTACTGTAGTGTTTTCTTCCTGGTGCTGGTTAGCGTCGATCGCTACCTGGCTCTGGTCCGGCCCATGTTCCAAAGCCGACTGCGGAGGGTGGCCTGGGCCAAGTGCATCTGCCTGGGGATATGGATCGTGGGGTTCCTGCTGAGTTTGCCCTTCCTGGTCTTCCGCAGGGTGAAATACGTGGCCAAGGCTGGGGTGATGGCCTGCGTCCTGGCCTACCCCCATCCGGACTGGGAGATCCAGCGCAACGTCACCAATAACGTGGTTGGGTTCCTACTTCCGGTGATAGTGGTGTCGTACTGCAGCCGCCACATCGTGACCAGTTTGAAAGACGGTCAGATCAGAAAAACTCCCGGGGTGAGGTCAGAGAGGAAGGCCACACAACTGGTCCTGACTGTCCTCACGGTCTTCCTCATCTGCTGGACGCCCTACCAGGTGGTGCGCTTCCTGGACACGCTGGATTACTTCCAAGTCACGCCAGGATGCCTCTGGGGTCACATTCTGGACATTACCATACAGCTGTCCACCTACCTGGCGTACGCCCACAGCGCCATCAACCCCTTCCTGTACGTCATTGTGGGGAGACAATTCAGGAAGAGGGCAAAAGAAGTGTTCGGGACAATGTTAAAATGCAGGTTGTCGGATAAATATTTCCTGACGGTAAATTTCACCTCCAGTGGAAGACTGGCCACTCAAAGGATACAATGTACACAACTTGTGAAACAAACTGTGACGTGAAAAGAGTCTGTCTGGATATCCGTCTGTCCTCTGAAAGAACTGATCCAGACTGAAACATTTCATCTTCATTTGGTTTTGCTTATTGTAAATATGTTCTGTCTTGAAACTGAATGGAACTCTGCCAGTTATTGCTGAGAAATCAAATGAGGTGAAAAAGTGATCAGGGATATACAGCTGACTTCTGTCTTCGTTTAACTTGTAATTACCGGCAGACATCTGTTCCCAATCATCAGGAGGTTTATTTCTGCAAATAGTCAGTTTGGCTGTCTACAATATTCGTTAGCTTTATCTAACTCCTGTTGTAATTCATTTGTTGATTTATGTAGAGTTAATATGAATAGCTACAGACTCCATTCGGGTTCACGATCCTAAAGATTATTTATGTGGTAATGAAGGCACTAAATAACGACTGTCTGGTGTAGAAGATTAATCTAAATGTGATCTAGAAAGTATTTTATTGTCATAGAGACCCTTTTAACTTTGATAGAGTGTGCTATTATGTTAAATTATTATTCTAGAGAAGGACTATGAATGGGACATGCTGACTAATTGAAATGTAAAAGGTAATATTGTCTTTTGAAAAGCTCATGTTAATTTTTCTTCTTGGAGGTTATGATTTAAGCTTCCATATTTCTTAACAATTCTGCTGAAAATGTGTATGTATTGCATAAAAATGACTTTTGTATGTATTAAAATGCTGTCCACTATAATGTGTTGATATAAATTAACCCATGGCTTGAGTAAAGAGAGATCTATTTCTCAGTAGTCTATGTGCACTGTTGACACAGACTAGTATTTAGTCCTTTGTCGTCCTGCAGACAGGCTTGCTACTGCATACCCTCATTGGCTCCCAGACAGATGGAGAGGTTCTGCACAGATTTGGTCGGGCCATTGTAAAATGGCCACTCTGGCTCTGCCAATGGCAGCCATTAAACATGGCCTTAAAGAAGTCTAACAGAAACTGGCACAGATTACCATGCATGTTTGGGCATGCGTAACATTTCGAGGGATAACCAAGCCATTTAAACCACCTCTAATCAGGGCGGAACAATGTTTAACTCAAACAAATGTATTTACATTAAAGAAGCACGACACCCCATAGACATATAATGACATCCACTGCTCTGGTGCTCATTGTATGAGAATGTACTGAGCTACTCAGATAAGCAAACTTCCACAGTGTTCTATGTTACAATAATGGTGAGGAGGCGGAGCTGTCCATCAATATGCCTATGATTAGGTTCTTATGTTCTTCACATGCTAAACAGGAAGATACTATCCTCCTGTGCCCCCTTGGGGCGACACACTGGCCATTAACATACTCTATTATAATGTACAAATAATGATGTTGGAAGAGTCTGCCATGATGCTGTCATTAGAGATGCAGTCCTGGAAATAATAACAACCACATTATTGGGACTCGCTGTGCTTCACAGCTATGGGTTTATCAATTAGACTGTTATGGATGGAACTCATGAATAAAATGAGCTCCCTCAGGGCATCTAGTTGTATTGGGTTATAACCTGGGTTGTGTTCAGTAGTTTAAAAAAAAACTTGTTGAAGTAGAGTGAAACGGAGCGGTACTACCTGAAAGTGTCCAATAAGAATGCAGATATTTGTCATGTTTTGCTACGGTATGCGCCATTAAGCATGACCCTGATGTCAACCCAGAGTACATATATTCTTAATTCCATTCCTTTACTTTAGATTTGTGTGTATTGTTATGAAATTGTTACATATTACTTGTTAGATATTACTGCACTGTTGGAGCTATAAACACAAGCATTTCGCTGCAACTGCAATAAGTCTGCTAAACACGTGTATGTGACCAATACAATTTGATTGGATGAGTGGAGATGGACTTGGATCTGTCAGCAATTCTGAAGGTCGCCACCAGAGATGAGTATGTTACCACAGATTGCACTAATAACTGCATTGAAATGCACTCATGAAATGAACAAAATAAAATCTGTAAAAATATCAACTATGCTATAAAGGATCATATTCAGACTAAGGGTTTACACGTTAATTGCACAAAGGAAAACAAGGTGGTGTTCCTTATTGGAATTTTAAAGGTCAAAACACACATAGGGACTAACTAAATGAATTTACAAAATATGTCTGTTTATATAGGATATCAACTCATATTGCAAATTTTCATAACTACAAATTTTCATAACTTTTGTATGTATCAAAATGTTGGCCAATATACTGTGAGGATATAAATCAATCCATGCCGTGTTAGAATAAACAGAGCTCTATTTCTCAGTAGTCTATGTGCACTGTTGACACAGACTAGTATTTATTATGGCAGCTCCTAACGGTGATATATGGAGTACTTTGCTTACACCAACATTGAGCTTGTTTCAGGCCACACTGTGCTCTCAATATTTCTGCCTACAGTATTCCCCTCTATGAACCCAACCAAAACATTGTCCTTTTTTGATAAAATGCACACACAACTCAATGTCATAACAATACATTTATCAGCCTAAATCCTCTCAAATGTTTCCCCTTCAAAGTTAATTTTATTCCAAAGATGAGAACTTGTATGAGCATAAACAGCAAACCTGTGGGACTCACTCTCTGATGCAATCCATGAAACATGCTCCGAATTCAATGAACCTTTAGAAACATCTCACGGTCCTCTGAGTTGTCTGGAAGCTGTTTAAAGGATGTCACGAAGTAATTACCAGAAAGTTCTTTCTCGTTTGTTGTCCTGCAGGCAGGTTTGCTACTGCATGCCCTCGTTGGCTCCCAGACAGATGGACATGTTCTGCAAAGGGTCACTCGGGCCACTGTAAAATGGGCACACTGGCTCTGCCAATGGTAGCCATTAAACATGGCCTTAAAGAAGTCTAATAGAAATTGGCACAGATTTCCATACATGTTTGGGTCTACGTATAATTTTGAGGGATAACCAAGCCATTTAAACCACTTCTAATCAGGGCGGAATACTGTTTAACTCAAACAAATGTACTTACATTAAAGAAGCACGACATCCCATAGACATATAATGGAATCCACTGCTCTGGTGCTCATTGTATGAGAATGTACTGAGCTACTCAGATAAGCAAACTTCCACAGTGTTCTATGTTACAATAATGGTGAGGAGGCGGAGCTGTCCATCAATATGCCTATGATTAGGTTCTTATGTTCTTCACATGCTAAACAGGAAGATACTATCCTCCTGTGCCCCCTTGGGGCGACACACTGGCCATTAACGCATTATAATGGACAAATAATGATATTGGAAGACTTTGTCATGATGCTTTCATTAGAGATACTGTAAATAATCATATTTATTGGGGCTCACCGTGCTTCATGGCTATTGGATGTATCATTAGGGTTTCAGCAGGGAAGCTGGTGAAACCCTATTGTATTTGCTGGTGTTCGTTATTATTATACAGGGTTCTTCCCCCAAGGAAAATAACATGCAAATTATCATGAGATGATAAGCCCTAGACCACCCCAACTTGGCATGATGGTAAAGGCCCATGGGCCACACCCTCTCATGCAATACCATGCCAATTGGCTACATGGTGGAGCTATAACAAATTACTGAAAATGCAAACTTTGAAAGTTCACGCCACTCATCCCTTTTGAGCTAGAGTCCTGGTTTAGTATGTAGGTCCCTCTCCTCACAAGGAGCAAATTTATCTCAAGGACCCATAAAGTCCACCATGATGCATTTTCCACCATTTAGAATTTTGTGAAAAACACTTAAAACGCTACTCCTCTGGCAACGAATTACCGATCTGCACAAAACTTGATATCTGGCATTTATGGACGAAGGTCTCTCAACGCACTGTTGTTTGGGCTAGTATGTCAAACAACATGGCCACTAGTCACCAATAAACATTCACATGGGCGTGATCTCGCACAGACATGCCTATACATCAGTCACAGATATTTGTATTGTAATAAAACTTAGTACACATGTTGCAAACAATGTCAAGACTCAACATATGCAAGCACCTTCATAACGACCACATGTTGTCGCTATATCAGGCACATTTTTATATCTCTTGATCTGTGAAATTTGGCACACATGCCAAAGTCTAGTTAAATTCTAAAGTATGGTTAAGTTTGGCCACATTGTGGCGCTGTTGGACAGGAAAAAACATTAATGTTTTCAATGGCTCATAGCGGCCATATTGTTTCAGCTAGAGTCTTGGAGTCTTGGAAAATGCGAGTGAAGATGTGCATCCATATACTGTATTCTATATACCAAAATGTGGTGCCGAGCCGGTCCAGCGGTTCACGAGAAGATGACGAGCCGGTCCAACGGTTCAGGAGAAGACGACGAGCAGGTCCAGCGGTTCAGGAGAAGACGACGAGCCGGTCCAGCGGTTCAGGAGAAGATGACGAGCCGGTCCAGCGGTTCAGGAGAAGACGACGAGCCGGTCCAGCGGTTCAGGAGAAGACGACGAGCAGGTCCAGCGGTTCAGGAGAAGACGACGAGCCGGTCCAGCGGTTCAGGAGAAGACGACGAGCCGGTTCAGCGGTTCCGGAGAAGACGACGAGCCGGTCCAGCGGTTCAGGAGAAGACGACGAGCCGGTCCAGCGGTTCAGGAGAAGACGACGAGCCGGTCCAGCGGTTCCGGAGAAGACGACGAGCCGGTTTAGCGGTTCCGGAGAAGACCACGTTTAAAGTAGTTAACATCATTGAAAATGGTCCAAAATACATCAAAGCATATTATATTGAATGATCAGTTTGATTTTGAGTTCTGATTTGGCAAGCGTGATAAACAGTGCAGAAGTAGCTCATCCTAGAGCGATGCAGAGCTGATAACTCACGCATTTGCCGTGAAACACGCATTTGACCCTCTTCTCACGGAGCACCTCTTATATCTCACGCATTGAAAAGTACTGCTTTTATGTTTCTAATTAGTCCATTCTATAGTTCTATAGAACTAGATCTACCATTCTATAGTCAGCGCGTTAACTTTTCAACTGTGCTCCAAATTGTTTTGAAATCGGACCATCTGCACCTGAAGCGGAACCTCTATCATTGTCCTGTCTTGCCACAGCACCGTGAACCGTGGGAATCTGAAGCATTTGATTGGTCTAGTTATGTAAGGGATCAAGGAGATGGGATACATGTTTTAAAGAAACACCCCTCAAGATTAGAGAGGAATTTATTGGCAAGAGAGAACGTTCTCTGTTGAGTTTAGAAAAACTTGAAAAAGAGCAGCAAGGTAGCGTTGTTTTATGTACAATGTTGTCAACAAAATGACATTGCTGTCCCTATTGCAGAATGCAGCCTTTTGACAGCATGCACTATAGTTGATTTATTATACACTTATTAGTCCCCTCGTTTGGTGATTTGTGTTCATGCTGTGACAATGAAAAGGCAGCAAACAGACCTAGAGTATGTTTAAGCAGGGAAGTTTGGTGACCTGACCTAATTTTGGCCAACAGATTGTGAACCCAAAAGTGTACGTTTGATTCTGGAGGGGGGACAATAAATAGAAACAGAATTTTGTTAGGGTGTAGGGGAAGATTTATGTCATCTTGTCTTCAGGATATTTTATTATTTAGTTACTTTATTTAGTCTGATCAGTGAAACAGTTATCATTCTTAACAATGGGATAATATATAGGGTAATTACTGTGCTTGTCAGCAGGAACTCTACTGTTATTCTCCACACTTCTTTTAGCTTTAAAGCAAAAATTCTGTATAGGGGTTGTGCCAGGGGGCAATGAAATGCACATAGAACATCTCACTCCAAGCTGGCAGCCCTGGCAATGTGTCCAATTTGTCCTGATGGTGGCACCGTGGGTACACAGCCGAACCCCGGCAACGCTGCTTGCAGCTTTAATTCAGACTGTTATGGATATAAGACATGACTAATATGAGCCACCTCAGGGTATGTAGTTGTATTGGGTCATAAACTGGGTTGTGTTCAGTAGGAAAAAAGCGTTTTGAAATTAAGTGAAACGAGGCCTGACCCTGATGTGAAGATTTACTTTTTATTTTATTTTACCATTATTTTACCAGGTTAGTTTTATTGAGATTAAAAACCTATTTTGCGAGAGTGACCTGGCCACAAAAATATAAAAACATAAAAACACAAAGCATGACAGTTCAAAAACATCCGTTGACACATTGAACAGGCACATTTGATTTGGGTGTAGTTCATTAGGCAGCCACCAGAGGTCCGTTGTTACCAGAGATTGCACATGATTGAATCTCATGAAAGAAGCTAAATAAAAGTCGGTCAATAAAATAACAACCATGTAATAAAGGCTTGTATTCAGACTACTTACCATTTACACGTTACTGAAATTGCACAGAGGAAAACAAGGAGATATTCCGTATTGCCATTTGAAAGGCCAATACACATAGGAACTGTTTAAATTCCGACTCATATCACAACAAAATCATAACTAATGTAATTAATTTTCAAAACTGCTTTTCACTAAGGACAGCATAATGGTATATATGTATTGGGACGTTATAATCAATGGTTTGATCATGAACAGGTATTTAAATAACTTGAAATAGACTTCCACAGGACCTCTGTATTCGCTTGCATTCATAGCTCTGATGTCACATACCACCTCAGGGCAGTCTGGCCAATCAGGCTTTGGCACATTTGGAGTTATATATACTGTACTTCTCCATAGTATACTTCTCCATTATTTAGAGAGTATATGCTGCCCCCTAGTGCTTACAGAGTACCATAGCACAGGCTATAATGAAATAGATCTAGATACCACTCATTCATTTATTGATTTGTATTTATTCAACCCTTCTTTTACCAGGTAAGTTGAGTATACAAAACATTAGGAACTCTTTCCATAACAAAGACTGAGCAGGTAAATCCCGGTGAAGACTATGTCCCCCTATTGATGTAACCTGTTAAATCCACTTCAATCAGTGTAGATGAAAGGGGGGAGATCGGTTAAAAAAGTATTTTTAAGCTGAAAGGGTGAATTGGCAAGACAAAATATTTAAGTGCCTTTGAACTGGGTTTGGTAGTAGGTGCCAGGTGTACTGGCTTGTGTGAAGACCTGCAACTCTGCTGGGTTTTTCATATTCAACAGTTTCCGATGTGTAACAAGAATGGTCCACCACCCTATAGACATCCAGCCAACTTGACACAACTGTGGGAAGCATTGGAATTAACATTGGCCAGCATCCCTGTGGAATGCTTTTGACACCTTGTATAGTCCATGCCCCGACAAATTGAAACTGTTCTGATGGCAAGAGGGGGTGCAACTCAATATTAGGAAAGTGCTCTTAATGTTTTTTACACTCAGTGTATGTGATAATCATTCATTTACATACTCACATATATACTTTTCTTTTAGACATATACACATAATCTATGGTTGGACTCATAAGACACCATTTCAAGTATTTCCAATGCAAATTCTGCATCTAGTGGACTGGCACTCTTGAGCTTCAGGTGCACAGGATTTCAACAGGTTTTCTGAGGAGCTTGTGTCTATCTGACCACCACCATTCTGTGGAGGCAGTGAGCTGTTGGACACAGATATCGCCACAAAAACACTATGATTGGCAGATGACCAGGCTCCAGTTGCCTTGGTAACAATATGCAGATGTCTGGCACATCATCACAAACAGATTTTTAGAGCTGTGGAAGCTGTTGCAGCTTGTTGTCTCTGGCTCTGCCACCTTGGGTGTACATCTTCCCTCAGTGTAGCGGAAGAGTAATATACAGTCTAATCCATTTAATATATTATCCCTCTCTTTTCAGATCTTTACTGGGCCTATGAAGTAATTTATAATCCAATGGTGGTTTTGTAATGTACAGGCAAGGTTCAGTTGAGTATTTCTTATTCTGTGGTATAGCTTTTGTGGTTACTTTGCTTTTTGATTATCATTCAAGGACAGGAGTTTCCTTACTTAATGGCATCAAACACAAAGTATATATATATACAGTATCTGAAGACAAATCCTGAGTCAGACTATAAAGCCCTGTTTAAATCCACTCCTCTGCTCCAGTCCCCATTGCTGTGGGCTCCTGAGTTCCTTCTCCTTCATTACTACAGTACAGAATCCCCAGAAAAGCCAGGTCTGAATTGGATGTTGTTATTAAGATAGACAGGCTGAGCTGTTTTTAGTCTGTTTTTGTCAACAACCTAGGTAGTGACTCATGATGTGTAAAACCTCCAGCTTAACCCCAGGGTAATACATCCAGCCTAACCCCAGAGTAATACATCCAGCCTAACCCCAGAGTAATACATCCAGCCTAACCCCATGGTAATACATCCAGCCTAACCCCAGAGTAATACATCCAGCCCAACCCCAGAGTAATACATCCAGCCTAACCCCATGGTAATACCTCCAGCCTAACCCCATGGTAATACCTCCAGCCTAACCCCAGGGTAATACCTCCAGCCTAACCCCATGGTAATACATACAGCCTAACCCCAGGGTAATACCTCCAGCCTAACCCCATGGTAATACCTCCAGCCTAACCCCAGGGTAATACCTCCAGCCTAACCCCATGGTAATACCTCCAGCCTAACCCCATGGTAATACCTCCAGCCTAACCCCAGGGTAATACATCTAGCCTAACCCCAGGGTAACACCTCCAGCCTAACCCCATGGTAATACCTCCAGCCTAACCCCATGGTAATACCTCCAGCCTAACCCCAGGGTAATACATCCAGCCTAACCCCATGGTAATACCTCCAGCCTAACCCCATGGTAATACCTCCAGCCTAACCCCATGGTAATACCTCCAGCCTAACCCCAGGGTAATACATCCAGCCTAATCCCATGGTAATACCTCCAGCCTAACCCCATGGTAATACCTCCAGCCTAACCCCAGGGTAATACATCTAGCCTAACCCCAGGGTAATACATCCAGCCTAACCCCAGGGTAATACATCCAGCCTAACCCCATGGTAATACCTCCAGCCTAACCCCAGGGTAATACATCTAGCCTAACCCCAGGGTAATACCTCCAGCCTAACCCCAGGGTAATACATCTAGCCTAACCCCAGGGTAATACCTCCAGCCTAACCCCAGGGTAATACATCCAGCCTAACCCCAAGGTAATACCTCCAGCCTAACCCCATGGTAATACCTCCAGCCTAACCCCATGGTAATACCTCCAGCCTAACCCCAGGGTAATACATCTAGCCTAACCCCAGGGTAATACATCCAGCCTAACCCCAGGGTAATACCTCCAGCCTAACCCCATGGTAATACCTCCAGCCTAACCCCATGGTAATACCTCCAGCCTAACCCCAGGGTAATACATCTAGCCTAAACCCAGGCAGAGGAGCCTCAGTTGGGAACAGACAGACTTAACAGAAGCCTGTGGATGAAAGAAAAAATATATATATATATAAATAAATAAAAAATAAAGTGTTTGAAAGAAAACTAATCCTATTTGGACCCAAGTCTGCCACACATAGTAACCCACACGAGGAGAAGGCTGTCACAAAGCACACTGCAAACAAAGCCTCCTAATCCTACTGTAATGAAAGACAAGAGCAATGGCTCAGGTAGACAATAACCAACCTAATGAAATAGACAGCCCAGCTTCCCAATCTACACTGGAATACAAGCGTAAAATGAATTAGGCATAACCCCAGAGATGTGATGCTTTGACCTGCTCAGTGCAGCCTGCTGCATATCTTAGCCAGATGTTTGCAGAGAACATGCAGGAGCAAGAGAGGTATTCAGGAAATAGAAACAGCATATTCCTCCACGGCAGCAATGAACAATATGTACATAGGCCTACAGAGTTTGACCAAATAATGTAACCAACTTAGCCTTACTCATATTTATCAGTCATCTAGAACAGTATTTCCCACCTCCAGTCCTAAAGTACCCTCAACAGTACACATTGTTGTAGCCCCAGACTAACACACCCGATTCAACTCATTGAGGGCTTGATTATTAGTTGAAAAGTTTAATCAAGTGTGTTTGTCAGTGGCTTCAATGAAAATATATACCTTTGGGGGTACTGTAGGACTGGAGTTGGGAAACAAGGTTGGGGGTACTGGAGTTGGTAAACAAGGTTGGAGGACTGGAGTTGGGAAACACTGTTGGGGGTACTGGAGGACTGGAGTTGGGATACACTGTTGGGGGTACTGTGGTACTGGAGTTGGGAAACACTGTTGGGGGTACTGGAGGACTGGAGTTGGGAACCACTGTTGGGGTACTGGAGGACTGGAGTTGGGAACCACTGTTGGGGTACTGGAGGACTGGAGTTGGGAACCACTGTTGGGGGTACTGGAGGACTGAAGTTGGGAAACACTGTTGGGGTACTGGAGGACTGGAGTTGGGAAACACTGTTGGGGTACTGGAGGACTGGAGTTGGGAAACACTGTTGGGGGTACTGGAGGACTGGAGTTGGGAAACACTGTTGGGGTACTGGAGGACTGGAGTTGGGAAACACTGTTGGGGTACTGGAGGACTGGAGTTGGGAAACACTGTTGGGGGTACTGGAGGACTGGAGTTGGGAAACACTGTTGGGGGTACTGGAGGACTGGAGTTGGGAAACACTGTTGGGGGTACTGGAGGACTGGAGTTGGGAACCACTGTTGGGGTACTGGAGGACTGGAGTTGGGAACCACTGTTGGGGTACTGGAGGACTGGAGTTGGGAACCACTGTTGGGGGTACTGGAGGACTGGAGTTGGGAAACACTGTTGGGGGTACTGGAGGACTGGAGTTGGGAAACACTGTTGGGGTACTGGAGGACTGGAGTTGGGAAACACTGTTGGGGGTACTGGAGGACTGGAGTTGGGAAACACTGTTGGGGGTACTGGAGGAATGGAGTTGGGAAACACCAATCTAGAGCAGTGTTTCTGAATCCTGGTCCTTGGGCGCCAAAGGGGTGCACATTTGAGTTTTTGCCCTAGCACTACAAAGCTGATTAAAATGGTCATCAATAATTAAAAAACCCTCACCTCTTTGAGTCCCCAGGACCAGGGTTAGGAAACACAGATCTAGACTAATGCAACATAACACATCGAGGATTATCATTATCCCAACCTAATAGATCCAAGTGATTTGTCCTCCTCACTAATTAGATTCTCTATATCAAAGATTAAGCTCGGGCCATGCTGGGCAAGTCTCCAAAAAAGCAAAGACCAGGGAGGTCTGATGTGGGAATATTCCGCTACAGTCATCCAATAAACATAATTTATATTGACATGGAGTCTTGTCTGTTCGGCTAAGATTATGAGCATATCTGGAGACTGTCCATTTAATACATAACATTTGACTTGGTATTCCATTCCAGGTTTGTCACTACCCACTGGGCACAGACGTCAATTCAATTCGGACAAACAGGTCTGGGAACAGGGAGGGTAGTGAATACACAAACAGGTCTGGGACCAGAGGAGTGAAAGCACAAACAGGTTTGGGACCGGAAGGGTGACAGCACAAACAGGTCTGGGACCGGGGGAGTGAAAGCACAAACAGGTCTGGGACCAGAAGGGTGACAGCACAAACAGGTCTGGGACCGGGGAAGTGAAAGCACAAACAGGTCTGGGACCAGAAGGGTGATAGCACAAACAGGTCTGGGACCGGGGGAGTGAAAGCACAAACAGGTCTGGGACCAGAAGGGTGATAGCACAAACAGGTCTGGGACTAGAAGGGTGATAGCACAAACAGGTCTGGGACTAGAAGGGTGATAGCACAAACAGGTCTGGGACTAGAAGGGTGATAGCACAAACAGGTTTGGGACCGGGGGAGTGAAAGCACAAACAGGTCTGGGACCAGAAGGGTGACAGTACAAACAGGTCTGGGACCAGGGGAGTGAAAGCACAAACAGGTCTGGGACCGGGGAAGTAAAGCACAAACAGGTCTGGGAGCAGAGAAGTGAAAGCATACCCAAACACATTTCAGCCCCGTTTGGAGAAAAAAGCTAATCAGATGCTTGATTAAAGTGTGTATGTATTTAGGTATATTGAAATTAACCTGAATATGTTTGTATGTGGTTGCATGCCTCTATTGAATGTCTTGATTATTGATTAGATGGCAATGGTATGGTCCAGGTGAGATCCAAACTGGGGGAAAAGATGGGTTGGCAGACAAAGTCACGAAGATGATGTGCCCCCATCGATGGGGGCGGAATCAGTGCTTTGTTATGATTTTGAATGGTCAGAGAGCTAGCAACTATGACAAGAAGCTGCTATGTGGGGAATTGTAGGTGGCTCGTTTCATCAAGATGTATCTTGTTTTTGATACCGTGTCTTGTTTAAAGATGTATTAAATTATTTCATTTCAATGCTAATATGGCAAAAATAATCGCTAGTAAGCTAACCAACAACTGTAACAATGTATTTGAGAGACAACAAGTGCTCATTGTGCAAATGTATTTATGTTTTCAATAAACATGTGGAGGCAAAATATAGTTTACATGTTGTCAAAAATCTAAGCCAACCCCGTCTTTTTTGCCTCGTAGTTGCACAAGCGTCAGTTTTGTTGCTAAACAACCAACCCGTCTATAGACCAAAATGTATGGCTGTTTGTTTGTCCCGTGAATAAACTCAGACTTCTGCTGAAACAGAGGGCTCCTGTTTCTTTATTTCCCTGGGTAGTCACCTGTTGAAGCATCCCAGAGGAAGGATCCCTGGGTAGTCACCTGTTGAAGCATCCCAGAGGAAGGATCCCTGGGTAGTCACCTGTTGAAGCATCCCAGAGGAAGGAATGCTGTTTTGGATCTGGGACCAGGCTAAGAGAATAATGCATCTTTTTTTTCTTTTTTCTCTTTTCTCTTCCTCATTCATAGAATGGATTTAATTTAATTGTTATCATTTCCCACAGGAACTCTTGTGGTCACAGCCCAGCAGTAGCCTCCAAGTGAGTTGGATGGATGGATGTTTTTATTCTCCATTGTATGTCCGTCTTTGTTCCACTGTGGATCTCTCTCCATCTCTCCCTCCCTCTCATTCTCTCCATCATTGTTCGTATGATGTTCTGTGGACCCCTCCCTAAACGTCTCTCTCCTTCACTCTTTCATCCCGCTGACAGTGGCTTTTTGTCTTTGATATTTTCTTCCCCCTAGAATGTATTTCCAAACCACTTTCTCTAGTTTTCTTCTTCTGGCTAAACAGCTTCACAGAGGACAGCTCCCTTTGTTCAACTATAGATGAGGATGAGGCTCTTATAGTTTCTATCGATTTACTGTGCAAAGAGAAAGACCTCATCATCACCTCCTACTCACACTAACCTCCATATACTGACAGGTAGGAGAAGTGATATATATATATATTGGCCCACGGGGGGTACAGGGGCACGTGTCCCATTTAAATATATATATATATTTTTTAAGTGTTTCTCTGTAATACTACTAGCTACCTAGGAATGTTATGACATGGCCCAGATTGGTTCCCAAACTCCCAACCTCATAAGTAGCTACCAAGAAGCCATTTCAGGCTATCAATCAAGTTAGAGTAGCTAGCTTTTTTAACTATCTTAGCTGGCATGTCTGCTGACAAGGTTGGTAGACGTTAAGCAATAACTAAATGTGCTGAATAAGACTCACATTCCTTTCAATCTTTTACCCAGATTTTAGCAGAGATGCAAAGAAGCATATTTAGTATGCTTTAGGAGGATACAGACAGCTCAAGAGCTTAGATATGCAGAAAAATGTACATACAGTATATAGTATATATATTATTATTTTTACCGAAAATTAAGCAAAAATGATTATGCCTCTAGATTGCTGGAAAAAACTGTTTCAGGTGTTTGAAAAATGCAAAATTCTCCAACCACCGGCAGATACCTGGCCCGACCTGTGGCCTCTACTTTACAAACACGTGACCATCCTCTGTCAAGCCTCTCTGTCGTTTTTTCCCATTAACGTTACGACCACGGAAATTGTTGATTCTAAAGGAAAGCTTCGTCAGGATTTAATGCAAAGTCTCAACACTTACATCACAAAAAAGAGAAGAAAGATAACTTCATTTTGATTGGAGTTCATTTTTTGTGGAATTGAAAAAAGTTATACTTTAATGCAGTTGAAATGTTTACAAAATAGATGCAGTGAAATGAGAGAAACGTCTGAAAATGAACACTCTGGCAAACAATGTAAAGTGTGTTTAGATAGGTGTAATCTAGAGCCATGCATGTTGATTAATCCAAGGGTATCCTGCTATTGACACACTTGTTGAATTATGCAACAGAACGTGACAACAACAATAATGAATGAGGCAGTCTAAACAGCGCAGGTGAGTGCAGGTAGGGTAAACAGAGCAAGTGTTTGGTGGTTGCAGCCATGTTCCTCCCCTTTATGTTAATGTTGTCATATATGCAAATACACCCAGTGTACAAAGATGTTGATGGAGAGGCAGACGTGGGGGGGTCTTAGTGAGATTGAGACTCCGGGCGACCCTACCTCCATTACCGAGCATACTACTCGCCAATGTTCCATCATTAGTGAATAAACCTGACAAACTCAGAGTGAGGATCTCCTTCCGGAGGGAAGTTTTTCACTGTACCCTCCGACATCCAAACAGATGATATACAACCACCGGGTTTGACAGTTCATCGAGAACATAGGAAGTGAACAAAAGCGGAGGGCTCTGCTCATTGACCAATTACAAGTGGTGCGATGGAGGAAACGTACAGGAACTTCTGCTCTCCCGACTTGGACTACCTGGTCATCAAATGTCACCCTTTTACCTTCAGAAAGAGTTCTCAGGGATTATCGCCACGGCTGTGTACATCCCGCCCCATGCCGACACTAAAAATACTCTCAATGATCTTCATTGGAGCCTGAACAAACTGGAGGCTGCTTACCCAGAGGCTGTATTAATTGTTGCTTAAACAAAAGTAAATTGAGAACTGTGCTCCCGAATTACTATCAAATAAATGTACTGTCCAACTCTCGAAGATTCTATGCTGGACCACTGCTACAAGCCTTTTCGACACGGGTATAAGGCCATCTCCCATCCTTCTTTCTTTTCTGACCGTGACTCAGTTTTGCTTCTCCCCGCCTACAAACAAAGACTAAAGAGGGAAGTTTCAATAGTCAGGTCTGTACAGCGCTGGTCTGACCAATCAGAATCCTTGCTCCAAGACTGTTTTGATTGTGTAGATTGGAATATGTTCCGGGTCAGTCTGGAGATAACATCAATGAATAAGCTGACTCAGTAACCGGATTCATCCAAAAATGCATAGATGATTTTATACCGATAGTGTCTTTCAAAACTTATCCGAATCAAAAACTGTGGATTGATGGCAGCCTTGTCGGGAAACTGAAGGAGAGACCAGGAACAATTGTATGGTTAAACAGTACAAATACGACCGACGCAGATTGATCAACATGGCGAGACACAAGTATAGAGACAAAATGGAGATACAATTCAGCGGGACGGATACGACCCTCTCAACGGACAATTACCCTGCCCACATCCCAGTGGACATTTATATATATAATTTGAAAACATCTACAGTATATGTTGTTATTATTACTAGATTTGTATTTATTTGTTATTGTTTCATTTACACCTGCACTGTTAGAGCTCAGAGATGAAGAATTTCACTGTACACTGCAGCTACATTTCACTGCACCCTGCAAGTACATTTCACTGTACCCTGCAAGTACATTTCACTGTACCCTGCAAGTAAATTTCACTGTACACTGCAACCACATTTCACTGTACACTGCAACTACATTTCACTGTACACTGCAACTACATTTCACTGTACCCTGCAACTACATTTCACTGTACACTGCAACTACATTTCACTGTACACTGCAACTACATTTCACTGTACCCTGCAACTACATTTCACTGTACACTGCAACTACATATCACTGTACCCTGCAACTACATTTCACTGTACCCTGCAACTACATTTAACTGTACCCTGCAACTACATTTCACTGTACCCTGCAACTACATTTCACTGTACACTGCAACTACATTTCACTGTACCCTGCAACTACATTTCACTGTACCCTGCAACTACATTTCACTTTACCCTGCAACTACTTTTCACTGTACCCTGCAACTACATTTCACTGTACCCTGCAACTACATTTCACTGTACACTGCAACTACATTTCACTGTACCCTGTGCATGTGACTAAATAAAAAATCCTCTAAAAAGTGACATTTGACAAACTGAATAGCTGAATTCCCACCAAAATCCATGAACTCCATTCATTATTTGTCCGTGCCAGTAAAATGTTTTATTTGCTATAATTCAGTCATTATCCGAAAGGCTTTTGTCCAATTTTGATCTAACATAGTCAGCTGGTTGATTATCTTTTGAACCAATAGAACTTTAAGGCTGAGAGCCAATGGTTCCCTATCCAGCACACTATCCTCCTCAACTGGTTCACCACAAGGGTGCGTCCTTTCCCCACTGTTGTTTGTACCGCAGAGTAATCACAACTAGACATATCATGAAGTTTGCAGACAACTCGGTTATCGTGAGTTTTTTACAGGATGAGGAGGCGAGCCATGACCCAGTGGTGGAGGAGTTTTTTAGATGACTTGACCGCTCCAATTTAGAACATAATGTCAAGAAAACCAAGGATATGGCTATTGACTGCCACAGATACAGACTGTGATAGATGGTGAGCCAGTGGAGACCGTTGATCGATTCAAGTATGTTGGCACTTTCCTTGACAGCAAACTGAGTTTTGAGGCCAATGTGGATGCTATCTGTGCAAAGTGAAATCAGTGCTTCTTCCTGATAGAACATCCTTCCTGGTCTGCTGTTTTGGTCATGTCAATGTAAAGAGTAAGAGCAGGCTGGGTAACATTGTAAAACTAGGTAGCAGGATCATTGGTAGGAACATAACTGGCCTTTCTCACCTGTGTCAGACACTAGTCACACTGGTGGTATTATAAACATGGAACACTTATCTGTCATTACAGAAGTATTGATCCTCTTTAGGAGTGAAGAAGGGAGGAGCCATGCAAAGAAGGAGGGAGAGACCCATAAGAAAGGGGGGACCCAGAAGAAGGGGGGGACCCAGAAGAAGGGGGGGAGACCCATAAGAAGGGGGGGACCCAGAAGAAGGGGGGGACCCAGAAGAAGGGGGGGACCCAGAAGAAGGGGGGGACCCAGAAGAAGGGGGGGACCCAGAAGAAGGGGGGGACCCAGAAGAAGGGGGGGACCCAGAAGAAGGGGGGGAGACCCATAAGAAGGGGGGGACCCAGAAGAAGGGGGGGACCCAGAAGAAGGGGGGGACCCAGAAGAAGGGGGGGAGACCCAGAAGAAGGGGAAGCAACCCTTTTTTCTTAACCTATTATTTTCCTCCTCTTGTTATGTCTGTTGCAGCAGGCTACCCAGCTGTGTATCTCACTGTGGCTGCAGACAAGACAATGACAGGCATGTAATAAAACAGGGTAATATTTGTACAGCTATATGGTTTTTATTTAATGTCAGAGATTGCCTGGGATCTGTAACCTTTAAAATGCCCTATGCAGAAATAGCTGCAACAATTTCCTGGTTGCTAAAACTCAAATAGTTTGTCTAATTTCAGTTTATGTGACAAAATAGTCGTGAGGAAGGGGGGTGCGACCCTGCCATGGTGGAGAGGCCTGGCTAGACACTTTACAGGAAAATAAAACATATTGTCCTCTGAGACAGAGGTGTGGCAAGGCAAGAGTCAGCCGCAGTACAGATATTATATATTCATCTAACATGTTAACTATTGAAAATCCCTGTAAAAAAATGAACTGTGGTCTAGAAAGTGTTTGCGTGGGCGAATGGTGAGTTTGTCGGCTTATCATGGAAACTCACTCAGCCCAATTGCTGAGATTTACACGGATAACGGTTTCCATGGCAACCACACACCTTGCCGCATCACACATTGTATGATTTCTTTGGCGCACCTTGTCAAGGACTCCTATACATGTGTGTCTTCATATGAGCGAGGTGTGTGAGGTGTGTGAGGTGTGTGTGTGTCCCTGTTAGAGAGTGGCGTTGTAGATTAGAACACAGAGTGCTGAGATAAAGCACAGATCAAGCTCGTGGCCAAATCAGCCAAGTCAATGTGACTCTCGAGTCTCTGATCCTTGTACATTCTTCCCAGTTCTGTCCCTCACAGGACCACTCCTTTTTTCTGCTGCAGTGCTAACATAACACTGTCAGTGTTGGCTACATTCATAAGTCGTGACTGGCGAAAAGCAATCGTGATTCTGTTCCCCTACTGACAGATATCCTGGGAGTTGATAGAAGGAAATCACCTCAGTCCAAGCTGCTAAACATCAGGATTCATTCATCACTTTGAGACATCGCTGAAGGAGGAGGCCTGAGGTGACCATATGGCACTGAGGCATAACAGCTGGTCTTCAGTCTACATGACTGGTACTGGCTGGCACTGGCTGAGTGACTGAGGGTTGAGGATGTGAAGGGTGGGGGAGCAGAAGTCAGGATGGACAGTGTTTCACTTCAAAGTTCCTTAGGGTTAGAGTTTAGGGAAAATTGGATTTTCAAGGATAGTCAAACATATGCTGTTTGTGTGTGCATGTACACGGGTGCTTATGCATGCACAAGTTTGTAAGTACCTGTGTGTGTGTGTGTGTGTGCGTTCACTGTTCAGTGATATTCCCTCTGTCCTCATAGCCACACTGCCAAGGCAATACCTCTGTGTGGAACTCCGGTGAACACCCAGGAAGTCGCGGACCTGTGGGACATTAATATTAGTCACAGATAGACTGACAGTGTGGCCAGTGAGCCTGCGGAATGATAGTTTTAGGTAGCAGGAGCGGTAAAGTTCACCAACTCTTTCAATGATCCTAAATATTATATTTGATGTGCTTGCCTGCAGAGATTTGTGTTTAGTTGGCTGTGGATATAGTTGGTGGTTTATTCAACAACACGTCTCCCGGGTGGGTTAGAACTGAATTGGTGCTGTGACCTATAACCTGAACCCAGCTATGTTCCTCACTGTGGCTGCAGACAAGACAATGACAGACACGTAAAGAAGCAAGGTAATATTTGTACAGCCATGTGATTTATACTCCATGTCGGAGATTGGCTAGGATCTATGACCTTTAAAATTGCACTATGCAGAAATATATATTATTTCAGCTGTCTGAAGCTGGAGTACAAAACTGAAAGTAAAGACGCAAAAACAAAAACTTATGAATGGGAAGCATAGAAATAGTGCACATAGAACAGACCTACAGCTTCTTAGACTTGCTTTCAAGTAGAATGATAGATCTCCAACCCATATTTCTATGTGAATTTGGTCAAGTTGACCAAAACGTTACATATTGCGACTTTAACATAATAGAAAATCTGATTGGTTTGATGGTTTGATGTTTAACAGCTCAAGCATTAAAAAAGTGGATAAAATATCATCACACCTGCTTGTATTGTTTCTTTCCATTCCCTGATTATACCCTAGCCAGGTTTACATCAAAATACACAGGAGCAATCACTGTTAATTGAATGTCTCACCCAAGTCCTCTGCTATAATCTGTAAGCCTATTTCTAGCAACCTTACAGGAAGAAAGCTCAATAGATGTGATGTTGTTGAATCAGTGGTGTTGTTACCACTGCTCTGTAGCTGTTGACGAGGATAGACATAATGTAGGAGGATGTGTGTCTATAAGAACTGCCAGTGTGCGATCTGTCTGAAATGGGTACTAAAACTCCCATCACATCTTGGAAATATGCTAATTTCAACCTTATGCCTCAAAGGCCTGCTAATTTCAACCTTATGCCCCGAAGGCCTGCTAATTTCAACCTTATGCCCGGAAGGCCTGCTAATTTCAACCTTATGCCCGGAAGGCCTGCTAATTTCAACCTTATGCCCGGGAAGGCCTGCTGAGATAGTTACAGCCCTTTATTCTAATTCAAATTCATGATATATACCTATTGATTTTTGAAGAATATCACTTATAAATGCCTCATATTTTGCTCAGTCAAGCTGTATGAGTTGATATTCCTGACCATTATCAGGCAAGACAATAACCCATCTCCATCTACAGTGCAGTTCGTTCAAACTCAGGCAACAATGGAGGTCATTAATGTCAATAACACTGCCAGGTTCCGGCTTCTTTGAGCTTTTCATGGCTCAATAACGCACATAGCTGCCAACACTGACACTAGATCTCTGTTTGTTATGGAGGTGTCCCTGTATACCAGCCCGATAGATAGAGACAGCCACGCAGCACAATCTTGCACTACATTGGCACCCATCCTCTTCAATTAACCTGCAATTGATCTGCATGCACTCTGTAGTTTCCATGTTCCATTCAAAATAAAACACCGAAGCTCCTGCTTCAATCTGCCATCTTTCTCCACAGCTTCGCAACAACTTTCATGCGAGACCAAGAGTACACTCTTCGTAGTTGCTAAATAATTTAGCTTTCCTCTGCTTTAAGTATAATGTTGTCTGATGTTTAACTCTTTGCTAGTGCTGTTATTACCTTCAAATTCACTCTTCTACAAGACTATACATCCTCTAAGATGAACAGCAACACCTAACTGGGATGGGAGACACTGATCAGTATAAAAGAGGGTTTTATATAAAAATGATCTATACATGTTTTCATAGCAGGAAACAGCCCTGAAGATTAAACAGGGGGTGTTATGAGGAGCAGACACAGATGGCCTCAAGAGGGGATTGTTTGTTTGTGTTCCAACAAGGTCATTGCCAATGAGAGTGAAAGCGATACACGGCTGGATACTTCCTTTTTCCAGCTCGATGAAAACCTCTGATAAGGTAGACTGAGAAATAGTGATGTTGGCAACACAATAACTCTACGCTCGAAGGAAAAAACAAGCAACTCCCAATAGCACTTCATTCAGTGATATTTATTTCCAAAAGGCACTCACTACATTTAATGTAATGGTGGCACAAGTAATACTGTGAACAACGTCCAAATACCGAGCAGGTGTTGCCCATGCTAGATCAACATGGGTAGTTAAAAATGCTATGCTAACCATCCTCTTCTGAAGCAAGTGGTGGTATACAATCAATACCATATAGCATTAATATTTTTGCAAAATAGCATGCTTTTGTGTTCCATGTCTTTTTTAATAAGCATTTATTTGTAGCGTTATAGCATTGAGAGTCCTTTGCTGCATTCACACCATGCTAATTCTGCACCCATATCAATGCAAACACAAGGAATTAAAATTTCGGTGTGTATATGCGTGTGTGAAGTGTGCGCGTGCGAGTGGCTGAGAAATTGAGGGAGATATACATAGAGGTAATGTTATTTAACCCATGCATCTTAAAGGGTTTGTAATTAGATTATTATAATACTATTAGTAAACCACAATTGAAATGCAAAGTTGATTCGTGCATGTTTTCAGTGTTATTATCCCTCTGTTAGAACACATCAATGTTCTTTATAGAACACATCAATGTAACATGGTACACTATATATAAACAAAGATGTCGTCTCAGAGTAACACACTGTATTCAAGCAAATCCTTGGATTTTTTGTATCAAACAAGTTACCGCCAAAAAAACTCTGTGTCCCAAATTCTCAAATTTGACAGTATCCTGTATATGCAATTAGTGGCATTTTCTCCTTCCTAAGTGCATTGTGGCTAATCTTCGGTTCCATTGTCAAACTGTCATCTTCTGAAAGCCATTCTAAGCGCAGCCAAAGCTACTCTTTTACAAAGTGTGAATGCAGCATCCTTTAGTCACATTTCAATGACAACATTAGGACCACAAGCCCTGAGATTCAAGTTTTAAAGAAAGTTCATGAAGTTGGTAGCGTAGTCATACACTTAGACATTAAACAGCTTAGCTCATGTAACATGCACACACAATGTGGCCGTGTTCATTCCTTTTTTTAATCCATTTTCCATAGAGTTTATGTATTGTGATGGAATGAGACCAAATGACCAAATCTGAGTTACTCTCCAGTCTTTCAAAGTTTGTTCTTCTCTCAGCAGCTCAGTTCTCTGGTCCTAAAATGACCTCAGATAGTGGACTATGATAGTCCTAAAAACTATGTGCATATAGGTCACAGACTCCCCAAAGAGACATCATAGCAGTCTTCCACTGCATCTTATTTGCTTTATTTTTGACTCTTCTGATTAGCAGCCATCTTCTCTTCCCTCAAAATAAAACATGACCATCATTTTGGTTGTTCTGTACCACTGAACCCCGAATCTCAATATTTTACCACGTGATTGTAGAAACTGATGATGCCCATGTCTTAACTTCAGGTTATTACGGCACAGTGAATATTGAATAACATTACATAGCACACAGGGACACAACTGTTCCCCTAATATCAAGCACACAAAGGAGTGAGAGAGATGTAAGGCACATACGGTAGTGATGTTTAAAACATATTTATCTCAGGAGGAACAGCCAACAGTCTTAAGGATCCATCTGGATATGCAGCTCCTTTTCTTACAGTTCAAATGTCTCCTCCTCAGTTTCTTTATCTTTGGTCTGTAGTGGTATGAATGGTACTGTAAAACCGTTCTGGGGCTTGCACACTTCCACGAACAGCGGCAGATCGGACAGGCTGGTGTTGAACTCTTTGTCTAACCCCTCATCTTCCTCATCTTCCTCCTTACTCTCCCCCATCTCTATGGGCGGAGTACTATAGGGCCTGCATCGTAGTTGATCTGGGATGTTTTTCTTCAGCTCGCGGTTCTTGCTCCTCTTGGCCAGCTTGGTGACAGAGCCCAAGCGATTAAAGATGTTGTCCTCCGAGGCCGCCACATTGTCAGACCGGTGTGGACCACACTCGGCCCCTCTCAGACGCAGGTTGTTGAGCTTGGTATCAATGCTCTCTTGGGACGAGGTCTTGTAGGGGTTGGTGTCCAGGCTGTTGAAGACAGCACGGCGTTCCGGGGAGAGCATGTCCATGGAGACGGCCCGCTGGTCCAGGCCCAGCTGACGGCGCTCCATGCTACGGATGGTGGCGGCCCGCTGGAGCTTGTCGCTGACCTCCACACTCAGGCGCCGCCGCGTCTCCCGGAACTCTGCGCGCACGTTGGCCTTCCACTCAGCCGCGTGGGCCTTGATCTCACCGACCTTGTGTATGTCAAGACAAAACCAAGGTAATTTCACACCATTAAATACTATAACGCATGACAATACAAATGAACCGACTATTACCTTAAATGAATAGTTTACAGAATTGGTGAAAGTAACTACCCACTGGTCACATATGTCAATTCAACGTCTCACCATTTAGTTGAGTTGTGAAATCCACAAAACTTTTCACATTGTCATTGGATTTAGGTTAAAAGTTGGGTGAAAAAAATTAAATACATAAGCCCATGTAGTATTCAACTACAACATTCCAGTTCTATACCATAGTAGTATACCGTAGTCATATAATCCTACCTCCTCTTTTGTCTTCTTGGACAGAACCCTCAGCCAGTCACCGATCATACTCAGCACAGCAGCGAAATAGGCCAAACCCACCAGGATCCAGAACCACACCAGTGGTCTATACCAATTACGATACTCCACCCTCCGGTCCCCTCCTGTAGGATGGAAACAAACAATGAAACGGTCAGCATGATGAGAGACCTGGGTCATGTTCAGGAGTGCTAACCATATCAAAATATTTTTTAACTGAAACCAAAAATGTGTGTTTCCTATTGGATAAGTGCATGCAGTCCCTCCCTGTTTCAGTTCATTTTCCTCCGTTTGGTGCCTAATGAAAACAACCCTGATAGATTATTTTGGAACATATTTATTTTATTATACATTTTTTACCCCTTTTTCATGGTATCCAATTGGTAGTTAGTCAAAAATCCAGAGAACAGAAACAACCAAAGCTAATTTTCTGAAGATAAGCGTTTGTGTGTCAAAGAGCGATTGGAAAATAAATTATAAGTACGGTGCGGCAGCAGCTCTGTCAGAGATCGAGCTATGACAGCCTGGTAATGGACATCAATTTCACTAAGACAATAGACAATTGCTTTTCACATTATGAGCCCTCTCCACGTTCACCAAGACCCCTCCATGAATGATAAATATATAGCCACAGTAGAAATGGCACAGCAGGAAGAAATGACAGCCATAATAGAGTTTAAAGCTAAATGAATGGGTACAAACAGTTGTTAGAATGAAAAATGTGGTAATATTTCAAAAAAGGCACGAGCACATCTGATCTGATCTTTTTCACAAGTGCATGGTAATAGTTGAATAAGATGAGAAAAAAGAAGAAACCCGCACACTGCTCTTGATAGCATCACTGCTCTTTAATAAGCTTTACGTATCGACCACAAGGCCTTCGTCAGAGCAAGAGCAGTGTGCGGGTAACACTAATTTAAATGCTTTATTAGTTGTTTTAAGCTTGTACTATATGAGCCTTTATGTCTTAGTATAAAGCTTATAATGTGATGTCTGACTCAAAATGGCAGCAATTTAGAGATCATTATCAGATAAACATTTGGTTATGGCACCTTCACTGCCTAAACCTTACAGTACAGAAATATGCTAGCTCTCACCTGCCACATAGTCTCCTATTCCAATAGTTGTCAGAGTGATGACAACAAAGTAAATGGCCTCCAGTCCTGTCCAGCCTTCTATGTGTTTGAAGATGACTGCAGGGATGGTGACGAAGAGGATGCAGCCCGCCAGGATGAAGAGTAACGTGGAGGCCACTCGGATCTTTGTCTGGCTGATCTGGTTCTGTTTGCGCTGGGGGAGGAGAAGAGGACACACACACAGTGGAGGCGATGGAGGTCATTTTAACAGAAGGCACACAGTGTGTTGTCGTTCTGTGGTGGCATCCCTACTGAGTTCTAGTGATGACATTTGTGACGCTGACAAGGTGGCATCTATTTATCCACTCTGACACCGCCTGGTGATGAGCTAAAGATGCATAAGATGCCTGATTAGATCAAATGAGACGTAACGGTGTTGTGGCTGTGGGCTGTCACAGAGGCATAGCTCACTCAGTACAGCTTTCACCCAAGAGGTATATTCATTATGCAGATTGTTGCAAAACGTTTAGTCTGTTCAAAATGTTTTGCAACAGAAATCGTTTACTCAAAATGGAAAATGTTTTGCAATGAATACGAGAGTTTCTATTGCACAAAGTCAGGTAGGTCCCTATCCATTTTTTCCCGTTCGGTTCTTAAACAGTAAATTGTTTCCGTTGCGAGGCGTAATGAATACCCTCCAGGTATTCCTGTTTGACTGCAACACTATAAAAACTCAGAGCAGATTGAAGCTGTTGGGCAAATCAGAGTAAAGCATGACAGCCATCACCACCTGCTCATTAACAAGACATAATGTAGACCCCATATATCACTAACAGAGGATAATACCTCACTCACTATGTGCAAACTTTCACTTTCAATTTGGAAAACCCCCTGCTCTCTAATCTCTAGTCCAGGGGTATTCAACCTTTACCCTACGAGGTCTGGAGCCTGCTCGTTCTGTTCTACCTGATAATGACTTGCACCTACCTGGTATCCCAGCGGAGCAATTAGAAAATGCAGTGGAACTGGCTTGGAGGTCCAGAGTTGAGTTTGAGGTCTCTAGCCTATCACCATCTCACATTTAAAAGTTATTTTGATAATCGATAATTATTCTTATAGTACATCAAAATAGCATCATCATTATTCATATTGTTCATGCTGTGGATTACTGTATGCTGTGAACTTACTCTGAACATTTTCTCCACCTTCGCGATGCTTTTCACAAAAATGGTCCCTAGCTGGTCTCCCACACCGGCTAGCAGAAACCCAAACAGAGGGATGCCGAATATTGCATACAGGATACAGAAAATCTTCCCACCCTCCGTGCTGGGGGCAATGTTACCGTACCCTGTGGAAGGAACAGAGAAGGAGAAGAGGATGTTTTTCGGATGTGAAAAGCCTTACACCTCTATATCCTATCAACGGCAGACAACCACAGTGGGTTTGTGCAACACCAAATCCTCTTCCCCATAGACTTATAGACACACTGCTATCTACAAAAGGCTAACATGGGCTGTCTGCTAGCTAAGCTTCTGTCCCTTTGTCCACCGCTTGCAGAGTGTCAGTTTCCATTTGGAATCACAGAAGGGGGTAATAGGCTAGTCCAACTCTTCTGATTTAATTAGAGACATGCCACTGAATTGAAAGTGAAAGGTCTCCTTCCACCCCTCCATCAAACTAAAGGCCTTCTGCCCGTCCATCAAACTAATGGCACTACCTCAGGTAAAATGTTGGAATGTTTCATCAACCAATGCACTTGACTTGAACTACACCAACACTGCCTGATAACTACTCAAAACATCCTCCAAATCATTCCTAATCCTGTTGAAAATTAATAACAAACCAACAAAGCAGTAGTGAACCACGAAGGTGAAACATCTAGTTTAGCTACATCAGCTTTCCACCGTCGTCAAGGAGATAATGGAGACCATTACTCACTCTGACAGTAGCATGACTCCCAGGAGCAGAGCAGCTCACTTTATTTCATCTGACAGGAGCCTCATACTCACACACCAATCCCACATTGATATCATATCAAAACCCCCGAGGGGCAGTTTGCTGGTATGGAACTTAATTCACAGCTGAACATTCTACCAGCTACGCGGGTAGCTAATAAACGATCCTGTCTTTTCAAATCAGTGACGTTGACAATACCATTCTTGTGAGTATCCCAAATGTAATACTATTGTTTTAGGTGAGCAGAGGTTTTAGTTACACTTTACTTGGATAGTCGGGATAGTCCATCTGTAGATGCTCTACAGATAGTATGACCATCTGTTGATAGGAAACTGCTTGCTGAGGTTAGGGTTAGAATAAGGGTTATGGTTATGGTTAGACCTAGGGTTAGGTTTAGAATAAGGGTAACGGTTAAGGTTATGGTTAGACCTAGGGTTAGTAGTTAGTTGAAATGTTACTGATAGTCTGTGTTTCACGGAATTGTGGCTGAATGACGACATGGATATTCAGCTAGCGGGATATACACTGCACCGGCAAGATAGAACAGCAGCACACTCCGGTAAGACGGGGGGGGGGGGGGGGTCTGTGCATATTTGTAAACAACAGCTGGTGCACAAAATCTGAGGAAGTCTCTAGATTTTGCTCGCCTGAAGTAGAGTATATTGTGATAAATTGCAGGCCACACTACTTGCCTAGAGAGTTTTCAGCTATACTTTTCGTGGCTGTTTATTTACCACAACAGACAGATGCTGGCACTAAGACCGCACTCAGTCCGCTATAAGGAAATAAGCAAACAGGAAACCACTCACACAGAGGCGGCGCTCCTAGTGGCCAGAGACTTTAATGCCGGGAAACAAATCAGTTCTACCAAACATGTTAAATGTGCAACGAGATGGGAAAAAAATCTAGATCACCTGTACTCCACACACAGAGATGCGTACAAAGCTCTCCCTCGCCCTCCATTTTGTAAATCCGACCACAACTTTATCCTCCTGTTACCTGCTTACAAGCAAAAATTAAAGCAGGAACACCAGTGACTCGGTCTATAAAAAAGTGGTCAGATGAAGCAGATGCAAAACTACAGGACTGTGTTGCCAGCACTGACTGGAATATGTTCCAGGATTCTTCCGATGGCATTGAGGAGTACACCACAATAATGACAATCACAACAATACTGAATGAACACTTGTTTTAACTTAATATAATACATCAATAAAATCAATTTAGCCTCAAATAAATAATGAAACGTTCAATTTGGTTTAAATAATGCAAAAACAAAGTGTTGGAGAAGAAAGTAAAAGTGCAATATGTGCCATGTAAGAAAGCTAACGTTTAAGTTCCTTGCTCGGAACATGAGAACATATGAAAGCTGGTGGTTCCTTTTAACATGAGTCTTCAATATTCCCAGGTAAGAAGTTTTAGGTTGTAGTTATTAGAGGAATTATAGGACTATTTCTCTCTATACGATTTGTATTTCATATACCTTTGACTATTGGATGTTCTTATAGGCACTTTAGTATTGCCAGTGTAACAGTATAGCTTCCGTCCCTCTCCTCGCTCCTACCTGGGCTCGAACCATGAACACATCGACAATAGCCACCCTCGAAGCAGCGTTACCCATGCAGAGCAAGGGGAACAACTACTCCAAGTCTCAGAGCGAGTGACGTTTGAAACGCTATTAGCACGCACCCCGCTAACTAGCTAGCCATTTCACATCGGTTACACCAGCCTAATCTTGGGAGTTGATAGTCTTGAAGTCATAAACAGCGCAATGCTTGAAGCATTGCGAAGAGCTGCTGGCAAAACGCACTAAAGTGCTGTTTGAATAAATGCTTACGAGCCTGCTGGTGCCTACCATCGCTCAGTCAGAGTGCTCTATCAAATCATAGACTTAATTATAACATAATAGCACACAGAAATACGAGCCTTAGGTCATTAATATGGTCAAAACCGGAAACTATCATCTCGAAAACAAAATGTTTATTCTTTCAGTGAAATACGGAACCGTTCCGTATTTTATCTAACGGGTGGCATCCATAAGTTTAAATATTCCTGTTACATTGCACAACCATCAATGTTATGTCATAATTACATAAAATTCTGGCAAATTAGTTCGCAACGAGCCAGGCGGCCCAAACTGTTGCATATACCCTGACTCTGCGTGCAATGAACGCAAGAGAAGTGACACAATTTCACCTGGTTAATATTGCCTGCTAACCTGGATTTATTTTAGCTAAATATGCAGGTTTAAAAATATATACTTCTGTGTATTGATTTTAAGAAAGGCATTGATGTTTATGGTTAAGTACAGTCGTGCAACGATTGTGCTTTTTTCGCAAATGCGCTTTTGTTAAATCATCCCCCGTTTGACGAAGTTGGCTGTCTTTGTTAGGAAGAAATAGTCTTCACACAGTTCGCAACGAGCCAGGCGGCCCAAACTGCCGCATATACTCTGACTCTGTCGCAAGAGAAGTGACACAATTTCCCTAGTTAAAAGAAATTCATGTTAGCAGGCAATATTAACTAAATATGCAGGTTTAAAAATATATACTTGTGTATTGATTTTAAGAAAAGCATTGATGTTTATGGTTAGGTACACGTTGGAGCAACGACAGTTCTTTTTCGCGAATGCGCACCGCAATCGATTATATGCAACGCAGGACACGCTAGATAAACTATTAATATCATCAACCATGTGTAGTTAACTATTGATTATGATTGATTGATTGTTTTTTATAAGATAAGTTTAATGCTCGCTAGCAACTTACCTTGGCTTCTTACTGCATTTGCGTAACAGGCAGGCTCCTCGTGGAGTGCAATGTAATCAGGTGGTTAGAGCGTTGGACTAGTTACCTGTAAGGTTGCAAGATTGAATCCCCAAACTGACAAGGTAAAAATCTGTCGTTCTGCCCCTGAACAAGGCAGTTAACCCACCGTTCCTAGGCCGTCATTGAAAATAAGAATGTGTTCTTAACTGACTTGCCTAGTTAAATAAAGGTGTAAAAAAAAATACAAAAAAAATAATAATATATATATATTGTTTTTTTAATCGGCGTCCAAAAACACCGATTTCCGATTGTTATGAAAACTTGAAAATCGGCCCTAATAAAATCGGCCATTCCGATTAATCGGTCGACCTCTAGTCTGTATGTAGCCTCGCTTCTTTTATAGCCTCGCTACTGTTTCCATTGTCTTTTTACTGTTGTTTTTATTTCGTTACTTACGAAAGAGAAGTGACACAGAATACCTTTTTTGCACTATTGTAAGGTCTACACCTGTTGTATTCGGCGCACGTGACAAATAAACTTTGATTTGAACTATCCAAATAAAGTGTTACCAAGGCTTTAATCTACAGATGACTTCCTACATTATTTTCTGCATTGTTTTCAACAGAGCACTTCACTTCCTATCCCACAAGAAAACTTGAACTTTAAAAAAAGGAACATTGGTCAATGAACAACGGCCTCAGTGTGAATAAGGGGATACTATAGGCCACCACTATAACCACTGTTTGATCCAGAACAATCTATTGCCTTTTTCTGAGAGGGCCATAATTAAACAGGTTGAATGGTCAAGAATAACAGGTAATGTAACTACAGATGTGATTGATCACATAGGCCTCAATGGAAATAAACAGAGCAGGTGTGTGTGCAACAAGATGAGCATTTTGCTAAATATGTGTATGCGACCAATAACATTTGATTTGATGCTATTACCTATGGTTGTGATGACTGTTCCGGCGAAGAAGAAGGCACTGCCCAGGTCCCAGTGACTGGAGTTATAGGATGTGTCTCCTATCGGGCTGACCCCAGCATTCACAGCATCTACAGAGTGCTGGACACACAAACGCAAAAGACATTCACCAGTTTAATAGGAATTAGACAACATCATGTGGATAAAGATGATGGTATTATGTTCAAAATGGCAGCATTGTTTGGTGGTACAGAGTCTCTTGAGAGTTTCTCTTTCAGTTATCCTACAGCTGTAAAAGCATGTGTTGATTGCTAAACCATAACATAATTTGCATGTTGAATAGCTGAATTCTCAGGGGGGCTTTCGCATAAGGATCTATCAAACCTTCCCATGTGATTTCTTAAAGGAGTCAGTTGCGTAACATATGACTGCTGTGTAGCTTAGCACTGACGACGCCTCTGCACGGTGAATCATCAGGACAGTGCCACACAGAGAGAGAGAGAGAGAGAGAGGGCGGGGCACATGATGCCCACAATGTTCTGAGCAACCCTCACACTGTGCCAGTCTTCCAGTCTACTCGTCAGGAAGCCTGCATGCCAGATGGAACATCGGCGTGTCGCGCAACAGGAAGTAGCTCAGGGTGTGAGGGATGGTGGGATAGGTGGAAATGGTTGAAGGCCAAGTAAACAAGAGCAGAGCAGGAGACACCATGACAGTCCAGAGGTAGGGGGACATAGGTAGGGGAAAGAGATAGGGGACAGAAAGAGGACAACGGGAGAGGACAGAGGGACCTGATTGTATCTGATCATCACTGACCATGCTGATAGCTGCTTGTGTAATGGAGGTGGATTTTCAAACCATGCTTGAGTGATGACTAACCTTGCCTGAGACCTGAAGAATTTTGTTACTGTAGCTACAGCGGGCTAACACAGTATCGTGATGCGCAGGAGACCTGGTTTTGAACTCTGGTTGGTTACACATGCAATCAGCTCCTCTTTCCAAACTGACAGTCTAATCATAGCTTATGTTTGATGAGCAGTTACTGTACATCTGCCCCAGGCTTTGTTTGTATCATCACTATATAATGAAACAAATCTGACTAAGATTTTTGGACACGCTAAACTTTGAAGCACTAAATACCTTCTAATTTCCTGTGATAAGACTCTACTATTCATTCAATGCCTATCCTCTCCCATGTAACAGGTTGTTGCTTTGCATGAGAATGGTTTCTCAATCAACTTATCTAGTAAAATAATGAATACAAAAAAGCCCCATCCTATTTAAAGTGAGGAAGAAATTCAGCAAGTCTTGGGAGGATAAAAATGATTATTTATTGTTAAAGCATTTCGGGTTGATTTTAACAATACATAAGCATATTTTTTTATCAACTTCCACTGTCCTCCAAGAGTTGCTGAATTTCCTGTTCACTTCAGTTTGCTCCTCAATTCATGCACCTTGGTTGGAAAGCAAGGATAGCAGCTGTGATCCTTTCCCTGAGCCCCATCCTTTCCACAGATTATTAATGACATCTAAATGAAACCCCTGCCTGTATCAGAGGACTGGTGAAGACCTGGCACTGGGCAGAGCAGCAGCATGCCTGGATAATGAAAGGTGACTCAGCGTTTCTATCAGAATGGGTTTTGCTTCAGGACACCTTGAATGAGTTCCAAAGAGATCAATGTCATCTCCTTTAGAAGCAGCCAATGCCATCAGGGATCTGCTCTTTGAAATACAGATACAGGATCTTAATCCTGCACACTAGGAAATGCAAACTTAGTGTATTCAAGGTTGGAAAAGGTTTCTAAAGTTTGTAATTTCCACTTTAAAAATGTCAGACTTGATTTGCCCTAACTAAAAATGTATCAACCTCTACAGAAATCTCCATTAATTATAATCCACATTTCCTGTTGCTGCAGGCTTATTTTCCTGCAGTGAGAAACTGGTCGAATTAAGATCCTATATCTGTATGCATTTAAAACATAACGTACAGTGGGGAGAACAAGTATTTGATACACTGCCGATTTTGCAGGTTTTCCTACTTACAAAGCATGTAGAGGTCTGTAATTTTTATCATAGGTACACTTCAACTGTGAGAGACGGAATCTAAAACAAAAATCCAGAAAATCACATTGTATGATTTTTAAGTAATTAATTTCCATTTTATTGCATGACATAAGTATTTGATCATCTACCAACCAGTAAGAATTCCGGCTCTCACAGACCTGTTAGTTTTTCTTTAAGAAGCCCTCCTGTTCTCCACTCATTACCTGTATTAACTGCACCTGTTTGAACTCGTTACCTGTTTAAAAGACACCTGTCCACACACTCAATCAAGCAGACTCCAACCTCTCCACAATGGCCAAGACCAGAGAGCTGTGTAAGGACATCAGGGTTAAATTGTAGACCTCTACAAGGCTGGGATGGGCTACAGGACAATAGGCAAGCAGCTTGGTGAGAAGGCAACAACTGTTGGTGCAATTATTAGAAAATGGAAGAAGTTCAAGATGACGGTCAATCACCCTCGGTCTGGGGCTCCATGCAAGATCTCACCTCGTGGGGCATCAATGATCATGAGGAAGGTGAGGGATCAGCCCAGAACTACACGGCAGGACCTGGTCAATGACCTGAAGAGAGCTGGGACCACAGTCTCAAAGAAAACCATTAGTAACACACTACGCCATCATGGATTAAAATCCTGCAGCGCATGCAAGGTCCCCCTGCTCAAGCCAGCGCATGTCCAGGCCCGTCTGAAGTTTGCCAATGACCATCTGGATGATCCAGAGGAGGAATAGGAGAAGGTCGTGTGGTCTGATGAGACAAAAATAGAGCTTTTTGGTCTAAACTCCACTCGCCGTGTTTGGAGGAAGAAGGATGATGAGTACAACCCCAAGAACCCATCCCAACCGTGAAGCATGGAGGTGGAAACATCATTCTTTGGGGATGCTTTTCTGCAAAGGGGACAGGACGACTGCATCGTATTGAGGGGAGGATGGATGGGGCCATGTATCGCGAGATCTTGGCCAACAACCTCCTTCCCTCAGTAAGAGCATTGAAGATGGGTCGTGGCTGGGTCTTCCAGCATGACAACGACCCGAAACACACAGGCAGGGCAACTAAGGAGTGGCTCCGTAAGAAGCATCTCAAGGTCCTGGAGTGGCCTAGCCAGTCTCCAGACCTGAACCCAATAGAAAATCTTTGGAGGGAGCTGAAAGTCCGTATTGCCCAGCGACAGCCCCGAAACCTGAAGGATCTGGAGAAGGTCTGTATGGAGGAGTGGGCCAAAATCCCTGCTGCAGTGTGTGCAAACATGGTCAAGAACTACAGGAAACGTATGAGCTCTGTAATTGCAAACAAAGGTTTCTGTACCAAATATTAAGTTCTGCTTTTCTGATGTATCAAATACTTATGTCATGCAATAAAATGCAAATTAATTATTTAAAAATCACACAATGTGATTTTCTGGATTTTTGTTTTAGATTCCGTCTCTCACAGTTGAAGTGTACCTATGATAAAAATTACAGACCTCTACATGCTTTGTAAGTAGGAAAACCTGCAAAATCGGCAGTGTATCAAATACTTGTTCTCCCCACTGTATGTAGGATCTGATAGGAGTAAAACATGCCTGAAAGATCTGTGTTAAGGCAGAGTGGGTTGTGAGGTCCTTCTTCAGCCTCTGTTCAACTACATGGTCTGCATTGCTTCTGTAACTTCCTATTCATACAGATGTAGGATCTTAATTTGAGCCAGTTTGCTATAGCAGCAATATAATCATGCAGCAACAGGAAATGTGAATTAGTATGTGGATTATAATTAATGAACATTTTTGGTAGGGGTTTAAACATTTTTAATTAGGGCAAATAACACTCATTCTCTCCTAATGTGCTTGCGTAGACATTCTTCTGCTGAACCATGTCTGTTTGTTGAGCTGCCTTCTCAGTTAACCAATACATGCCACATGCATTTATCTTTTTGTCAGGATGCACAGACACCACATGCAGTAATGTGTGAAACTTGCCAAGATAACAAAATGTAACAATATAACCAAGTTATTGTCACTTATGCATGGCAGCAAGAGACTAGTACTAGTCATGAGTTGATATAGGGGGACTAGATTCTATAGTGGATGGAAGCTCAAAGTCACTCCCTATCCCCATAAACAGTGAGAGAAAAAGTGCTGTAGAGATTCCACAGGAGAAGGTTGTCACTGTTTGCCACAGAACTGACACAGAGTACAGAGGAGATATACATCTCCCCCCAGTAGTCTGGCCCAAACCCTGCTCTTCCCGGCCCTGCCATGCGCTGCCTGTCCTGTAGGCTCTACCTCTGGCCTAACAAACTAGAGAAGCAGCCTGGCACACGTCCCAGCACTGCTTATCATCTGCCCTTTTCTCCGCCAGAGAAATCACCTTTCACGTTGGATTGGAGGAGGATGTTTACGATGCTGTGTGCATAGACGAAGAGCGGTGGGTGATACAATCACAGTGTTGGGTAATTAATAAAGGCACCAGGGTAGGACCTCCGTGGGATGGAGTGACACGCCAGGGTAGGACCTCCGTGGGATGGAGTGACACGCCAGGGCAGGACCTCCGTGGGATGGAGTGACACGCCAGGGCAGGACCTCCGTGGGATGGAGTGACACGCCAGGGTAGGACCTCCGTGGGATGGAGTGACACGCCAGGGTAGGACCTCCGTGGGATGGAGTGACACGCCAGGGTAGGACCTCCGTGGGATGGAGTGACACGCCAGGGTAGGACCTCCGTGGGATTGAGTGACACGCCAGGGTAGGACCTCCGTGGGATTGAGTGACACGCCAGGGTAGGACCTCCGTGGGATGGAAGGGGTCGAATGACACACCATACACACCAGCCTGCACCCTGCCTCATGTTTGACAATGCTGGCTCAGTTGTTGACAACAATATGATCTGGCAATATACAGTACACAAACAATGAGTCAGAATAAAAAGGCAAAGTAACCCAATGGCTTCAGAAAATATGAAGAAGGTCTAATGATCCTCTAGATTCAGTGTGATGGAAAGACCTAGTCACCAGAGTATTGTGGGTACTGTAGTAAATCAAGCTACACTTATAACATGATGTGGCACATTACTGGACTTTGAGGGATAAAATACTGTAATGAGTAATCTGTTCAATCCCAAGCAGCAGTAAACCCACCAGAGCAGAGACCCGGAGAAACAGTTGACATTCTCCCAGACCACTTCCATACATCCTGGGTCCTCCAGGACAATAGCCCCTAATGAATAATTCATTCCACAGCAGATGCTTTTAAGACTTGCGGCATAATTTAACCTCCCTGGGCTGAAAATGTAGGCAATTATCTCTGCATATATTAGAGGGGACACTGTTGCTTTTACCAACGAAGAACATGCCTGAAGACACCTTTTAAATGTTAAGCACTCCAAAGATGATGGTTCAATTTGAAATCCCATTTTAGCTTTTAGATTACAAAATACCTTGCATGCTGCCACATACGAGTCACAAAAATCCACTCAGGAAACAAAGTATATATATATATATATATATATATATATGTCTAACAATCCTATGTCAGGTAATGTCAGTGTAGAAATGTAAAAATATACACTACCGGTCAAAAGTTTTAGAACACCTACTCATTCAAGGGTTTTCATAATGTTTTACAATTTTCTACATTGTAGAATAATATTGAAGACATCAAAACTATGAAATAACACATGGAATCATGTAGTAACCAAAAAAGTGTTAAACATATCAAAATATATTTTATATTTGAGATTCTTCAAATAGCCATCCCTTTGCACAGTCTTGGCATTCTCTCAACCAGCTTCACCTGAAATGCTTTTCCAACAGTCTTGTTGGCTGCTTTTCCTCCTCTGTGTGGTCCGACTCATCCCAAACCATCTCAATTTGGTTAAGGTCGGGGGATTGTGGAGACCAGGTCATCTGATGCAGCACCCCATCATTCTCCTTCTTGGTCAAATAGCCCTTACAAAGCCTTGAGGTGTGTTGGGTCATTGTCCTGTTGAAAAACAAATGATAGTCCTACTAAGCCAAAACCAGATGGGATGCCGTATCGCTGCAGAATGCTGTGGTAGCCATGCTGGATAAGTGTGCCTTGAATTCAAAATAAATCACAGTCTCAGCAGTAAAGCACCCCCACACCATCTCCTCCATGCTTTACAGTGGGAAATGCAAATGCGGAGATCATCTGTTAACCCACACCGCGTCTCACAAAGACATGGAGGTAGGAACCAAAAATCTCCAATTCGGACTCCAGACCAAAAGGAAAACTTTCCACTGGTCTAATGTCCATTGCTCGTGTTTCTTGGTCCAAGCAAGTCTCATCTTCTTATTGGTGTCCTTTAGTAGAGGATTCTTTGCAGTAATCAAATCATGAAGGCCTGATTCACATAGTCCCCTCTGAACAGTTGATGTTGAGATGGGTCTGTTACTTGAACTCCATGAAGCATTTATTTGGGCTGCAATTTCTGAGGCTGGTAACTCTAATGAACTTATCCTCTGCAGCAGAGGTAAATCTGGGTCTTCCATTCCTGTGGTGAACTCATGAGAGCCAGTTTCATCATAGCGCTTGATGGTTTTTGCGACTGCACTTGAAGAATCTTTTAAAGTTCTTGAAATGTTCCGTATTGACTGACCTTCATGTCTTAAAGTAATGATGGACTGTCGTTTCTCTTTGATTATTTGAGCTGTTCTAGCCATAATATGGACTCTTTTACCAAATAGGGCTATCTTCTGTATACCACCCCTACCATGACACAACACAACTTATTGGCTCATACGCATTAAGGGGGAAAGACATTCCACAAATTAACTTAAGGCAGCACACCTGTTAATTGAAATGCATTCCAGGTGACTACCTCATGAAGCTGGTTAAGAGAATGCCAAGAGTGTGCAAAGCTGTCATCAAGGCAAAGGGTGGCTATTTGAAGAATCTAAAAACGTTTTTTTGTTTGTTGATTTAACACTTTTTTGATTACTACATGATTCCATGTGTTATGTCATAGTTTTGATGTCTTCACTATTATTCTACAATGTAGAAAATCGTAAAAATAAAGAAAAACTATTTTGACCGGTAGTGTATATTTTTAAAGGACAACGTATTTTGTGTTGCAGATGCTCTATATACACTGAAACATGTCAATTAGTGCAGAGTTGCCTATTTAAACTCTGCAGTAAAATATCCATTCTGCATTCTAAGCAATACAGGGCCAGAGCATGCAGTGAGGCATGGCAACTGCATTGGCATCCCTCCATCCCCTAGCACCATTTTCCAGATAGGAATTAATCCGAAATGTGACGGCCCTCTGCTTTAGCCCGTTTCCCTACTGCATCTGAGTTCTACTGTAACTAAGATAAACATCCACCTCATTTCACAGTTAAACAGTTCAAACAAAAACAATTACAAATGCTCTCACTTCCAATCGTTGCCCAAACCCGAGATCCTTGAGTAATAGCGAGCGAAGAGTATCCAAGTCATTAATGATTACAGTTCACACTGGCATCTGTGTTTCACTGTGAATTAGTGAACCGGCCAGGAAAACTCCGCTTGGCTCCCTGGCAATTTGTTTCCCTACACCAGTGGGACTATGGCCTGCATTGTCCTGCATTATCCTGTCCTGTATTATCCAGTGTTTCACAGCTGAGGGGTCAATATCTGGCTGATTCAAATACTGTTTTACAAGGAGCTGGAAGCGTTCAGCCCTGAAAACCCTGCTGGCGCTTGCAGAAGTGAGAGCACTGCAGTATAAGTCAAATAAAGCTCTGTTTATTAGGCTTCTCCTCACCAGATTCACAGTTTTCATTTTCCAGGAGGTGAAACATTAGATTGAAGAAGCTGTTGTTTTCTGGAAGCTGTCGTGAGCTGGGTCCGAGAGGTTTGTCTAAATTTCCTGTGGACCTTCGTAGCTCAGTTGGTAGGGCATGGTGCTTGTAATGCCAGAATAGTGAGTTTGATTCCCGGGCCCACCCATACATATGCACGCGTGATACGCTTTGGATAAAAGTGTCTGCTAAATGGCTTAAATTATTATTATTATTATTATATGATTCTATCAACTAAAAGGAAGTAGGACTAAGAACAGGCAGGCATACCCTTTCAAGTCAAATGGATCAAGATGAATCTAAAAGAGGAAATCTATAGAATGACTTAATGTAAAAAGCATACAATTGCATGATAGGGGTATCTGCCAACTTTCTTATTAGCTATAGATAGACCTGATGAAAGAAAAGGAAGTCAGTATTGCTGCTGACAATTACATAATGTATTCCTGGTTGTATGGACATCTATCATAGCTATCCTATGATACAGATTAGATAATTACATTTAAGTCATTTAGCAGACGCTCTTATCCAGAGCGACTTACAAGTTGGTGCATTCACCTTATGATGTCCAGTGGAACAACCACTTTACAATAGTGCATCTAACTCTAAGGGGGGGGGGGGGGGGTTAGAAGGATTACTTTATCCTATCCTAGGTATTCCTTAAAGAGGTGGGGTTTCAGGTGTCTCCGGAAGGTGGTGATTGATTCCGCTGACCTGGCGTCGTGGGGGAGTTTGTTCCACCATTGGGGTGCCAGATCAGCGAACAGTTTTGACTGGGCTGAGCGGGAGCTGTACTTCCTCAGAGGTAGGGAGGCGAGCAGGCCAGAGGTGGATGAACGCAGTGCCCTTGTTTGGGTGTAGGGCCTGATCAGAGCCTGAAGGTACGGAGGTGCCGTTCCCCTCACAGCTCCGTAGGCAAGCACCATGGTCTTGTAGCGGATGCGAGCTTCAACTGGAAGCCAGTGGAGAGAGCGGAGGAGCGGGGTGACGTGAGAGAACTTGGGAAGGTTGAACACCAGACGGGCTGCGGCGTTCTGGATGAGTTGTAGGGGTTTAATCGCACAGGCAGGGAGCCCAGCCAACAGCGAGTTGCAGTAATCCAGACGGGAGATGACAAGTGCCTGGATTAGGACCTGCGCCGCTTCCTGTGTGAGGCAGGGTCGTACTGTGCGAATGTTGTAGAGCATGAATCTACAGGAACGGGTCACCACCTTGATGTTGATAATGCCATACATCTGTGACGGACCGGGATTCGAACCTGAGTCTCCGGTGCGCCACAAGACTGTGTTAGCCTGCTAAACTAAAGCTTAGGCATTAGCTTGGGGAGCTAACACAAATCTTTAGGATTCAGACTTACAATTCTTATCAATCATTCGTGGTCCAGCGAACCACCGCCGTTACACATCCACCTAGATGTAGTAATTGTCAGTTTGTCATTCTGATTACTATTCTACCACTTCTCCTCAGTCGTGTCTCTGAGCAGTTATTATGCCAACCACGTTCCCCGTGAGGCACTAGCAATAACGAGTGTCATTAGGCATCACAGTGAGGAGAGTCTGGCGGTGGCAGCCAAGGTCTGAATTACTCCACATGCTGGCACGCAGGCTTCTGGGCATATTGGCCAAAATAGCACACACATACGGCATTTATCAATCATAATGCAGAGTCACGCCCACAGTATGGTGGTCAGTGGTCGCTTTGAATTCAGTGTGACACAAGCTAGACTCTATAGTTATGTTATTACACTAGCCTGTTTAGTGTGGTTCCTATCTTATTCCAGGATGGCTGGCGGTGTTAGTGTATAGTGTTTGTGTGGGGCTTGGATTGGATCGATATAGAGTTCAGGTTTCAGGAGACCTGAGTCCCCACTAGGGACCCCAGACAACTGGAGACATTAGAGCTCCAGTATTGACTGCAGACTGGCCTAGTGACTGCTGCCGTCTTTCCTTACCTTGATGAGTGCCTCCAGCTCCGTCGGTGAGACACAGGGGTGTTTCTGCAGGAACGCTGCCTTCTCCGCAGTGATGGTCACCTTCTGGTTGCTCTCGAAGGGCTGTTCCAGGGCCCGGAACACCAGACCTCCCCCGACCAGATATGCCACCACAACCACGAATACCGCCACCACCGTCTTCCACTTCATGACGGTAAACAGGGGCGAGCCGTCCTCGCCCACCGCCTCCATACTGGCCACCATGCTGGCGGGCCTTGACGGAGAGAGTCGGGGAACAGTGCAGCCCATGGGGTTCTGCATGGTGGCCACACTGGCCTGCACCAGGCTGGAACTCATCATGCCTGGCTGGACCTTCTTTTGGGGGAACAGATTGGTCTGGGCTGCCACTGCAGAGAATAAAATGATGAAACACTATTGTTAGGAGCTGCACTATGGGTAAAGTTAAATTTGTCATCACACACTGGACAATCCAAAAATCTATGAAAGGAAGGGGTGGAATACACTACTATATGCATGTCAGGAATAGGTGAATAACCCTTTAAGAATACCATATGGAACGGGGCTTGATTTCCTGGGCAGTTTGGGCTTCAGTCTATCAGTCCCAGGAGTATGACAATGAAAGAGTAGTGGAGTGTGTCTTGATGCTTTGAGATGGTAGAGAGCGAGAGAGACAGAGAAACATAGAGAGAGAATCTCAAAGTGTTCTGTGGACTTTCAGAAACCCCATTATGGTTAAAAGCAGGCATCTCAGAGCGCTATTTCAGCCAGTGGATTCACAGGATCTGGACTGGTATGGCTCGTAGCCTCAAGCAGGCTGAGAATGCTATGTTATTATGGATTAAAAAGTGAGCCTTCTATATGAAAAAATGATGGGCTGGTAGATGATGTTCTAATGCTGTACTGTCTGAATATTATTTGAAAAGAAAACCAGGAGTTGATTTTGTTTGTCCCCTTGTGATATGGATTTGTAGTTATAAACATTCACAATTCATAGCCATAGCATTGAAATATTTTGTCCAGCCGCATTGCTTCTTTTTCATGAACCTCATAGTCATACCTTCAAGATGCTCGTTTTCATCATCACATTATGTAAGATTATGTTTGAAAGTCGTCACCGTTCTGGCACATCTCATGTGTACACACTATACAAAGAAGCCTTGATTTTGGTGATGAAAACCAATGGAATTGGTGCTGGTGATTTATGTAACCATTTAATAATGTCACTGTAAGGAAAAACATTCACTACAGTGGTCTTGCAGGTTCAATTAATTTTGATGAGCAACGCTAAACACTGCCTGCCACAAAAAGGAGAATAATTGTATGTGCAACACTTGGCTGCATGTAGCGCATAAAACAAGGCTGACATTTCTCCCAGAAGGTCATACTGATGATAACAGCTAAACAGGTAAATCACTTGCTACACTGGTGATTGGAGAGGCGGCTGGGTAAACATGTGACCATGCACGAGAAGAGGGCAGCCGCATGGACGTGCCATACATGCAGGATTGGCGGGAACTACCCATGCAGAGCTCGAGCTCTAAATCCGATGAGGTCATGTGTTTTATCCCATCTCTCAATGGAGCCCTATAATGCAGCAACTGTAACACACCAAGGTATCTTTAATGGCATTATATTAGCCATTTAGCCTTCACCATAACTGACTAGAGTGTGGCCATTGTCAATTCCCCTCAAATAGGGCATAGACCTTGGTGAGTGACTAAATTATGTTCACATATATTTATACATAAAAAGGCCAATAGGAAACACGGTTCCCTCTTCCGACTGGGCACAAACTGGTTGAATCGACATTGTTTCAATATATTGTGACGTGAAATCTACATGGAAAATACATTGGATTTGTAAAAAGTCATCAACGTAAACTCTTTTATAAAGGGTGAAATTTCAACATAGAATTATGTCATCATGGTAACCAATTTTCAACATATTTTATACAAGGTTTAGCTATGTTGAATTTGTACCTTTGAAACAATGTCAGATCTGCAACGTTATATCCACTATCAGAAAAAAACAAGAACTGGACAGTACATCCTACTGGAGAGTTGATGTACCTACAACTATGCATTTGGACTCCCATCCAGGATTTTAACCAAACCCGGCCATCCCTAGCTTTGATATTTTTCACTGACAATTACCAAAGTGCTATTGTGAGAATGATGATTGAGAGGTCTCTTAATCACTAACTAGACTCCTTGATGCTATCGAAGTCCTTCGAAAGGGCATGTTTAACAGGGCAAATTAAATGCAACCATACATCGTCAATGAGGCTATTTAGACCTATATAGAAATTGCGAAGTTATCAACAGCTATTGTTTCAATAGACAACACATATAGGCCTAGTGTTTCAAACTTTGGTTCAAGTTTATAATGAACATGTTGGATTCACGTCACCTCATCATTTTGGAGTTGGGATCAGAGCCATAGCCAACATGTGGCTCCGTGTGGGATGAAACCAGGGCCTACTCTATGGGGTGGAGGGGCCAGGCATAGAATTAGAAAAGAACTGAGGACCATCATGTCGAGACCAATGCCGAGCTCACTGAGAAACCTGCTAGCAGAGGAACCTAGAACATTTTCAACGTGTGTTGCTCCCTGTACACTTTCTTCAGGAAACCCACAGTGGCTGCACAGTACACTGGGGAAAAACTTAAAATAATTATTGATCAGAGATGGACTGGCCACCTTGCCACGGTGTCAGTCATTCTGAAATCAAGTGAACATCACAGAGATGCTCAGTGAAATCAAATATACTCGCGCATATGGCACAGATGTAAGCCAAGCTTTAAGTTTATTGCTAACATAACTCCTCGACCCTTCTAACAAGTTACTGCAGTCAGAAGCTACGGATCTGCACACCAGTGTCAAACTTTTCCGCAGTTCATACGGGTGTGTTGAAAAACTGCAATGTAGTTCTGGATTCGAAAGGCTCAGCGAGGCATGCCAGTAGGGCACGAGCACACCAGATCCAAGCAAACGACGGAGACTCATGAGTAAAACTCTGCAGGAATATTGAGTTGAAAGCAAAGTGGGTAAGCATGATGATGGAAGCGAGAGTAAGTGTAAATGTCCTGTGCTGGGGGAAATGTCATCACGATTTAGCGAAGGAAATAGTCAACTGGTGGAAGCTCTGTACCATGGATCCCGAGAGCCCAAACTTTTTGGATGTGAACAAGGTCAAGCCACTGTTGGATCTAACCAAAAGTGAACCAGTGGAAACAGAGTTTATTGTGGCTGGTACATTCTTGCAAAGTGAAATCGCAACCACAGCCAGCAAAAACCAATGGACCCCACTTAGTGTTTTTCAAAGATACAGCGGCCTTTGTCAGCAATGTCGACTGTGCTGTTGGCACTGAACATGGATTAACTTTTGAGGCATCTACAGTAATGTGTGAAAATTCCAACTCCACTAGGGCTGGGACGTATACCGGTATTGATGCATGGACTGGTTTGGGTTTTTACTTTACCTTCTATAACGGTATTTGAAAGTTTGGTTTGTTAAATGTGATACGCAGTGTGTAACGTCCATTTTTATAGTTTCTCTCTCTCTCCCTCTCCATGCCACTTTCCACACAGACCTAGCCCCAGCTCCTGTTACTCAAGGAGCGCATTTGTTTTCCCTTCGACCACAACACTTGCGTTCAAACTGCATGGTCAATGCAGCATATGCAACAATGTTGATGACAACGATGCAGTTGACACTTTGCTTCTTAATATAAATCTACTAGCATTTTATGATTACACTATTAGCTTGTGTTTCTAACATCTGCAAACCGCTAGTGTGTCTTTTCTTAGCAAGATGTTCCTAAATCTTGTTAGCCACTAACGCTAATCGCTAGCTAGCTAATAAATGTACTGAGTAAGAGCAAGCGTAATCAGCTATACAGCCTGATAATACCAGTGATGGTGTAGACCTAAATCAGCATGTTTGTGCAACAGTATCTTCTAAATTAGAGGTAAATGCAAAGCAAGAATATGTTAGCTACATGAAGTAACTAAGAGAAAACATTCATGTAGCCAAAGATTATAGGGTCCCGTAGGAAACACCTATCAACACTTTAGTTCCTACCCTGTGACAATAACTCCTCCCTGGCATTTTCATTCGTTGTCATGTCAAACACTATTAAAAGTGCCCACTATTATACACTGCTCAAAAAAATAAAGGGAACACTTAAACAACACAATGTAACTCCAAGTCAATCACACTTCTGTGAAATCAAACTGTCCACTTAGGAAGCAACACTGATTGACAATAAATTTCATATGCTGTTGTGCAAATGGAATAGACAAAAGGTGGAAATTATAGGCAATTAGCAAGACACCCCCAATAAAGGAATGGTTCTGCAGGTGGTGACCACAGACCACTTCTCAGTTCCTATGCTTCCTGGCTGATGTTTTGGTCACTTTTGAATGCTGGCGGTGCTCTCACTCTAGTGGTAGCATGAGACGGAGTCTACAACCCACACAAGTGGCTCAGGTAGTGCAGTTCATCCAGGATGGCACATCAATGCGAGCTGTGGCAAAAAGGTTTGCTGTGTCTGTCAGCGTAGTGTCCAGAGCATGGAGGCGCTACCAGGAGACAGGCCAGTACATCAGGAGACGTGGAGGAGGCCGTAGGAGGGCAACAACCCAGCAGCAGGACCGCTACCTCCGCCTTTGTGCAAGGAGGAGCACTACCAGAGCCCTGCAAAATGACCTCCAGCAGGCCACAAATGTGCATGTGTCAGCATATGGTCTCACAAGGGGTCTGAGGATCTCATCTCGGTACCTAATGGCAGTCAGGCTACCTCTGGCGAGCACATGGAGGGCTGTGCGGCCCCACAAAGAAATGCCACCCCACACCATGACTGACCCACCGCCAAACCGGTCATGCTGGAGGATGTTGCAGGCAGCAGAACGTTCTCCACGGCGTCTCCAGACTCTGTCACGTCTGTCACATGTGCTCAGTGTGAACCTGCTTTCATCTGTGAAGAGCACAGGGCGCCAGTGGCGAATTTGCCAATCTTGGTGTTCTCTGGCAAATGCCAAACGTCCTGCACGGTGTTGGGCTGTAAGCACAACCCCCACCTGTGGACGTCGGGCCCTCATACCACCCTCATGGAGTCTGTTTCTGACCGTTTGAGCAGACACATGCACATTTGTGGCCTGCTGGAGGTCATCTTGCAGGGCTCTGGTAGTGCTCCTACTTGCACAAAGGCGGAGGTAGCGGTCCTGCTGCTGGGTTGTTGCCCTCCTACACGTCTCCTGATGTACTGGCCTGTCTCCTGGTAGCGCCTCCATGCTCTGGACACTACGCTGACAGACACAGCAAACCTTCTTGCCACAGCTCGCATTGATGTGCCATCCTGGATGAACTGCACTACCTGAGCCACTTGTGTGGGTTGTAGACTCCGTCTCATGCTACCACTAGAGTGAAAGCACCGCCAGCATTCAAAAGTGACCAAAACATCAGCCAGGAAGCATAGGAACTGAGAAGTGGTCTGTGGTCACCACCTGCAGAACCATTCCTTTATTGGGGGTGTCTTGCTAATTGCCTATAATTTCCACCTTTTGTCTATTCCATTTGCACAACAGCATGTGAAATTTATTGTCAATCAGTGTTGCTTCCTAAGTGGACAGTTTGATTTCACAGAAGTGTGATTGACTTGGAGTTACATTGTGTTGTTTAAGTGTACCCTTTATTTTTTTGAGCAGTGTATAATTAGAATAGACATTCTATTTCCATGATTCCAACAGTTAACCCAAGTGTTTTGCTCTAAATCACAAGTCAAATTGCAACATTTGGTTAAAAATAAGGCCCAGATTACTTGCCCATATTGTGAAGCACTACATGGCAGTGTGGAAATGATCTCAAATACAGAAATTGATGAAAATTATGACTTTTTTGGGGTTGAAGTGCAATTGAACAGTATAAAACAATCAGAATGGAGAAAGACCCATTGAAATCACTTAGAATGTATGTGTTGCCACCCTAGGGTCACCCACTACTCAAAGAACTTAAATTAATAAAAAACATAAAATACCGTCAAATCTGCAAAAAAAAATTAAATACCATGATATAATATTTGGGCCATATCGCCCAGCCCTATTCTCCACTATGAAGAATGTATTCAGTGAACACAGACACAGCATGTTACATCAATGAAAAGCTCAGCTTGTCCAGCTGGAATTTGAGAGTAATCTGACAAGTACATTTCACCAGGAAGGAGAATAGAATCAGAAACTTCAAAACATTATCGAGTAGGATGCAACTCTTCTAAATGGTAAGTTACAACATTTATGGCCCATGCCAGAATTATTCATTCCGATTTTTTGATGTAATGTTAGGTTACGTTAGTCCTATGCTTTTTACTTCAATGCATACTAGATTTATCCGTGATTCTTCATGTCCAATCGATGGTGCTGTTATAATGAGCACATCTTGGGCTACCAGTCTTCATGGGGCTTCTCTTCAAAATGGCATGCATTCTTATGTACAAAATTACAGTTGTGTATGTGGCAGCATTTCGGATAGGCCTACATTTTTATGTCGCAGTACTAGAGGACCAATACAATGTGTAGCCTACTAAAATAAGTAGTCAAAATGTTCAATCGGTTATCATTCATTTGCATTACACAGTCGTTGTGTGATAGGCTACTGTAAAACTGATGTCAATACCATGAAAACGACCCATAGCCCATTTTGTTTGCCTCCCTCCCTGCTCTCTTGCTATGCGTGTGTGCGGTTTGGCTTTACTATCCTTGTAGGTTCCAGAAGTCAGAAAATTACCATTTGCACAAGTGGGGACTTTTGATGGTCCCCACTTGGAAAAGGGCCATTTTATGCTTAGGTTTTAGGTTTAGGGTTCGGGTTACAATTAGGGGTTAGGGTTAGTTTTATGGTTAGGTTGAGGGTCAAAATTTAAGGGTGAGGATTTTGAATGGTAATACCTTTAGTGGTCCCCAGAAGGATATTAAAACAAACGTGTGTGTGTTGCTCTCTGAATGAGAATTTACTTTAATTTGCGGCAGATTCAAAGTGGCTACTGTCATGTTAGGCATTTAACATCAGATATGGATATAGAATAATGACTTGGTTTGAATTAGTTAGCTTATCTGAAACTCTCCCACAGAAAATAATGCGCACCTGGAGAAGTGGCGGCTTGGCTTACTTTAGGTTACGTTCATTGCGTAGTGAAACAAATTCGACAGAAATGTAGCCTGTAGTTCTAATGATTGAAGTCTAAGCTATGAAGCCTGTAAGAATCTTTCATAAGTTAGTGGTGCTCATCGTGTCGAGCTGTTCTGTGCTTGTTGGTAGGCGCAAATTGTGTGTTGGCCTATGGCAGCTAAGGCTGCATTTCGGATAAACGTGTGTCTTAATGGGGCGCATATATGTCGTGCGTTATTATATAAAACAACGGTTGTTGATGTGTATGGCTACATTTCAAATACATTTTTGTACATTCGAACAGCAGTAGGAACACTACCTTGTTTTATTAGGACTAAAGCAATACTAGCTGATTTAAAATTCCCCCTCAGGCATGTCATCCTGGTACCAGGCCTAGATGAAATGTATCCATAATAAGTAACACATTTGTGGTAGTCTATGCGCCATTCCTCGTTGGATAGTGGTCATGCAACACATGCTCCTCCTGTACGTGGTGTACACATTCACTGCTGTCATAAATTGACTTATCAATAACAGCAGTTTTATGGTTACCAATACAATTAAAGTTTCACATATAGTCCAATTATATAAAGGTTAGGCTATTTCAAGTATGTTTAATTAAACAAAATAGCCTATAGTAGACTTATGGTAATCTTGGATGCTTTAAACTCAATCGATCTGCTTTTATTGATTACCAACAAACGTTCCAATACAAACCTGGCGAAGGGTTGGGGTGCCCTGGTTTTCTTGGGTTTTCTGTGGGAAATTTCATCTTGATTTTCAGTTTTCCACAATGGACAGAACCCTTGGCGAAAACAACTGACTGGAAACAACAACAAAAAACCTTGTCTTTATGTGAAATCTTTCAACGCCCTTTCTATTGAATCCTTTGTTTTTAACCGAGAGAGAATGGAGAACGGTAGAGAGTAAAAACACATCATCCGTGTATTATTTTGCTCGTCAGTGAGAACGAGGTGTACACCCGGGTAAAAAGCTAATTACAAGCTCCCCTCTCCCCGCAGCAGCCTCTACTCAAGGAACACCAGCGCGATGCTCACTCGATATTGCTCGTTGCACCACATTCCACGCCAGTCCTTTTGTATTGTAAACAACTACAACACGTAGGAAGAGACCGGGCTCCTACAGCGTTGACGAACTTCACGATTACATGTTCAAGAATTGCTGTCTCTACCGCTGTAACAAATGTAGACTTCAGCAAAGGAGTAGGCTAATTAGGTGATGGCGCGTGCGTCTCTCTCCCGCTCTTTTTAATGCTAGTGCGCCAAGAGGTGGCATGTTCTTACGGCAGCACTCCAACCCCGGGAGGCATATGCCATCCAAGTTCAACATGGAGAAGGCAGGTTTGCTTGCATTTTAGATGGGCAAGGCATTGATTAATACAGCTTGTCTTGTTAGCCAACCTTTCCAAAAAACCTGACGCTTGTATAGGCTGTGTAGAGCATGGAGCTCACGGACAAAAGCTCCCCTTATGAATGAGGTTGAATGCGGCAGCCCCCAGGTATTGAATATACCAGGTGGTGGTAGCAGATAGTGGATATAGTGGTCCCTGCGGCAAAGCTTTATCATAACTCCCTGTGTTTCTGTACACATCATTACAGTATCCAAACATGCAGAAGAAATCAATCACCAATGGGTATCTCTGCCCACTTCTTCCACTTCTCATTTTGAGTTGTTACATAAATATGTTTGGCGTACAACGTACAGTATTTTGGGGTCAGACAAAGCATTGGCATGAGTCATATTTCCATGGTGCAAAAATTAGGAAGTCAATTGGAGATATATTTTTATCCAAAAATAGGCTACTATTTTGTTTTTCAATGTGCCTAAAACGACGTTTTGTATAGTTGATGTGTAGTGGAGGCAGCAAAAGCATAACCAAAGTTACATATTGTTGGATTATTGGCCTAATAGCGTAGGCTATTTGCCGTCGTTCATAGTCTACTCACAATGTCAATGTATTTATGACTTAAAAACGTACTTTAATATTGTAACTAACTACATGGATGTATACTGACATAAGCATAGCAGAACAGCGAATATGAGCACCCTTTGAACAGGATATGCCGCCATAATAATGATGACGATGATGATGGTAATGAGGATGATGATGATGATGATGATGATGATGACGGTAATGAGGACGATGATGCTGGTAATGAGGATGATGATGATGATGATGACGGTAATGAGGACGATGATGCTGGTAATGAGGATGATGATGGTGATGATGACGGTAATGAGGATGATGATGATCATGGTGATGATGATGATGGTATTGATGATGATGATGATGATGATGATGATGATGATGATGATGATGATGATGATGATGATGATGATGATGATGAGAAGAAAATAGATTCCTTGTGGTCAAAGTGCAAAGTTCTGCCCAGCAGGTGCATCTATCAATGTATGATTTATTCAACTCAGCTCAATAATGTTTGAATGAATCTGTGGTGATCAAAAAGAACCTCTGAATTTCAGGTAATGCTATACCGTTATGATAAATAATTACAAGAGGTGTACACTTACCTGAGATTAATGTGTCATGATTCATGGATTACATTCTCATGAAGTCCAGTTCTGATTTACTTCCATGACTGTACTGATCATACACCTGCAGTAAGGTGCTTTTGTTTTGTCCTGTAGAGTTGTAGTCATGTTCATTGGCTGACATTGAGAGGTGGTGTTGTTGATTGATGACAAACTTTGGGAATGCTCTCAGAAAGAGAGTGCAGGAACCATCTCCAAGTCCATGCCATGACAATGTCTTCCAGTGGGAGAGGAGAGCAGGTGAGCACGCCATCTTCTGGCCATCCTGAGAGATACACAATAGAATGGTCTGAATGTGAATGATGGTCTCCCTCCAAGAGTTATGCCTACAAGAACTGACCGAGATAAAGTAGGAAACCAATATGGACAATGAATTTATGACTTAAAAACGTACTGTAATATTGTAACTGTAACTACATGGATGTATAGTGGCGTGAGCGTAGCAGAACAGCGAATATGAGCACCCTTTGAACTGGATATGCGTCAAGTTATTTCAGCACCATGGACAGCTCCTCCTACGTTGGGAGAATGGTGTGCTGGGGTGGATCCATCCTTTACACCTTTCTCTCGCATTCTACATGAACACACACACACACACTACACAGAATAATGGACTTTCATTAAAAAGCTTATCAGACTTCCGAATACCTCAAATCCAAATGTTCAGTGAGTCAACTAAGCTTGCATAATGCCAATCACAGTGGGGAAAGTACACATAATGACTGGGGGTGAATGTGATGATGATGATGATGGTCATGACGATGGTGATGATGATGATGATGGTGGTGATGATGATGATGCTGATGGTCATGATGGTGGTGATGATGATGATGATGATGCTGATGGTCATGATGATGATGATGGTGGTGATGATGATGATGGTCATGATGATGGTGAGGATGATGATGATGATGGTGGTGATGATGATAGTGATGATGATGATGATGATGATGATGGTCATGATGATGGTGATGATGATGATAATGATGATGATTATGATGATGATGATGATGGTGATGATGATGGTCATGGCGATGGTCATGATGATTATGGTGATGATGATGAGGATGATGGTGATGATGATAGTGGTGATGATGATGATGATGATGATGGTGATGATGATGGTCATGGCGATGGTGATGATGATGGTCATGATGATTATGGTGATGATGATGAGGATGATGGTGATGATGATAGTGGTGATGATGATGATGATGATGATGATGATGATGATGATGATGATGATGATGATGATGATGATGATGATGATGATGAGAAGAAAATAGATTCCTTGTGGTCAAAGTGCAAAGTTCTGCCCAGCAGGTGCATCTATCAATGTAAGATTTATTCAACTCAGCTCAATAATGTTTGAATGAATCTGTGGTGATCAAAAATAACCTCTGAATTTCAGACAAAGCTATACCGTTATGATAAATAATTCCAAGAGGTGTACACTTACCTGAGATTATTGTGCAGTGTTGGAAAGTACTTAAGTAAAAATACTTTAAAGTACTACTTAAGTAGTTTTTTGGGGTATCTGTACTTTACATTAATATTTATATTTTTGCCAACTTTTACTTTTACTTCACTACATTCCTAAAGAAAATCATGTACTTTTTACTCCATACATTTTTCTTGACACCCAAAAGTACTCATCAACATTTATCAAGAGAACATCCCTGGTCATCCCTACTGCCTCTGATCTGGTGGACTCACTAAACACAAATGCTTGGTTTGTAAATTATGTTTGAGTGTGCCCCCAGCTATCCGTAAATAAATAAATAAAAATAAAACTGTCCCGTTTGGTTTGCTTAATATAAGGAATTTTGAATTATTTATACTTTAACTTTTGATACTCAAGTGTATTTACAACCAAAAATGTTTTTACTTTTACTCAGGGAGTATTTTCCTGGGTGACTCTCACTTTTACTTGAGTCATTTTCCATTAAGGTATCTTTACTTTTACTCAAGTATGATAATTGAGTACTTTTTCCACCACTGTTAATGTGTCATGATTCATGGATTACATTCTCATGAAGTCCAGTTCTGATTTACTTCCATGACTGTACTGATCATACACCTGCAGTAAGGTGCTTTTGTTTTGTCCTGTAGAGTTGTAGTCATGTTCATTGGCTGACATTGAGAGGTGGTGTTGTTGATTGATAACAAACTTGGGAATGCTCTCAGAAAGAGAGTACAGGAACCATCTCCAAGTCCATGCCATGACAATGTCTTCCAGTGGGAGAGGAGAGCAGGTGAGCACGCCATCTTCTGGCCATCCTGAGAGATACACAATAGAATGGTCTGAATGTGAATGATGGTCTCCCTCCAAGAGTTATGCCTACAAGAACTGACCGAGATAAAGTAGGAAACCAATATGGACACATGTCGTAGTATAGACTGATGCAAAATCAGCGTAATGTAGAGTTTTTGAGAATTGGAAAACATTGAGCTCACACACACCACTATTAAGATTATTAAATACATCAGTTGGGGTCTCTATAAGCTTCAATATGAGGTAATAAAACCTAGCATGAAGTATAGTCAAACTTTTTTGCCTTGCGGTAAGTTAAGCAAATGGTTGAGCCAATGGCAAGTTGAGCAAGTGTTTTCTTCCCAGGCGTAATGTAAGTCATTATCGATGGGATATAAGGTAACAACAGGGTCAGGCCTATATTAAAAATACAAAGTGTTGGTTAGGTGTTAAGCCTGTGTTAAAATATGTTTAATATTATTAAAAGACAGTTTGGGAAATAAAGATAAACATGGTTTTAAAAAGGAAGTGGTAATATTTCATTCAGTAGGCAGCTTAACTTGCTCTGTTCCGTGGCTCAATTTACCACCAGCTGCATTAAGTACTGCAGTGCATCTCCTCCTCATGCACTGCACTAGATTTGCCAGTTCTTGCTGTGAGATGTTACCCCACTCTTCCACCAAGGCACCTGCAAGTTCCCGGACATTTCTGGGGGAATGGCCCTAGCACTCACCCTCCGATCCAACAGGTCCCAGACGTGCTCAATGGGATTGAGATCCGGGCTCTTCGCTGGCCATGGCAGAACACTGACATTCCTGTCTTATAGGAAATCACGCACAGAACAAGCAGCATGGCTGGTGGCATTGTCATGCTGGAGGGTCATGTCAGGAAGGGTACCACATGAGGGAGGAGGATGTCTTCCCTGTAACGCACAGCATTGATATTGTGGGTTTGTGCCCATAGGCAACATTGTTGCCGGTGATGTCTGGTGAGGACCTGCCTTACAACAGGCCTACAAGCCCTCAGTCCAGCCTCTCTCAGCCTATTGTGGACAGTCTGAGCCCTGATGGAGGGATTGTGCGTTCCTGATGTTCAGATGTACCGATCCTGTGCAGGTGTTGATACATGTGGTCTGCCACTGCGAGGACGATCAGCTGTCCATCCTGTCTCCCTGTAGCGCTATCTTAGGCGTCTCACAGTACGGACATTGAAATGTATTGCCCTGGCCACATCTGCAATCCTCATGCCTCCTTGCAGCATGCCTAAGGCACGTTCACGCAGATGAGCAGGGACCCTGGGCATCTTTTTCTTTTTTTTCAGAGTCAGTAGAAAAGCCTCTTTAGTGTCCTAAATTTTATTAACTGTGACCTTAATTGCCTACCGTCTGTAAGCTGTTAGTGTCTTAACGACCGTTCCACAGGTGCATGTTCATTAATTGTTTATGGTTCATTCAACAAGCATGGGAAACAGTGTTTAAACCCTTTACAATGAAAATCTGTGAAGTTATTTGGATTTTCATGAATTATCTTTGAAAGAGGGTCCTGAAAAAGGGACTTTTCTTTTTTGCTGAGTTTATATGTAGAAATCTTTGTTAGAAGAATACTATATTTCCCTTGATGGAGTGATGCTGAATGTCAAAATGGATAAACTTACCCCATTGTCCCCAATTTGTCAAATCATTTCTACATTGAACCCAGTTCAAATTCACACTCAGCAATGCACTTATCAACCATACATGTTGTGGAAAGCAGCAATTAAAATATTACAACCTTCGAACAAGACTCTGACACAAAACGACAATCCTCACAGTCCCAACCCTATGTTATTAACTTACGCTCACTCAAATTTACGCTCACTCAAACAGACCCAACATGGCAGGACAGTGACAATGTGCTCCCCATTTACCTAATTAGGGCATGTGCCACTGACATGGCCAGTGAGCCAAGCAGCATCTTTGCCCTCTGGCCCTGAAGAGAGACTGGCACTGGGGTTTAAGCATTTGATTGGCTCTCACTGGTGTCAGCAGGGCAACATAATCAGAGTGCCACTTCATTCTGACGCCTGAATAAAGGCAGCAAGCACTGTGAAATGTGAACAAATATGGGTCTGGAGTCGCTAGACTGTAAAAAAACGGCAGCATGTAGGCAGTGGGATTGAGATACCTTCCTAAGAGAAGCATTACAAACATAGGCACAGACACATGCATACACACATACGATAACATGTACGTACTATACACACATGTACACATGTATTTTGAATTGTAGATATGTGGTATTGGAGTAGAGGCCTGAAGGCACACAGTGTTGTGAAATCTGTTGTGAATGTATTGTAATGTTTAAAAAATTGTTTAACTGTCTTAATTTTGCCAGACCCCAAGAAGAGTAGCTGCTGCCTTGGCAGGAACTACTAGGGATCCATAATAAATACAAATACAAACCTTGGTGCTTTTATTTAGTTATTTTTCCGCTATAGTACAACACCATTAGATGTCATTGTGAAGTAATATGGTCATATGGCCAATAGGTGGTGGTGTCTAGCTGCTGGACAGTAGATCGTGCTGCCTCAACATAGCCAGCAGGAGGCTCTCCAATAACATTCAGGCTAATGAGGTGACAAACACTAGCGTAGTTTTTATGTACCAGAATTTATGCCAATGATGAACATGCCAGAGGTAGAAAACCATCATGACCTTTTAAGTATATCTCTTAAATGCACCGTGTTAATAGCTCCCAACTACAACATTACGATGAAACATCCTCAAGTCAAATATTGTGCCAAGTCTTTTATTAACACGCAGTGCTAAACATGTTTGATTGTGTGAAAGGTGAACTGTTGAGGTTAAGACAGTTTTATAACACAGTTTTATAACAATCGTCACGTGGTTTAACAATCTATTTAAAGTTGTGAATGTATGCTATGTTGTGAAATGAAATGAATGAATAAGGATTGTAATAGGCCTATGAGCTCTTCCCTAAAGCTATGCCTAGTTAGGTAGGTGGACACTGCAAACCCTACTTCTGCTATTATTAAAGCCTTAAAATATACAGATCCACACAGCAATTAATGAGAGTACATCTAGCTACATTGTTTTGCACAGTTCTTTAACAGCAATAAGCAATAAGGCCCGAGGAGGTGTAGTATATGGCCAAAATACCACGGCTAAGGGCTGTTCTTATGCTGGACGCAACGCGTACCACAAACCCCCGAGGTTCCTTATTGCTATTATAAACTGGTTACCAACGTAATTAGAGCTTGGTGGTATGTGGTATGCGGTCTGGTATACCACGGCTGTCAACCAATCAGCATTCAGGGCTCGAACCACCCAGTTTATAATACTCTATACACCACACAGACTTCCTCTAAATGAGTGGACTTTGGATAATGCTATCAGTCCCTCCACTTCCACGTCAGATCCTTATTGAAGAGGTGTGAGGTGGTGCAGAGCGACACACTCACACACACACACACACACACGCACACGCACATGCAAAGTTGAGACGTGGCCCACAACAGAAGTGGCCACAGAGACCAACAGTCTTTGTTTAGGATTAACAATTCAAATGCTCCAAAGGACCCTTAATGAGCTAGCTGGCTTCTAGCCCAAAATTCCCCAAGGGAGGAGAAAATACAGCCCAGCACATTGAATGGTTGATGACCAACCAGATCCTTACTGACAGTAGAAAGCATAGGCAGACACATAATCATATGGACTTACAGCACTAATGTTTTGTAGCATTTGGGATAAACATTGTTGCCAAATATTTAGCAATTCATTAAAAGGTGTAAGGAAAAACTAGAAATTGCTATTTGGAGGTAGGATTTGTTATTGGGACAATATGGGAATATCTGGTGCTCCTGTTTTGGTGTTTAAAGTGTACATTCATAACACATACTGTACATAACACATACTGTACATAACACATGCTGTACATAACACATGCTGTACATAACACATATTTTACATAACACATACTGTACATAACACATACTGTACATAACACATGCTGTACATAACACATATTGTACATAACACATACTGTATATAACACATGCTGTACATAACTCATACTGTACATAACTCACACTGTACATAACACATACTGTACATAACATATGCTGTACATAACTCATACTGTACATAACTCATACTGTATATAACACATACTGTACATAACACATGCTGTACATAACACATACTGTACATAACACATGCTGTACATAACACATATTGTACATAACACATACTGTACATAACACATACTGTACATAACACATACTGTACATAACACATACTGTACATAACACATACTGTACATAACACATGCTGTACATAACTCATACTGTACATAACTCATACTCTACATAACTCACACTGTACATAACACATACTCTACATATGTGTAGAGCAATGCATAATAATGTCAAACTCCCTGTAATACTTGTACATTTGCAGCTTTTTGGATTATAGTGGGATTTTCATGAAATATGAAAGACCTTTATAAGTGTATTGTAATGTGGTGAGGTAAGTAGTATTGTCATTTGTATCATTCAGGGAACCTTTCAGAAGTGATTTGGCTTTAGCTTTATTTCTAACACTGTTTGCTCCTAGCAAGAGACTTACCTCACCTCTGAAAATCTACTGATTGAGGTTTCCTTGCTACACCTAGCCGTTTAGGTGCACACCTCACCCGTCCTCACTTAATGTAATCTCACTCTGATTGAACTCACCATTATCCCACCAATATTCAGCTGATTATGTATTTTTTCTTCCTGCTCCTGATAGGTGTCTTATGGCTTGCCAGCACTAAAAGGAAACACCTGTATTTGAAAGTTCTCCTTTCCTGTGTACTTACTGTGATCTTTCGATAAAGGCAGTGGCTGGGAAGTCTGACTTCATGCCTCTCGCCCTCTGCAGGGCGTGGTCTACAGATAGGTGGCAGTGTGACTCATGTGGTTTTTGTTTTTGAATGGACTCCACCTTAGTTTCTTTCACTCTACCTCCCTGGGCAAATCTTGTGGATTTGTTGTGGTTACTTACCACTGTTTTTACTGTCGTAGCTGTGGGGGTGATAATTGACCAAGCACAACACAACTGTGAGTGTGGATAAGAGCTAGCTTTGATCTCACTGCTACTTTAAGACATGTGGTCCTGATAGCCATTGTTGTAGACGGCACTTGTTCACATTTTTTCGGATATTAAATTATATTCGATTAGACAGTTAATTTTTCCTGGCTCGGTGTGAGATAAGCTTTCTAAGGTTTCTGAATGAATAGAAGGTGATTTTCTTGGACTGCAAATTGGATCCTGTGCTTGGCTCTTTCCGTGGTGGGTGACTGCTACAGGGTGATTAATGTGTTCATTTCCTATTATTAAAGACCAGTGCTGCAGGCTACAGATATGGGGCCCGTCATAAATCTTTGCCAAATGAACAGTCAAATAATCGCACATCGTAAATGAAATCTGGGCTCATTAATACTGACACACAGACAAAGGGAGAGTACACACACGTCTGGTGTGTCGTGTGTCGTGTGAGTGTCGTGTGTGTGTGTCGTGAGTGTGTCGTTTGTGTGTGTGTGTGTGTGCGTGTGTGTGTATGTGCGTGTGTTTGTGTTCAAATTTCAATTATATCACATACAAACACACACACACTCGGCCATCCTGGCACACCACTCAGAACAATGACAGGGTAATGATAACAAGCTGACACTGAGGGTCTTAGTGTGTGTCTCTCCTCTCGATTAATACATCGATGTGGTCATCACACAGTGACCCACATTGTAAAGACAAAGAAATCCTAATATCTGAATGATAGAGTAAATTAACTCTAAATAATAATATAATGACCTATATATAATAATAAAATTACCTCTATGATAATATAATGGCTTCTAATATATTAACCTCTATGTAATAATATAATGACCTCTATAATAATATAATGGCTTCTAATATATAACCTCTATGTAATAATATAATGACCTCTATAATAATATAATGGCTTCTAATATATAACCTCTATATAATAATATAATGACCTCTATAATAATATAATGACCTCTATGTAATAATATAATGACCTCTATGTAAAAATATAATGACCTCTATGTAATAATATAATGACCTCTATAATAATATAATGACCTCTATATAATAATATAATGACCTCTATGTAATAATATAATGACTACGTAATAATATAATGACCTCTATATAATAATATAATGACCTCTATAATAATATAATGGCTTCTAATATATTAACCTCTATATAATAGTATAATGACCTATATATAATAATATAATGACCTCTATGTAATATTATATTAACGTCTATGTAATAATATAATGACCTCTATAATAATATAATGGCTTCTAATATATTAACCTCTATATAATAATATAATGACCTCTATGTAATAATATAATGACCTCTATGTAATAATATAATGACCTCTATATAATAATATAATGACCTCTATATCATAATAAAATTACCTCTATAGAATAATATAATGACCTCTAAATAATAATATAATGACCTCTATATAATAATAGGATTACCTCTATATAATAATAAAATTACCTCTATGTAATAATATAATGACCTCTATAATAATATATTAATCTCTATGCAATAATATAATGACCTCTATATAATAATATAATGACCTCTACATAATAATATAATGACCTCTATATAATAATATAATGATCTCTATGTAATAATATAATGACCTCTACATAATAATATAATGACCTCTATATAATAATATAATGACCTCTATATAATAATATAATGACCTCTATGTAATAATATAATGGCCTCTATATAATAATATAATGACCTCTATATAATAATATAATGACCTCTACATAATAATATAATGACCTCTACATAATAATATAATGACCTCTATATAATAATATAATGACCTCTACATAATAATATAATGACCTCTATATAATAATATAATGACCTCTACATAATAATATAATGACCTCTATATAATAATATAATGACCTCTATAGAATAATAAAATTACCTCTATCTAATAATCTAATTACCTCTAAAATAATAATATAGTGAACTCTATGTAGTAATATAATGACCTCTATATAATAATATATAATGACCTCTATGTAATAATATGGCCAGTATAATCTCTGAGACACCACAACCCTTCATCCCTTCATTCAGCCAGTAATATCTCTCTGAGACACCACAACCCCTCATCCCTTCATTCAGCCAGTAATATCTCTCTGAGACACCACAACTCCTCATCCCTTCATTTAGCCAGTAATATCTCTCTGAGACACCACAACCCCTCATCCCTTCATTTAGCCAGTAATATCTATCTGAGACACCACAACCCCTCACCCCTTCATTTAGCCAGTAATATCTCTCTGAGACACCACAACCCCTCATCCCTTCATTCAGCCAGTAATATCTCTCTGAGACACCACAACTCCTCATCCCTTCATTTAGCCAGTAATATCTCTCTGAGACACCACAACCGCTCATCCCTTCATTTAGCCAGTAATATCTCTCTGAGACACCACAACTCCTCATCCCTTCATTTAGCCAGTAATATCTCTCTGAGACACCACAAGAGGTAGAGGTGGAGGTAGAGGTGTAGTCTCCCATCTCCTCTAGAGGTGGAGTCTCCCATCTCTACTAGCAGTGGAGGTGGACGTGGAGTCTCTCATCTCCTCTAGAGGTGGAGGTGGAGTCTCCCATCAACACCAGAGGTGGAGGTGGAGTCTCTCATCTCCTCTAGAGGTGGAGGTGGAGATATAGTCTCTCATCTCCTCTAGCGGTGGAGACGGAGTCTTTAATCTCCTCTAGAGGTGGATGTGGAGTCTCCCATATAATCGAGAGGTGGAGGTGGAGTCTCCCATCTCCTCTAGAGGTGGAGGTTGAGTCTCTCATGACCTCTAGAGGTGGAGGTGGAGTCGCTCATCTCCTATAGAGGTGGAGGTGGAGTCCCTCATCTCCTCTAGTGTTGGAGGTGGAGTCTCTCATCTCCTTTGGAGGTGGAAGTGGAGTCTCTAATGTCCTCTAGAGGTGGAGTCACCCATCTCCTCTAGAGATGGAGGTGGAGTCTCCCATCTAATCTAGAGGTGGAGGTGGAGATGGAGTCTCCCATGTCCTCTAGCGGTGGAGGTGGAGTCTCCCATCTCCTCTAGAGGTGGAGGTGGAGTCTCATCTCCTCTAGAGGTGGAGGTGGAGTCACCCATCTCCTCTGGAGGTGGAGTATCCCATCTCCTCTAGAGGTGGACGTGGAGTCTCCCATCTCCTCTAGTGGTGGAGGTGGAATCTCCCATATCCTCTAGCGGTGGAGCTGGAGGTCTAGTCTCCCATCTCCTCTAGAGGTGGAGTCTCCCATCTCTTCTCGTGGTGGAGGTAGAGTCTCTCATCTCCTCTAGTGGTGGAGGTAGAGTCTCCCATCTCCTCTAGAGGTGGAGTCTCCCATCTCTTCTCGTGGTGGAGGTAGAGTCTCTCATCTCCTCTAGTGGTGGAGGTGGAGTCTCCTATCTCCTCTAGAGGTGGAGGTGGAGTCTCCCATCTCCTCTAGTGGTGGAGGTGGAGTCTCTCATCTCCTCTAGAGGTGGAGGTGGAGTCACCCATCTCCTCTGGAGGTGGAGGTGGAGTCTCTCATCTCCTCTAGAGGTGGACGTGGAGTCTCCCATCTCCTCTAGTGGTGGAGGTGGAATCTCCCATATCCTCTAGCGGTGGAGGTGGAGTCTCCCATCTCTAGTGGTGGAGGTGGAATCTCTCATCTCCTCTAGAGGTGGAGGTGGAGTCTCTAATCTATTCTAGAGGTGGAGGTGGTCTCCCATCTATTCTAGAGGTGGATGTGGAGTCTCTCATCTCCTCTCGAGTTGGAGGTGGAGTCTCCCATCTGCTCTAGAGGTGGGGTTGGAGTCTCCCATCTCCTCTAGAGGTGGAGATGGAGGTGGAGTGCCTCATCTTCTCTAGAGGTGTAGGTGGAGTCTCCCATCTCCTCTAGTGGTGGAAGTGGAGGTGGAGTCACTCATCTTCTCTAGGAGTGGAGGTGGAGTCTCCCATCTCCTCTAGAGGTGGAGTTGGAGTCTTCCATCTCCTCTATAGGTGGAGGTGGAGGTAGAGGTGGAGTCTCTCATCTCCTCTAGAGGTGGAGGTGGAGTCTCCCATCTCCTCTAGAGATGGATGTGGAGTCTCCCATCTCCTCTAGAAGTGGAGGTGGAGTCTCCAATCTCCTCTAGCGGTGGAGGTGTATTCTCGGGTGCACCTCAGCCACGCTCAAGGTCCTAAACAATATCATAACTGCCATCGATTAAAGACAGTACTGTTCGTCCTTCTTCATCAACCTGGCCAAGGCTTTCGACACTGTCAATCACCGTATTCTTATCGGTAGACTCAACAGCCTTGGTTCCTCTAATGACTGCCTAGACTACTTCTCAGATAGAGTTCAGTGTGTCAAATCGGAGGGCCTGTTGTCCGGACCTCTGGCAGTCTCTATGGGGGTTCCACAGGGTTCAATTCAATACAGTTTCTCTGTATATATCAATGATGTCGCTCTTGCTGCGGGGGATTCTTTGATCCACCTCTACGCAGACGACACTATTCTGTATACATCTGGCCCTTCTTTGGACACTGTGTTAACAAACCTCCAAATGAGCTTCAACGCCATACAACACTCCTTCTGTGACCTCCAACTGCTCTTAAATGCTAGTAAAACGAAATGCATGCTTTTCAACCAATCGCTGCTCGCACCTGCCCGCCTGACTAGCATCACTACTCTGGACGGTTCTGACTTAGAATATGTGGACAACTATAAACACCTAGGTGACTGGCTAGACTGTAAACTCTCCTTCCAGACTCACATTAAGCATCTCCAATCCAAAGTTAAATCTAGAATCTGCTTCCTATTTCGCAACAAAGCCTCCTTCACTCATGCTGCCAAACATACCCTCGTAAAACTGACTATCCTACAGATCCTTGACTTCGACGATGTCATTTACAAAATAGCCTCCAACACTCTACTCAGACTGCATCCAATTTGCTATCACAGTGCCATCCGTTTTGTCACCAAAGTTCCATATACTACCCACCACTGCGACCTGTATGCTCTTGTTGGCTGGCCCTCGCTACATATTCATCGCCAAACCCACTGGCTCCAGGTCATCTATAAGTCGTTGCTAGGTAAAGCTCTGCCTTATCTCAACTCACTGGTCAACACCCACCCGTAGCATGCGCTCCAGCAGGTATATTTCACTGGTCATCCCCAAACCCAACACCTCCTTTGGCCGACTTTCCTTCCAGTTCTCTGCTGCCAATGACTGGAACGAATTGCAAAAATCACTGAAGTTGGAGACTTATATCTCCCTCCCTAACTTTAAGCGTCAGCTGTCAGAGCAGCTTACCGATCGCTGCAGCTGTACAGATCCCATCTGTAAATAGCCCATCCATCCAAACAACCAACTACTTACCTCATCCCCATATGTGTGTTTGTTTTTCTGCTCTTTTGCACACCAGTATTTCTACTTGCGCATACTCATCTGCACATACAGTGGGGAGAACAAGTATTTGATACACTGCCGATTTTGCAGGTTTTCCTACTTACAAAGCATGTAGAGGTCTGTAATTTTTTATCATAGGTACACTTCAACCTTCTCCCATTCCTCCTCTGGATCATCCAGATGGTCATTGGCAAACTTCAGATGGGCCTGGACATGCGCTGGCTTGAGCAGGGGGACCTTGCGAGCGCTGCAGGATCTTAATCCATGACGGCGTAGTGTGTTACTAATGGTTTTCTTTGAGACTGTGGTCCCAGCTCTCTTCAGGTCATTGACCAGGTCCTGCCGTGTAGTTCTGGGCTGATCCCTCACCTTCCTCATTATCATTGATGCCCCATGAGGTGAGATCTTGCATGGAGCCCCAGACCGAGGGTGATTGACCGTGATCTTGAACTTCTTCCATTTTCGAATATTTGCGCCAACAGTTGTTGCCTTCTCACCAAGCTGCTTGCCTATTCCATCCCAGCCTTGTGCAGGTCTACAATTTTATCCCTGATGTCCTTACACAGCTCTCTGGTCTTGGCCATTGTGGAGAGGTTGGAGTCTGTTTGATTGAGTGTGTGGACAGGTGTCTTTTATACAGGTAACAAGTTCAAACAGGTGCAGTTAATACAGGTAATGAGTGGAGAACAGGAGAGCTTCTTAAAGAAAAACTAACAGGTCTATGAGAGCCGGAATTCTTACTGGTTGGTAGGTGATCAAATACTTATGTCATGCAATAAAATGCAAATTAATTACTTAAAAATCATACAATGTGATTTTCTGGATTTTTGTTTTAGATTGCGTCTCTCACAGTTGAAGTGTACCTATGATATAAATTACAGACCTCTACATGCTTTGTAAGTAGGAAAACCTGCAAAATCGGCAGTGTATTAAATACTTGTTCTCCCCACTGTATATCACTCCTGTGTAAATTGCCATTTACTTCGCCACTATTGGCCTATTTATTGCCTTACCTCCTTACTTCATTTGCACACACTGTAGACAGATTTTTATATTGTGTTATTGACTGTACAATTGTTTATCCCATGTGTAACTGTGTTGTTGTTTTTGTCGCACTGCTTTGCTTTATCTTGGCCAGGTCGCAGTTGTAAACTTGTTCTCAACTGGCCTACCTGGTTAAATAAAGGTGAAATAAATAAAAAATAAATACAAATACTTTTACAAGGCACTGTATAATAGGTATGGTCTGGATTTCTGGTTAGTGAGAACTCTACCTTCACTCTGAGCTCACTCACCTATGTGTCTCTTATACACATGCAGACACTGTAAAAGATATGCACTGCGTGGAATGATGTAACAGACTGAAGCAAAGTGTGATAACGTGCGTCGGTGAGAGGTGTAGGAGTCAGGCGCAGGAGAGCAGGGATATCTGAGAAGCGTGTTTAATCATATAGTCCACCAATACAAAAAATGGCACAGAAGAAAATCCCAAAACTATGCTCACGATACTCAGCAACTCGTGCAAACGCACGGAGGAACAAACACAGTTCCGACACTTTACATACACGTGCTTAAATCGTGAACACAACAAACATCAAAATACAATTGAGCGCAATACAAACAAGACTAATCCCGCACGAACTAAGGCAGGAAACAAGTACCCTATATACACACAGAAATAAACGCAATTGAAACCAGGTGTGAAAAGAATCACAGACAAAACAAACAGAAAAGGAAAAAGGGATCGGTGGCGGCTAGTAAAAAAAACGGCGACGCCGACCATCAAGCGCCGCATGAACAGGGAGAGGAGTTACCTTCGGTAGAAGTCGTGACAGTACCCCCCCCCCCCCCTGACGGGTGGCTCCCGCAGCGCGACGACCCGGAGGACGAGTCGCAGGGCGATCTGGATGGAGGCGGTGAAACTCCCTTAGCATAAGTGGATCCAGTACGTCCTCCACCGGCATCCAGCATCTCTCCTCCGGACCGTACCCCTCCCAATCCACGAGGTACTGAAGGTCCCCCACCCGACGCCTCGAGTCCAGTATGGACCGAACTGCATACGCCGGCGCCCCCCCGATGTCCAGGGGGGGCGGAGGGACCTCCCGCACCTCATCTTCTTGAAGCGGAACAGCCACCAGCCTCTCCTGAGGAGAGACACATAAAACGAGGGGTTAATACGGTAATAAGGGGGGAGCTGTAACCTATAACACACCTCGTTTATTCTCCTCAGGATTTTAAATGGCCCCACAAACCGCGGACCCAGCTTCCGGCAGGGCAGGTGGAGGGGCAGGTTTTGGGTCGAGAGCCAGACCCGGTCCCCCGGTGCGAACACCGGGACCTCGCTGCGGTGGCGGTCAGCACTGGCCTTCTGCCACCCTTCGGCCCGTTTAAGGTACCCGTGGGCGGCCTCCCAGGTCTCACTTTAGCGTCTCACCCAATCGTCCACCACAGGAGCCTCGGTCTGGCTCTGATACCATGGTACCAGAACCGGCTGATAGCCCAACACACATTGGAAGGGTGACATGTTCGTAGAGGAGTGGCGGAGTGAGTTCTGGGCCATCTCTGCCCAGGGGATGTACTTTGCCCACTCCCCTGGACGGTCCTGGCAATACGACCGCAGAAACCTACCCACATCCTGGTTCACTCTCTCCACCTGCCCATTACTCTCGGGGTGAAACCCAGAGGTGAGGCTGACCGAGACCCCCAAACGTTCCATGAACGCCTTCCACACCCTGGATGTGAACTGGGGACCCCGATCAGAAACAATGTCCTCAGGCACCCCGTAGTGCTGGAAGACGTGAGTAAACAGGGCCTCCGCAGTCTGTAGGGCCGTAGGGAGACCGGGCAAAGGGAGGATACGACAGGACTTAGAAAACCAATCCACAACGACCAGGATCGTGGTGTTGCCCTGTGACGGTGGCAGATCGGTCAAGAAGTCAACCGACAGGTGTGACCAAGGCCGCTGTGGAACGGGAAGGGGTTGCACTGAGCGCACACCGAGCAGGAGGCCACATAAACCCTCACGTCCTTGGCTAAAGTGGACCACCAGTACTTCCCACTAAGACATCGCACCGTCCTACCGATCCCCGGGTGACCAGAGGAGGGGGACGTGTGAGCCCACCAAATTAGCCTGTCTCTAACCTCCAGCGGAACGTACACCCGTCCAGCTGGACACTGTGGTGGAGTAGGCTCAACACGCGATGCTCGCTCAATGTCTGCGTCCACCTCCCACCTCACAGGTGCCACTAGACAAGAAGCCGGGAGGATGGGCGCAGGATCGATGGCCCGCTCCTCCGTATCATGTAGTCGGGACAGTGCGTCTGCCTTAGTGTTCTGGGAGCCTGGTCTATAGGAGATGGTAAACCTAAATCGGGTGAAAAACATGGCCCACCTTGCCTGACGAGGGTTCAGTCTCCTCGCTGCCCGAATGTACTCTAGATTACGGTAGTCAGTCCAGATGAAAAAATGGTGTTGAGCCCCCTCAAGCCAATGTCTCCACACCTTCAGGGCCCTGACAACAGCCAGCAGCTCCCGATCCCCCACGTCATAGTTTCGCTCCGCCGGACTGAGCTTCTGAGAAAAGAAAGCACAGGCGTGGAGCTTCGGTGGCGTACCCGAGCGCTGGGAGCACGGCTCCAACCACAGCCTTGGACGCGTCCACCTCCACTATGAATGCCAAAGAGGGGTTCGGATGCGCCAGCACGGGAACCGAGGTAAAAAGAGCCTTCAGACGACCAAAAGCCCTGTCCGCCTCAGCCGACCATCCCAGACGCACCGGCCCCCTTTCAGCAGTGACGTAATGGGAGCAGCCACCTGCCCAAAACCCTGGATAAACCTCCGGTAGTAGTTGGCAAACCCTAAGAACCGCTGCACCTCCTTTACCGTGGTTGGAGTCGGCCAATTACACACGGCTGCAATGTCGTCACACTCCATCACCAACCCCGATGTGGAAATGCGATACCCAAGGATGGAGACGGCCTGTTGGAAGAACAAGCATTTCTCAGCCTTGACGTACAGGTCATGCTCCAACAGTCGTCCAAGTACCTTGCGCACCAGAGACACATGTGCGGCGCGTGTAGCGGAATAGACCAGAATATCATCGATGTAAACCACCACACCCTGCCCGTGCAGGTCCCTGAGAACCTTGTCTACAAAAGATTGGAAGACTGCTGGGGCATTATTCAACCCGTACGGCATGACGAGGTACTCATAATGGCCGGGTGTGGTACTAAACGCTGTCTTCCACTCATCTCCCTTCCGGAGTTATATGCACTCCTGAGATCCAGTTTTGTGAAAAAACGTGCTCCGTAAAATGACTCAATCGCCGTGGCAATGAGAGGTAGCGGGTAACTATACCCTACCGTGATGGAATTTAGACCTCTATAGTCAATGCACGGACGCAGCCCTCCCTCCTTTTTCTTCACAAAAAAAAAACTCAAGGAGGCAGGTGAGATGGAGGGCCAAATGTACCCCTGCCCCAGAGATTCAGATATGTATGTCTCCATAGCCACCGTCTCCTCCTGGGACAGGGGATACACGTGACTCCTGGGAAGTGCAGCGCCTACCAGGAGATTTATCGCACAATCCCCTCGTCGATGAGGTGGTAATTGGGTCGCCTTCTTTTTACAGAAGGCGATAGCCAAATCGGCATATTCTGAGGGAATGCGCACGGTGGAGACTTGGTCTGGAGGCACCACCGTTGAGGCACCGATGGAAACTCCTACACACCTGCCTGAGGACTCCTCTGACCACCCCTTTAGAGCCCTCTGTTGCCACAAAATCCTGGGGTTGTGACAGGCCAACCAGGGGATCCCCAGCACCACCGGAAATGCAGGAGAATCAATGAGGAAGAGACTAATTCTCTCCTCATGACCCTCCTGCGTGACCATGCCCAGTGGAGCCGTGGCCTCCCTGACTAGCCCTGAACCTAATGGCCGGCTATCTAAGGCGTACACTGGGAAGGGTTTGTCAAGCTGAACAAGGGGGATCCCTAACCTGTGCGCTAAACCACGGTCAATAAAATTCCCCGCCGCGCCTGAATCTACTAGCGCCTTATGCCGGGAAAAAGGGGAAAATTCAGGAAAAATGATCAATACATACATGTGACCAACAGGGGGCTCTGGGTGAGCCTGGTGCCGACTCACCTGAGGTGTCCGAGCAGTGCTCGGCCTGGCGTCTTGACTCCCTGGAGGACTCCCCCAGCACCGGTCAGCAGTGTGCCCTCTGCGACCACAGCTGGCACAGGAAAGGCCCCCTCCTCCGGTCGCCCTCGCTGCAGCACCTCCTAGCTCCATGGGCGTTGGAGTGGAGGAGCTGGGGGATGGAACTGACAGAACCCGATCTGGACATCTGTGGGTCGCCAGCAAGTTGTCCAACCGAATGGATATGTCGATCAACTGGTCCAAGGAGAGGGTGGTGTCTCTACAGGCCAGCTCCCTACGGACGTCCTCACGCAAACTATACCTATAGTGATCGATCAAGGCCCTGTCGTTCCATCCCGCACCAGCGGCCAAGGTCCGGAACTCTAGAGCAAAGTCCTGAGCACTTCTCTTCTCCTGCCTCAGATGGAACAGCCGTTCACCCGCCGCTCGACCCTCAGGCGGGTGATCGAACACGGCCCGAAAGCGGCGGGTGAACTCTGGGTAGTGTTCCCTCGCCGAGTCAGGATCGTTCCATACCACGTTGGCCCAACCCAGAGCTTTACCTGAGATGCAGCAGACGAGGGCGTTCATGCTCTCACCTCCTGAAGGAGCCGGATGAACGGTCGCCAGGTATAGGTCCATCTGGAGTAAGAACCCCTGGCACCCGGCCGCCGTCCCATCGTACTCCCTCGGGAGTGCGAGTCGAATCCCACTGTGCCCAGGCAATGAAGGAGAGGGTAGTGGTACTGGTTGGAGTGTGGCTGATGGAGGTGTGGGAAGGCCACCTCTCTCCCATCTTTCCATCGTCGCCATCACCTGATCCATGGCGGTCCCCAGCCGGTGTAACACTGCCGTGTGGTGTTGAACTCGCTCCTCCATGGACCCTGGGAGTGCGTCCGCTCCTGCTGACTCCATAGATTTCTGGTGCCGGATTCTGTGATAACGTGCGTCTCGGTGAGAGGTGTAGGAGTCAGGCGCAGGAGAGCAGGGATGTCTGAGAAGCGTGTTTAATCATATAGTCCACCAATACAAAAAATGGCACAGACGAAAATCCAAAAACTACGCTCACGATACTCAGCAACTCGTGCAAACGCACGGAGAAACAAACACAGGAGAAACAAACACAGTTCCGACACTTTACATACACGTGCGTAAATCGTGAACACAACAAACATCAAAATACAATCGAGCGCAATACACACAAGACTAATCCCGCACGAACTAAGGCAGGAAACAGGTACCCTATATACACACAGAAATAAACGCAATTGAAACCAGGTGTGAAAAGAATCACAGACGAAACAAACAGAAAAGGAAAAAGGGATCGGTTGCGGCTAGTAAACCGGCGACGCCGACCGCCGAGCGCCGCCCGAACAGGGAGAGGAGTTACCTTCGGTAGAAGTCGTGACACAAAGCAATAGGTTATATTTTCAGTCCCACAGAGTGCTCATTGATAATCTGATGATGTGGGTCCCGTGTGGCTCAGTTGGTAGAGCATGGCGCTTGCAACGCCAGGGTTGTGGGTTCATTCCCCACGGGGGGACCAGGATGAATATGTATGAACTTTCCAATTTGTAAGTCGCTCTGGATAAGAGCGTCTGCTAAATGACTTAAATGTAATGTGTTAACCCCTTAGATTGCTGGATTTATTGGTGGGTTGTATTATAGGAGAACACATGCTGACTGTTCACAATCTGTTTGGTGATTTATAAGCAACTCTTCGCCTTTGATAGCATATTATTAAATGTACAAAAAATCTGCTGTATGGTTAGGCTACTAATATTTCTGTATCAATGCATATAAATTCATATTAAAGAAACCCAAAACAAACAATGTGGTTTTATTCTTTCCAGTCTTCATTAGTGACTACTTTATAGAGTATGTTCAGTATGCTTGAACAAGGAGGTCATTAACACATCCAAATATACACACAGCAGCATCTCTCCTCTCCACACACACCTCCATACACACCTCCACACACAGCTCCACACACAGCCCTACAGCTCCACAAACAGCTCCACACACAGCTCCACACACAGCTCCACACATAGTTCCACACACAGCTCCACATACAGTTCCACACACAGCTCCACACACAGCTCCACACACAGCTTCATACACAGCTCCACACACAGCTACACACACAGCTCCACACACAGTTCCACAGCTCCACACACAGCTCCACACACTGTTCCACACACAGCTCCACACACAGTTCCACACACAGCTCCACATACAGCTGCACATACAGTTCCACAGCTCCACACACAGCTGCACATACAGTTCCACAGCTCCACACACAGCTGCACATACAGTTCCAAAGCTCCACACACAGTTCCGCAGCTCCACACACAGCTCTACAGCTCCACACACAGCTCCACAGCTCCACACACAGCTCCACACACAGCTACACACACAGCTCCACACACAGCTACACACACAGCTCCACACACAGTTCCACAGCTCCACACACAGCTCCACACACAGTTTAACACACAGCTCCACACACAGTTCCACACACAGCTCCACATACAGCTGCACATACAGTTCCACAGCTCAACACACAGCTCCACATACAGCTGCACATACAGTTCCACAGCTCCACACACAGCTGCACATACAGTTCCACAGCTCCACACACAGCTGCACATACAGTTCCACAGCTCCACACACAGCTGCACATACAGTTCCACAGCTCCACACACAGCTGCACATACAGTTCCACAGCTCCACACACAGTTCCGCAGCTCCACACACAGCTCTACAGCTCCACACACAGCTCCACAGCTCCACAGCTCCACACACAGCTCCACACACAGCTCCACACTCAGCTCCACACACAGCTCCACAGTTCCACACACAGCTCTACAGCTCCACACACAGCTCTACAGCTCCACACACAGCTCCACAGCTCCACACACAGCTCCACAGCTCCACACACAGCTCTACAGCTCCACACACAGCTCCACACACAGCTCCACACACAGCTCCACACACAGCTCCACAGTTCCACACACAGCTCCACAGCTCCACACACAGCTCTACAGCTCCACACACAGTTCCACAGCTCCACACACAGCTCCACACACAGCTACACACACAGCTCCACACACAGCTACACACACAGCTCCACACACAGCTCCACAAACAGCTCCACACACAGTTCCAAAGTTCCACACACAGCTCCACAGTTCCACACACAGCTCTACAGCTCCACACACAGCTCTACAGCTCCACACACAGCTCCACACACAGCTCTATACTCAGCTCCACACACAGTTCCCCAGTTCCACACACAGCTCCACAGCTCCACACACAGCTCTACACACAGCTCTACACACAGCTCTACACACAGCTCCACACACAGCTCCACACACAGTTCCAGAGTTCCACATAATGCTCCACAGCTCCACAAACAGCTCCACACACAGTTCCACAGTTCCACACACAGCTCCACAGTTCCACACACAGCTCCACAGCTCCACACACAGCTCCACACACAGCTCCACACACAGTTCCACAGTTCCACACACAGCTCCACAGTTCCACACACAGCTCTACACACAGCTCCACACACAGCTCTACAGCTCCACACACAGCTCCACACACAGCTCCACACACAGCTCCACACACAGCTCCATACACAGCTCCACACACAGCTCCACACACAGCTCCACACACAGCTCCACACACAGCTCCTCACACAGCTCCACACACAGCTCCACACACAGCTCCACACACATCTCCACACACAGCTCCACACACAGCTCCACAGTTCCACACACAGCTCCACAGCTCCACACACAGCTCTACAGCTCCACACACAGTTCCACAGCTCCACACACAGCTCCACACACAGCTACACACACAGCTCCACACACAGCTACACACACAGCTCCACACACAGTTCCACAGCTCCACACACAGCTCCACACACAGCTCCACACACAGTTTAACACACAGCTCCACACACAGTTCCACACACAGCTCCACATACAGCTGCACATACAGTTCCACAGCTCCACACACAGCTCCACATACAGCTGCACATACAGTTCCACAGCTCCACACACAGCTGCACATACAGTTCCACAGCTCCACACACAGCTGCACATACAGTTCCACAGCTCCACACACAGCTGCACATACAGTTCCACAGCTCCACACACAGCTGCACATACAGTTCCACAGCTCCACACACAGTTCCGCAGCTCCACACACAACTCTACAGCTCCACACACAGCTCCACAGCTCCACAGCTCCACACACAGCTCCACACACAGCTCCACACTCAGCTCCACACACAGCTCTACAGCTCCACACACAGCTCCACAGCTCCACACACAGCTCCACAGCTCCACACACAGCTCTACAGCTCCACACACAGCTCCACACACAGCTCCACACACAGCTCCACACACAGTTCCACAGTTCCACACACAGTTCCACAGTTCCACACACAGCTCCACAGTTCCACACACAGCTCTACAGCTCCACACACAGCTCCACACACAGCTCCACACACAGCTCCACAGTTCCACACACAGCTCCACACACAGCTCTACAGCTCCACACACAGTTCCACAGCTCCACACACAGCTCCACACACAGCTCCACACACAGCTCCACACACAGCTACACACACAGCTCCACACAGTTCCACAGCTCCACACACAGCTCCACACACAGTTCCACACACAGCTCCACACACAGTTCCACACACAGCTCCACATACAGCTGCACATACAGTTCCACAGCTCCACACACAGCTCCACATACAGCTGCACATACAGTTCCACAGCTCCACACACAGCTAAACATACAGTTCCACAGCTCCACATACAGCTGCACATACAGTTCCACAGCTCCACACACAGTTCCGCAGCTCCACACACAGCTCTACTGCTCCACACACAGCTCCACACACAGCTCCACACACAGTTCCTCACACAGCTCCACACACAGCTCCACACACAGCTCCACACACAGCTCCACACACAGCTCCTCGCACAGCTCCACACACAGCTCTACTGCTCCACACACAGCTCCACACACAGCTCCACACACAGCTCCTACACAGCTCCACACACAGCTCCACACACAGCTCCACACACAGCTCCACACACAGCTCCATACACAGCTCCACACACAGCTCCACACACAGCTCCACACACAGCTCCACACACAGCTCCTCACACAGCTCCACACACAGCTCCACACACAGCTCCACACACATCTCCACACACAGCTCCACACACAGCTCCACAGTTCCACACACAGCTCCACAGCTCCACACACAGCTCTACAGCTCCACACACAGTTCCACAGCTCCACACACAGCTCCACACACAGCTACACACACAGCTCCACACACAGCTACACACACAGCTCCACACACAGTTCCACAGCTCCACACACAGCTCCACACACAGTTTAACACACAGCTCCACACACAGTTCCACACACAGCTCCACATACAGCTGCACATACAGTTCCACAGCTCCACACACAGCTCCACATACAGCTGCACATACAGTTCCACAGCTCCACACACAGCTGCACATACAGTTCCACAGCTCCACACACAGCTGCACATACAGTTCCACAGCTCCACACACAGCTGCACATACAGTTCCACAGCTCCACACACAGCTGCACATACAGTTCCACAGCTCCACACACAGTTCCGCAGCTCCACACACAGCTCTACAGCTCCACACACAGCTCCACAGCTCCACAGCTCCACACACAGCTCCACACACAGCTCCACACTCAGCTCCACACACAGCTCCACAGTTCCACACACAGCTCACAGCTCTACAGCTCCACACACAGCTCCACAGCTCCACACACAGCTCCACAGCTCCACACACAGCTCTACAGCTCCACACACAGCTCCACACACAGCTCCACACACAGCTCCACACACAGTTCCACAGTTCCACACACAGTTCCACAGTTCCACACACAGCTCCACAGTTCCACACACAGCTCTACAGCTCCACACACAGCTCCACACACAGCTCCATACACAGCTCCACACACAGCTCCACACACAGCTCCACAGTTCCACACACAGCTCCACACACAGCTCTACAGCTCCACACACAGTTCCACAGCTCCACACACAGCTCCACACACAGCTCCACACACAGCTCCACACACAGCTACACACACAGCTCCACACAGTTCCACAGCTCCACACACAGCTCCACACACAGTTCCACACACAGCTCCACACACAGTTCCACACACAGCTCCACATACAGCTGCACATACAGTTCCACAGCTCCACACACAGCTCCACATACAGCTGCACATACAGTTCCACAGCTCCACACACAGCTAAACATACAGTTCCACAGCTCCACATACAGCTGCACATACAGTTCCACAGCTCCACACACAGTTCCGCAGCTCCACACACAGCTCTACTGCTCCACACACAGCTCCACACACAGCTCCACACACAGTTCCTCACACAGCTCCACACACAGCTCCACACACAGCTCCACACACAGCTCCACACACAGCTCCTCGCACAGCTCCACACACAGCTCCACACACAGTTCCTCACACAGCTCCACACACAGTTCCTCACACAGCTCCACAGCTCCTCACACAGCTCCACACACAGCTCCACACACAGCTCCAGACACAGTTCCACAGCTCCACACACAGCTCTACAGCTCCTCACACAGCTCTACAGCTCCATACACAGCTCCACAGTTCCACACACAGCTCTACAGCTCCACACACAGCTCTACAGCTCCACACACAGCTCCACACACAGCTCCACACACAGCTCCATACTCAGCTCCACACACAGCTCCACACACAGCTCCACACACAGCTCCACACACAGTTCCACAGCTCCACAAACAGCTCCACACACAGCTCCACTAACAGCTCCTCTCAGCCAAACTCTGAGACCTGTCACATGCATACTGTTTACCATTCATCACCCACCCTCTCTCCATCTCTCGCTATCTCCCTACACAGACCATTGCTTACCAATCCACTACCCTGCCTTGCACACATACACACAGACTTGCATGCAAGCATACACACACATACACATGTATGTCAGCAAAAACACACGCCTGCACACATACACACACACACCCCACCCCAGTCTCTGCTGGCCTCCTTTCCCTGTCCAGTCCTGACATTGCTAATGATTCTCACTGGGGCACAGGATAACGTGTGACAGAGGCAGGCAGACCAGGGCTGAGGGTGGGGGGTGGAAGTGGGGAAAATGGGGGGAGGCGCCGGGGAGGGGTTCAGGGATGGTGGTGGGTCGTGGTCCTGCTTTCTGCATGGTGGAAGGTTGGAGGATGCTCAGATGCGGGGAAGATGGTAATGTATTACATTTAAGACAGGAATGACACCCTGAATCAGCCTGCGTTCAGATCACTGGCCGGGCGAGAGAGTGGGAGGGGGAGGTGGGAAGGTAAACACAAAGGAGGAGAAATGGGGAGGAGAGGAAATGGAGGAGAGTAGTAGGAAATAACGTGAGATGGGAGAATTTAGCCCCAGGCATGGTGAATGTTTTGCTTATTTCTGTATAGTTAAGCTATTTATAATTCAAATGTATGCCTTTGGTAATTCACCAGCATAGAATATCAAAGGTCAGTGTGTAAGATTTTTTTAACACAGAAAAAAATAATAAATGAAATGCATTTTTGGCCGAAAAGAAATGACCACCTGATTATGAGTATTTATTGTTCCGCCTCACAGTGTTTGTAATGATGAAGATAAAAGTGAGTCGTTTATTTTTCATTTTATTTCAATTTATATGAGCTTATCTCAAAGTAGCTTGTCAATTTCAATCAAAGTTAAGGTAACATTGTGCATGATTAATTATATAAAGAGAATGGTTTGCTTGGTAGTCTGTATTTTTTCAATAAGGTGATGGATAATATTAATTACACATAACATGTTGTTATAGACCTATATAAACGTTTTTTTTAAACAATTTTAAAACAAAATATTGTTCAAACCTCAAAGGTTGGGAGGCTAATTTCCTCAAGCCGCTAAATGGCAATGGAATTCAGTAACTTCGTAACCATTTCAGATCCAATTGGTTTCATAAGGTGTCATCTTCAGAAGTTAGGGCAGGTATATCAGTGATGTCACTCCTATTATTCTCTAACATCACAGAGAAATTGGAGTAGCCTACAGAAGAGTCAGATCGTTTGTCATACTAGGCCTTGAGTTGGTAGCCATAGGACTAACCTACAGATCTTCAGACAGCTATGAGCACTCAGGCTTACATTTTTAAAGTTGAGGGTCTGATATCATATGTCAGCGAAGTGAGGTAATGTTCTTGCTGACCCGAACCAATTGTTTTGGTTGGCTAGGTAGGCTATACTTACACGAACAGGAGTGCTGAGAGGGGACAGATTTACCAAGATCCGAAGTTGTATTTTTGTATTCCGCGTATGAACCGTTTTAAACAAACATTCGAAAAAATGTGGTCATTGCCAAGCTGCTGTTGTTTTAAACATTGGAATCGAACATATTCCTGTCTCCATAAGCTTCAGGGGAGGAACAAAATGCGTTAGGCCATATTATGTCATTATGTCGAGTTTGTTTAACTCCAATGGACTTTATGTACATGTCATTTCTTTAATTTCATTGGAAAAAAAATATAGGTCTGTTCTTTATTGCAATCTTATAATAAAGCGAGTATTTATATTTTGTTATTTGGGTTTGTATATACTGTTTTTGCATGCATTTTTTAAATTCTGAAGTAAATGATTGACTAACACAAAATGCACATTTAATTTCCAGTAATTTTAAACCTATTTCCAATATCAACATCTATTATCATTACTTTTCCTGTTCTTCAAAAACGTTCATTATTTCCTCTCTGCAGTCAAGTAAAAAAAGTATTATGAGATATGCCTATTATTAGCCATATAAAAGGAACTATCTTCCTAGTATGTAAATAATAGTTTATAATTATGTATAGATGCATTTCATAACTGCCCATAACTGCCCATGTCCAAATTATTTTTACTTGGACTAAACCTTACCTTAAAATCAGGATGGTTCATAACGTATTTCAAACATTTCTCACAACAAAATGATAAGGCAATCTATCTGTATCTGTCCAGTATCTCTCTGTAAACCAGACAAATAATGTGTTTTACGGGTATGCACGCATCTCAAGATTGTGGCCCATACATTCCTTGAAGCGCATGTTGTTGGTCCGTCCAGAAGGAAAGTTTTGGTCGAAAAAAACATTTTTTTGCTACCCTCTTTCATTTTTTTCATTTTCTATACTACCAAAATATGTTATTTCGCTTGCTTCACACGGAACCCCTAAAGGTTCTATATATAGAGCCCCAATGAACCATTTTTTCTAACAGTATATGGTGTCCATTTCAAGGAAGTGAACGCCGAGAGACTGGGATAATTCGAGCCAACACGCCTACAGCATTCCCACATTCTCAGACACAATACGCTGACCACTCTATACAGTGTCTGTTCGTGTAAACTATGTTAACTGCATCGTTATACAAACCATGCGCTCGACCAACAGGCCTACTTCAAAGCACCCCGATCTGTCATATAGACCAAAATATGTGCCCAAAATATTTTTAATATAGGCCAAATGTATGCCATATCAAAAATATGACTGAGTGACCAATGTCAAGGCTGCTTAGTGAGGGCTATTCGCGCAGAAATTCAACTCCTGTTTTGTGCCTATCCATAGCCTATGCTATGCATGGTGTACGCCTATGATTTTACCTGGATCATTACCACAGAAAGGGGGAAATAATTGTCATTTTTACCATACTCCAAACCCTTAGGGTTATCATTCTCATCTATTCTCAAGACTGCACTTCTCCCATCTCAAGGCTTTTGCGCCAGGCACCTTGCGTTAAAATACATCAGACAGTTGGGCAAGTTAGGCCATTTAAAAACAAATAAATGCAGTTTTCTTGACGGTAACGTTCAAGGGGAATAGTTAAAGTGTTGAATTGCCATCTACCAAATTCCTTTCTTGGTGACTGTTATTTTGCGTCACCCTCTGCTTTATCCAATGCAAACAACATTCGCTGGCTTGTCACAGGCATTGCTCCAATCCCCCTTTATTTAGCAGTATGGGACTGGTTGCGGGACTGGTTGCACCCTCCCTCTTTCCGGGTTCCGTCATCACCTTCTCCCGCTGATCAGTGGAGCCAGTCTATCCTATAAGCGCGCTCACAGCCAACCTGCTAACATTCGCTGACACCTTCACGTTTCAGAGCCGGAGGAAATGGCCACGAGGACCGACGCATCGATATAGTCTTTCTTATTAGATTTCATTCAAAAGCTGTGCGTTGGAGGAATAGATTGCCTTCTGGAACTAATAATCTCTGTACAGCGTATTTAGATTACCTTGACAACCGGTCTCAGTGATTGACAGCAGGACCGATACATGCGAGTTGTTGATGCGCTTAAAAAACTTTTAACCGAAGGTTCTAGTTGGTCTTATCCGTTATGGTGATTTTTCCATTTAGGCTATTGCAATATTTGTTTTCTTGTTGAATAAATACACATCTTCACCTTGCTGCGGGTTTCTTCTTTATTGCCACTGCGGATTACAATTCTCAACTGGATGTAAAAGGCATCAACTTGATACAGCACCTTCTCTGCGGACTCACAGTACCTGACCACCTTCTCTGCGGACTGACACATTCCCTGTTTCTTACCTGTTTATCTCCAAGACAGGCGCATGTCGATGGCGCAAAGGGTAGGCCTTAGTGCAGTTGCAATGTATCATTACTTAGTTGACTTTAAACTTCTGCCTCATGTTGATCGAACCTAATTTAGTCAAGTAATCTGGACAGGCAGAGAACATCTCAACTCTCCACATACAAGTAGCCTACAAGTTGAGCTTTTCTCAGCAGTCTGCACCCTGCATTAGACTAGTTGTTCTGTTTTCCATCCATGGGAAATTTGATTAAATTAATGTTCACTGTCATTCTCATGAGTAAAGGCTTGTGTTTGGGGGGATGTCTGTAGCCTACGATAAATCCGTGATAGAAGCATACCAACAGACAGTCCACGAGTTTCTCACATGTAACTCTGTCTTTCTCCATCCAGTACGATGAACTGTCCCACTATGGTGTTGGGATGGACGGAGTTGGACTCCCGGCGTCCATGTATGGAGACCCGCATGCTCCCCGGCCGCTTCCCCAAGTCCACCACCTGAACCATGGTCCGACTGCACATCCAATCCAGCACTATGGATCCCACGCACCCCACAACATCATGCCCAGCATGGGCAGCGTGGTGAACGACGCATTAAAAAGAGACAAAGATCAAATCTATGGGTGCGCATCAGAAATATTCCATATTTGTGTCTGCTAGGTTTTCTTATTCTTGTTAGACCTATACTCATAACATTTAGAAGTGAATAGGGTATTTATCGACATTTAGAGAAATTAGAACCAAATCCTAACTTGACATAGGCTACGTGCGTAAATCGAGTTTATGTCAATGCCACATTTTGCAAATAATGTGTTTTACGGGTATGCACGTATCTCAAGATTGTGGCCCTTATTCTGAGTGGAGACACTTCACATTTATCAGCTATGCTAGGTTAAAAACCTTAAATACAATACAGTCCACTTAAACAAAACGTTTATTTAACATTACGGGTCTAATTGACGTTAATGTTTTGTCTGCATCATGTTGCAGTCACCCGTTGTTCCCTCTGCTCGCCTTGGTGTTTGAGAAGTGTGAGTTGGCGACCTGCACGCCCAGGGAGCCTGGAGTAGCGGGCGGCGATGTCTGCTCCTCAGACTCGTTCAACGAAGACATCGCTGTCTTTGCAAAACAGGTACTTGTGGTTTATGATAAGCCCTTTTTTATGACCTAAAATATAGATAACGATAGGAATAGGGGATTGTATAGCCTGCTTTAGCCATTATTTGTGCTTTTAAACGTTAATAATATTTACCTTTTTTATGTTTGATAATTGATGGACGGATGGATGGATTGTTTGATTGATTGCTTGCCTGTTTGATTGATAGATTGATGGACTATCTGATTGATTGCGGTATGCAGACAATAGACTAATATGATGCTTTCTCTATAGATACGTGCAGAAAAACCGTTATTTTCATCGAATCAAGAGGTGGACAATTTGGTAAGCCATTTAACTTACATGTCCACTTTTTACGCATCAATTGCGCAGCTGGATAAATCGTGTCATATTGTCTTGTTTCACTTTGTTTAAATACAACACGAAAATTCAGAACGTTCCATTGAAGGAGCAACAGGAAACGCAGACGAGTCGTGGTCAAAGGCCTATTTTGCTCCTCTGCAGCGGGTAGCCGCGGAGGTCCTTGCCTTGGGCATCCCAAAAGCAGGGACTGTCTAGGAACCATTGCTCTGCTAAAGCATCTATTTGATTAAGAAAATACATTGTTTTAAGTCTTGTAACATACTGTAACATATGGCTACTTTACTGTATAGGCCTACAGTGTGCATTCATTAATGTATGGTGTTATTACATAGGACTAGTTGCTATTCATTAAATGTATGGTGTTATTACATAGGCCTAGTTGCTATTCATTAATGTATGGTGTTATTACATAGGACTAGTTACTATTCATTAAATGTATGGTGTTATTACATAGGACTAGTTGCTATTCATTAAATGTATGGTGTTATTACATAGGACTAGTTGCTATTCATTAAATGTATGGTGTTATTACATAGGCCTAGTTGCTATTCATTAATGTATGGTGTTATTACATAGGACTAGTTACTATTCATTAAATGTATGGTGTTATTACATAGGACTAGTTGCTATTCATTAAATGTATGGTGTTATTACATAGGACTAGTTGCTATTCATTAAATGTATGGTGTTATTACATAGGCCTAGTTGCTATTCATTAATGTATGGTGTTATTACATAGGACTAGTTACTATTCATTAAATGTATGGTGTTATTACATAGGACTAGTTACTATTCATTAATGTATGGTGTTATTACATAGGACTAGTTACTATTCATTAAATGTATGGTGTTATTACATAGGCCTAGTTGCTATTCATTAATGTATGGTGTTATTACATAGGACTAGTTACTATTCATTAAATGTATGGTGTTATTACATAGGACTAGTTACTATTCATTAATGTATGGTGTTATTACATAGGACTAGTTACTATTCATTAAATGTATGGTGTTATTACATAGGACTAGTTACTATTCATTAAATGTATGGTGTTATTACATAGGACTAGTTACTATTCATTAATGTATGGTGTTATTACATAGGACTAGTTACTATTCATTAAATGTATGGTGTTATTACATAGGCCTAGTTACTATTCATTAATGTATGGTGTTATTACATAGGACTAGTTACTATTCATTAAATGTATGGTGTTATTACATAGGCCTAGTTACTATTCATTAAATGTATGGTGTTATTACATAGGACTAGTTACTATTCATTAATGTATGGTGTTATTACATAGGACTAGTTACTATTCATTAAATGTATGGTGTTATTACATAGGCCTAGTTACTATTCATTAAATGTATGGTGTTATTACATAGGCCTAGTTACTGTTCATTTGAGGCAAACATGTCAGCATGACTAAATCCTACATTTTATATGTTCTTTTTTTCCAGATGATCCAAGCTATTCAAGTATTACGATTTCATCTTTTAGAATTAGAGAAGGTAAATTATGTTTTATTGTAAACCTATATTTAATGCTTTAACTCTTTGCTTTTTTGTATTTTATATTTTTTTTTTGTATGAACGTTATACAATCACTCATAACAGCATAGATTTAACTTCTTGAAGTGTAATATTTTACTCTAACACACATAGTCCTACACATGGCTGTGGCACCGAGATCTTGCAAGGGTGCTGCTAACACCGATTTTCATTGAATAGGTGCACGAGCTCTGCGACAACTTCTGCCATCGGTATATCAGTTGTTTGAAAGGCAAAATGCCCATCGACTTGGTCATAGACGATCGAGATGGCTGCAAATCTGACTTAGATGACCTGACGGGATCTTCCACAAATCTAGCAGATCACGTGAGTGTCTAGGCTTCGAAATTACATATTGGAGCTAAGTTTTGCAAGGGGTGCTGCCAATAGCATGGTGTTCAGAATGTACAAAACCTATAATTTCAAGATCATGGGCAATTTAGCATAATTGTGAGTCAGTTGAATATATAACAAATTTAATCGACAGTTTTTAAAATAAACGGTCTCACATTGAATTTACTGGTTACTATTAAACAATTATTGTATTAATAACCTATCAACAAAAAAGTAATTCAATGCACCTACATGTCTGCAAAAAAGAGTGCTAAGGGTGATGTGTACTGAGGGTAGTTTCGTAGAGCTCCCATGTCTTCTTAAAAAGAGGAGGAATGAGAGAGGGAATTGTTCCCCTTTATCAGCTCTATTGTATAAATCATCTATTTTATAGGTTGATGATGATGATGATGAGGATGATGAGGATGATGATGGTGATGATGATGATGATGATGATGATGAGGATGATGATGATGATGATGGTGATGATGATGAGGAAGATGAGGATGATGATGGCGATGATGATGAGGATGTTGATTTTGATGATGTGGTGATGATGATGATGATGATGATGATGATGATGATGATGATGATGATGATTTTGATTTTGATGATGGTGGTGATGATGGTGGTGATGAGGATGATGATGATGAAGATGATGATAATGATGATGGTGGTTGTGATGAGGATGATGGTGATGATGATGATGATGATGGTGATGATGATGATGATGAGGGTGATGATTTTGATGATGTTGGTGATGATGATGATGATGATGATGATGATGATGATGATGATGATGATGATGATGATGATGATGATGAGGAAGATTAGGATGATGATGAGGATGATGATGATGGTGGTGATGATGATGATGAGGATGATGGTGGTGATGGTGATGATGATGAGGATTATGGTGATGATGATGAAGATGATGATTTTGATGATGGTGATGATGATGATGATGAGGATGATGATGATGATGGTGGTGATGATGATGATGATGATGGTGGTGATGAGGATGATGATGATGAAGATGATGATCATGATAATGGTGGTGGTGATGCTGATGATGATGATGGTGATGATGGTGGAATGATGATGAGGATGATGGTGTTGATGATGGTGGTGATGATGATGATGAGGATGATGATGAAGATGATGAGGGTGATGATGTTGATGATGGTGGTGATGATGATGATGATGATGGCGATGATGATGATGAGGTTGGTGGTGATGATGATGGTGGTGGTGGTGATGCTGATGGTGGTGATGATGATTATTGGGTCTGCATGATGAAGAGTACAGCTGGATGTGTCCTGTTGGGTCTTTCCCCTCTCCCTCCCCTCTTAGAGGGCTATGAGGACTAGTGTTTGATTTTACACTTGAATGCTAAACCAATTGGATTACTATTGTCGGTAAAGAGGAGGGTCTTTGTCAATCCATGGGCCTATAGGGTGCCCCTACACGGGCTCTTTCTCCTCCCACAAGTCGATTCTGATATCATGGTTCCTTAATAACGTTACGGTACTGGAGCAATGGCATGAATTTAGTGTTGGGGAGATTCCTCATATTAGATTGCTGTCCTGTATACTAAGTATGTTTATCCGAAGTAAACCACTTTTGACTATCAGAAAAAAATGGTGTCTGCTGTCCACATCTAATTTCATTGTATTCACACTGTTAGATGATGTTGCATTTTTAAATTCAGTGGTTGTAGACACAAACACACTTTGTATGTATGTGCGTGTTGTGAACATTGTTCAAGGTTCACTTATCTGACAGGACATTCTGCTGCTGGCTGTCCCGCGATCCAGTTCACCTTTTGTCCAATGTATTATGTATAGGCTGAACTTCTCTGGGTGTTAGGCCACATGCAGAACAGTGTATGTGAACGTATTCCTAATATAATAATAATGTATGCCATTTAGCAGACAGTTTTATCCAAGGAGGCATACAGTCACGTTTCATACATTTTACATATCGTTGGTCCCGGGATTCAAACCCACAATCCTGGTGTTGCAAGCGTTCTATGCTCTACCATCTGAGCCATACAGGGCCACATGGCCTTCAGCATAATGTATGGGCTGTAGTCCTCTGGGTGGCACAGACGGCTGGTGGCACCTTAATTGGGGAGGGCGGGCTCATAGTAATTGAAGGAACCAAATGAATGGAATGGTATCAAACACATCAAACACGTGGTTTCTATGTTAATACCACTCCATTCTCTCCATTCCGACTATTATTATGAGCCGTCCTCCTCTCACCAGCCTCCTGTGGTGTAAGGACACATGCAATGCACACGCAGAACGGTGTATGTGAATGCCAACCACTCTGTATCTTGGGCCTGGTTCATGTTTGAGAAGAACAACATCTATTTGTGTAGCTGTGTTGATTAGTGGTTGTGAAGGCAACTTTAGCGTCCATTTCCAGTCTTTCACATTTGCGTTATTTCAGAAACAATTATCTGAATTGTGAGACTAAAAGAAACTTGTGAGACTAAAAGCAACTATCTCAAGGCCATCAGACTGTTAAATAGCCACCACTAGCACATTAGAGGCTGCTGCCTAGATACATAGACTTGAAATCACTGGCCACTTTAATAAATGGAACACTAGTCACTTTAATAATGTTTACATATGTAAATACTGTATTCTATTCTATTCTACTGTATCTTAGTCTATGCCACTCTGACATTGCTCGTCTGTCACGCCCTGACCTTAGAGATCCTTATTTATTCTCTATGTTTGGTTAGGTCAGGGTGTGACTCGGGTGGGAGAATCTATGTTTTCTATTTCTTTGTTGTTTTTGCCTAGTGTGGTTCCCAATCAGAGGCAGCTGTTTATCGTTGTCTCTGATTGGGGATCATATATAAGTTGTCATTTTCCGTTTGGGTTTTGTGGGGTGTTATTTTCTGTTTAGCTGTTTTGTTGCCAGACAGAACTGTGTGCTTTCGTTTTTTCTACTTTGTTATTTTGTTGCGGTGTTCAGTTAATTAAAAATCATGAACGCCTACCACGCTGCACCTTGGTCTCCTTCTTCAACCCAAGAGAGTCGTTACAGAACTACCCACCACCAAAGGACCAAGCAGCGTGGTCAGGAGGACTGGACCTGGGAGGAAATCCTAGACGGGAAAGGACCCTGGAGGCAGGCTATCGCTGTCCGAAGGAGGAGATAGAAGCAGCGAGAGCAGAACGGCGACGTTACGAGGAGTTAAACCATCGAGGCAAGCACGAGAGGCAGCCCCCCAATTTTTTTTGGGGGGGGGGACACGGGGAGATTGGCAGAGTCAGGGTTTAGACCTGAGCCAACTCCCCGTGCTTACCGTGGGGAGCGTGTGACTGGTCAGGCACAGTGTTATGCAGTGATGCGCACAGTGTCTCCAGTACGTATTCATAGCCCGGTGCGCTCTGTTCCAGCTCCCCGCAGTTGCCGTGCTAGAGTGGGCATTCAGCCAGGATGGATTGTGCCGGCTCCGGTGCGTCTCTTCGGTCCAGGATATCCTGCGCCAGCTCTACGCACGGTATCCCCAGTTCGCCAGCACAGCCCAGTGCGGCCTGTTCCAGCTCCCCGCACTTACCGTGCTACAGGGGGGATTCAGCCAGGACGCGTTGTGCCAGCTCTGCGCTCCAGACCTCCAGTGCGCCTCCACGGCCCAGCATATCCTGCGCCGGCTCTATGCACTATGCCTCCAGTGCGCCTTCATAGCCCAGTGCGTCCCGTGCCAGCTCTCCACACTCACCGAGCTGGAGTGGGTATCCAGCCAGGACGTGTTGTGGCAGCTCCCCGCACCAGGCTTCCAGTACGTCTGCTCAGTCCGGTGAGACCTGTTCCGGCTCCACGTACGAAGCCTCCAGTGATGATCCATGGCCCGGAGCCTGTAGTGATGATCCATGGCCCGGAGACTCCAGTGATGATCCATGGCCCGACGCCTCCAGTGATGATCCATGGCCCGGAGCCTGCAGTGATGATCCATGGCACGGAGCCTGCAGTGATGATCCATGGCACGGAGCCCGCGGTGATGATCCATGGCACGAAGCCTCCAGTGATGATCCATGGCACGAAGCCTCCAGTGATGATCCATGGCCCGGAGCCTGCGGTGATGATCCATGGCACGGAGCCTGCAGTGATGATCCATGGCACGGAGCCCGCGGTGATGATCCATGGCACGAAGCCTCCAGTGATGATCCATGGCACGAAGCCTCCTGTGATGATCCATGGCACGAAGGGTTCCCAGTCCAGGGGGGGTACAGTCACGCCCTGACCTTAGAGATCCTTATTTATTCTCTATGTTTGGTTAGGTCAGGGTTTGACTCACGTGGGAGAATCTATGTTTTCTATTTCTTTGTTGTTTTTGCCTAGTGTGGTTCCCAATCAGAGGCAGCTGTCTATTGTTGTCTCTGATTGGGGATCAAATATAAGTTATCATTATCATTGTTGTTTTCCGTTTAGTATCTGTGCCTGACGGAACTGTTCGCTTTTGTTTTTTTATTCGTTATTTTTGTTTGAGTGATTCTTGACATTAAAGATCATGAACACTTTCCACGCTGCACTTTGGTCCACCCTTTCTTTACGACGGCGAGCGTTACATCGTCCATATACAGTACCGGTCAAAAGTTTTAGAACATCTACTCATTCAGGGGTTTTTCTTTATTTTTACTATTTTCTACATTGTAGAATAATAGTGAAGACATCAAAACTATGAACTAACACATATGGAATCATGTAGTAAACAAAAAAGTGTTAACCAAATCAAAATATATTTTATATTTGAGATTCTTCAAATTGCCTTGATAACAGCTTTGCACACTCTTGGCATTCTCTCAACCAGGTTCACCTGAAATGCTTTTCCAACAGTCTTGAAGGAGTTCCCACATATGTTGAGCACTTGTTGGCTGCTTTTCCTTCACTCTGCGGTCTGACTCATCCCGAATCATCTCAATTTGGTTGAGGTCGGGGGATTGTGGAGGCCAGGTCATCTGATACAGCACTCCATCACTCTCCTTCTTGGTAAAAGAGCACTTACTCAACCTGGAGGTGTGTTGGGTCATTGTCCTGTTGAAAAACAAATGGTAGTCCCACTAAGCGCAAACCTGATGGGATGGCATATCGCTGCAGAATGCTGTGGTAGCCATGCTGGTTAAGTGTGCCTTGAATTCTAAATAAGCTGCAATTTCTGAGGCTGGTAACTCTAATGAACTTATTCTCTGCAGCAGAGGGAACTCTGGGTCTTCCTTTCCTATAGCGGTCCTCATGAGAGCCAGTTTCGTCATAGCGCTTGATGGTTTTGCGACTGCATTTGAAGAAACGTTCATTGTTCTTGAAATGTTCCGTATTGACTGACCTTCATGTCTTAAAGTAATGATGTACTGTCGTTTCTTTTTGCTTATTTGAGCTGTTCTTGAGATAATATGGGCTTGGTCTTTTACCAAATAGAGCTGTCTTCTGTATACCAACCCCCTACCTTGTCACAACACAACTGATTGTCTCAAACGCATTTCGAAATAAAGAAATTCCACACATTAACTTTTAAGAAGTCACTCCTGTTAATTGAAATGAAGCTGGTTGAGAGAATTCCAAGAGTGTGCAAAGCTGTCATCAAGGCAAAAGTTGGCTATTTGAAGAATCTCAAATATAAAATATTTTTGGATTTGTTTAACACTTTTTTGGTTACTAGATGATTCCATATGTGTTATGTCATAGTTTTGATGTCTTCACTATTATCCTACAATGTAGAAAATAGTAAAAATAAAGAAAAACCCTTGAATGAGTATGTGTTCTAAAACTTTTGACCGGTAGTGTAAATATATTCTTAATTCCATTCCTTTACTTAGATTTGTGTGTATTGTTGTGAAATTGTTCGATATTACTTGTTAGATATTACTGCACTGTTGGAGCTAGAAACACACGCATTTCGCTACACCTGCAATAACATCTGCTAAACGCGTGTATGTGATCAAATAAAATGTGATTTGATTTGATTTAGTTTACGTGTGAGAAGTTCATGACAAATCTTCGGGAGTTTAGAACTCTGTTCACTCTACCAGTTCTATTTCTACAGGGACGGCAGCTAAACCTCACAATGAGGGAGAGTACTACACAGTATGTTGGATCTCTTTGTGGCACACCAACTCTGCCTCTTTTTTGGAAACGTTTGAGGGAGTCCACAACCCAGCCTATATCCAAGAGAGAGCAGCTCAATATTCGTGTTGATATCACAAACTTGCAGAGTAAGAAGAAAAAAAATGTGTGATTGAAGATCAGTTGAAATCAGTTATGATGTCATAATTTATGATCTATTTGTATTATCTTAACTTCTCTGCCTTTATGGATCTCAGTTTGGAAGATACATTTTAAAGAAGGATAGACCGCACTGTATGTGTAATTAATGTAATCTTAACAGCTGGGGTGTGAGTGAGTAAAGAACCCCCTTCATTAGCTTGATAAACGTGGAAACACATGGCACTTTGAATGGGGACGCCACACAAACAGCTTTCTAATTACTGTGTGTTGGGATGGAAAAGGGGGCCTGCTCGTCGAGCTCGATGAGAGGCCTCATTCACACTGCGCTGCCATTGTTGCAGTGATTATTCTTGTCGTTGGCTGAGCTCTTCATCTGAGCACCATCCGGCGAACAGCTGACGCCAAGAGGCTGAAGAGGTTGCTCTGCTGTTTGGCCCTCAGCTTTAGACTGTCTAAGTACCCTGGTCCCTGTGCATATATGGCCCAATAAATAGGTGTTCGGAGAGACCACTGGGCTTCAGAATCAGTCAAGACACCGGAGAATAGAGGAAAGGAAGAAGTGTTGCTGGAGCTCTGGTGCTGATTGCTTTGGCTCTACAGTATTAGCTAGTGTAGCTGAATATCAGCTTTAACGTTTTATTTTATATTTTATTTTGCCGCCGTCTCAGTCTCAGGGAAAATGGTAATTTACATTGTTGGATTATTGGATTATGGATCTTTTGGACAGGTTCTATATTCTTATTGACGACATGGTCATATTGTGCGCTGTGGTAAATTGGCTGGGTTTGTGTGTGTTTGAGTGTGTATGTTTGAGTGTGTGTTAGGGAGTTACATTGATTTAAAGTTACGGCATACTGTATCCACTGTTTTCTAATGTGATCTCTCTCTCTCTCTCATTCTCTCATTCTCTCTATCTATCTATCTATCTATCTATCTATCTATCTATCTCTCTATCTCTCTATCTCTCTATCTCTCTATCTCTCTATCTCTCTCTCTCTCTCTCGCTCTCGCTCTCGCTCTCGCTCTCTCTCTCTCTCTCTCTCGCTCTCGCTCTCGCTCTCGCTCTCGCTCTCGCTCTCGCTCTCTCATTCTCGCTCTCCCTCCTCTGCTGTTGTGTGGTCGGGACGGGGGATATGTTGATGACCCTCTCTGTGGACCCCAGAACCCGGCGTCCTGGAGAGACCTGGATGACGCCCACTCCACGCCCTCCGTGGGCACCCCGGGGCCCTCCAGCGGGGGCCACGTCTCCCAGAGTGGGGACAACAGCAGCGAACTCGGTAAGAGAACCACAGCTTCTCTTTAGACTCAATACCATATCAAAGGTTAACCTCAGTGCTGACCTCATACAAAGGCAGTGGTTTTTTCTCTACTTGTGAGCTGTAGATGAAACTTAGCCTCTCCAGAGATCATAATGATAAGCAGTTATTGTTTCTCCATCCTTATCATTCAGATAATGTTGAGATAAGAGGTTGTTGTTGTATCAACAGCTAGTTTGTTGGGTTTTGATGGTGACTTTGTAGTTTTATCACTTATCCAGGTCAGATGATAAAGTTCAAAAGTTGAATCTGATATGATGAGGGTAATTATTGCCAATTACTGGTTTTGCATGACTGTGGCCAGTATTGCTGTTTAATAGCCTACTTGGCTTTCTGTCCGCGTGCCGGCTGTTCATTTAGCCTGTGATGAGCTCATTGGAGGCTATAAGGGTTTTATTACTTGTTTTTGTTTTTCTCTCCTATGGCCACAGTAAAAATAGAATAGACTTTAAAGCAACTTACCACCCTCTGCCCATCAGGCATCAATAGCAGGGCATTGAGCTAAACAATGGCAGGATGTTTTGCAAGACAAGAGCAATTCAGAGGATGAAAGGACAGTCAGAAACAAAGATTAAGTTTATTCCTCCTGATTTTACTACAGTTTCTTCAGTTATCCTAACTATCTGAAAAACATGTTCAATGAATTTCACTTAGCCTAGTATCCATGTCATGTTTAATGTCATTGTATGCCCTAACACAGTAAAACTGACTATGTGAATTGTATTGTCAGCAAAGAGAGGGGAAGAGGATGGTGTGAATGGCTTTTTCCTTGGTTCCTCTGGAGTTGTTTATTTTTTTTAAACAAAAGCGAGGGGACACCCAAAGTCCATGTCTCCCTGCCCTTTTGACCTGGGTAGAGAATGCATAGAGGCTGGGGAAGCACAATAACCCCTGCCGTGGAGCTGGGAAAGACAGAGCCACTTTATGTATGGAGGAACAAAGGGGAGAAAAAGCCCCAGAATGATCAGAGTCCCAGTCATAGTCACTGGTAGCAGGATCTGATGCTTCCCTGCCTACCTGCTGCTCCTCCTAATCCTCCTGGGGACTCTGCTATTTTTTCATCCCTTGTTTTCATCCCTTGTTTCCATCCCTTTTCTCATTCAAGGGGATGAAGAAAGCAAACACTTTTAACATAGGACGGGACCTGGGGGCCAAAGCGGGGCCTTTACGTCAGTAGTGCAGGCCTGGCTAGGAGATTACTGATGCTCTTCAAAGTACCTACTATGAGGGAGCTCCTATTGTCCTAATGGACATTAGTCATGGTTGTGTGGGCCAATGATAAAAGCCTTAAAAGGGTTAACCTACAGTCTTATCTAATGGGGGAGAATTGTGGTTAGTATGGTTGGTATCAACCACAGGTAGTTGATATGTGGTTGGTTGGTTGGTGGTGTTGTTATGGCTTAGTGGCTATGTTAGCCATGTGGCTAACCGCTAACCCATTGGCTTATGCAGTCTTTGGTTGTTTTCTTGTAAGCTGTGTGATATGCAGAGGGGAATGTCTTTGATTCCACCTCCCCCGGAGTGACTCTCAGATAGATGGGGCACAGGGACAGTTCTAAAAGGGATGAGCTATCCTAGGAATGTTTTTTGGGGGCGGGGCTTGGAATGTCCATCATAAAAAAAGGAAAGGAAACCAAGGGGAACTAGCTGCTGTGAAGCCGCTGTACACTAGCGTTTACAAAGAGGGGAATGCAGAGCGGGAAGAAACAGGATGCAGTCAGTGCATCTTTTTGTCTCCTCCGGATGGATACCACCGAAAATGGAATCCAGAACTGCTGGTGGTGACATACCAATGACACTCTAGGCTAATGTCCCCATATAACCTGTGACAAGATGCTCTCACAAATAACAAGGGAGAGAGGCACAAGAACTAAAAGTGTTCATTTTCATCCAGGCCTTACCGATCACCACTCCAAATCAATAGGATAAAGGCCACTGGGAGGAACGATTCTAGATCTATTCATCAACATCAATATAGGATTCCCAGTGTCTTGGAAAGCTTCCAGACAACAGCTCCCATTTAGCAGTGTGCATCATGGGTAATAACAGGAGGGGCTGAGAAGTGTCATTGGTGATGGATCAGGTCCAGGTGAGCTCATTAGGCAAGCTGCATTGGGTTCCCATCACTGATGCAGGCCGGAATACAGCAATCAGTTCTGTTAGCTAATAGCCAACCCTGCACTTTGTCGGATATGGACATGTCATCATGTGGATTCTCTTGCCTCATCTAGTTGTCCCAGTTTATACCTAACTGTAGGAGCACTGGTCTCTGATGTTGTTGATGAGAGAGAGGAAGAGAAAGGGAGAGAGAGGAGAGACAGAGAGGAAGAGAGAGGGAGAGAGAGAAGGAGAGACAGAGAGAGGAAGGTAGAGGGAGAGAGAAGGAGAGACTGAGAGGGGAGAGAGTAGGGTGTTGGGGGTTGGAAGCCAGCCAAGGATGCCTCTCTTCTTCATATCTTAGGGTGCTGTTTTCCCTAAAGCGCCCGAGGCAGTACTCCCGCCTTCCCCACGGCAGCAGCCCCCCCCCCCGTGTCATGAGTGCAGACACTGGGGCAGGCACGCAGGGGGGGAGGGAGGAAGGGAGCGGGGCAGGCAAGCAGGGAGGGAGCGGGGTAGGCAGGCAGGCGAGGAGCTAGGCCACGGGAGGAGCGTTCCACGGGTACGATTTTGAGAGTAGTGCACTGTCACACTGCTTAGATTGGCTGAGTTGCCAGGGAACAGTCAGAAGTGATTAGCGTAGCAGAGGATCTGCCCTGCGGCCGTCCCTCTCTGGAGCAGGAAAAAAGAGAGGGCTGGGGGGAGAGGAGGAGGGGGGCCAGGAGGGGTTGACGCTCCTTAGATATAATTAGGCCGTGCTGGTGACTTCCTATTTTTCATTCTTTCCCTCATTCTCTCTTCCATTGTTTTCAGTTATTTGGTACAGAAACAGATACATAACTAATTTAAAATGACCAACATGGATTTTTGTCATTTTGATCACCCGCACCAGCCCAAATGTTAAGTCATTGATAGGTATCGTTTTTTATTGATTATTTCACCACCCAAGGCATTGCTGAACAAAATGTCTCTCTCCTAGCCTGTGAGACAGGATATTAACTGTCCTCTCTGAAACGACAGATCTCTTCAGCACCATCCTCCAAGACCTCTCTTCCCACATCAAACCTCCTCATTTTTGTCAGTCATAAGACCAAAAGCCTAGAAAAGAAACCTGTTATAAAAGCTTGTTATAACATCTATGAACAGAGAGGATAAGGAATAGAGGACACAAAAAGTAAAGCATCACATAAGCAAAGGAGACAGTGGCCAAACAACCTGCCCTGTCCTTGACTTGGACTACACCATCCGTCAGAACACCACCACCCCCATCCCCATCCCCATCCCCAACCCAACACACCCCTCCCCTCCCACCCCACTCAGTTCAAGTCATCCTTTTTAATGTCAATATTCATTAGCTGAAATATTTATGCATGATTATGGGCGCATATATTGAAGCCCCTTTGATTGATGCATCCCCCAAAACAAAAAGACATGCCAGTGCAAATCTTATGAAAAGTAGGGTTCCAGTCCCGCCTCCGGGGAGGAGTCTCTCAGATGCATTATTCACATCCCCTGCAGGCAGGCTTTCAAGGCATCTCTGCCCCGAGGGCAAGAAAAATAACCACCACTGTTAAAAGAAAATCATCTCGGCTGATGCACAATTAATGGCGGAGAGGGAGAAGGAAAGAGACAGAGAGAGAGAGAAAGAGAGGGAGAGAGAGTGCACAGATAGGTTCTGTGATGGAGAGCAATGGGGAGCGAGGGCAGGGGCGGAAGCCGCGGAAATCTCAGTTTAAAAGGGAGCCTTCTAGCCTTGATCCGTGAGAAGGTTCCCATTGAAACAATAATGGCAGTAGGAGAGAGAGGCTGTGTGTGTTGTGTGGCTGTGTGTGTGTGGTGTGGCTGTGTGTGTGTATTGTGTGGCTGTGTGTATGTGTTGTATGGCTCTGTGTGTGTGTTGTATGGCTCTGTGTGTGTGTGTGTGCGTTGCAGTGTGAATCAGACAATCCAACACAGACAGACTGGAGGTGGGGGGGGGGGGGGGGGGTGGAAGGGGTAGGGGTAGGGTAGGTCACTGAACACTTGGGGAGCTTGAGGGGGAATGACCACAACCCCCCCAGCCCCATAACACCCCCCTCCATCCACCCAAACATCCTTAGCACACATAGACAAAAGGAGCGCCCTGCTTTCAACTTCACAGGTGAGGGGATTTGTTATGTTATTGTGATGTCATACCTTAACTATGAGGTCACAATTGTTATTTTTGTTATTGTGACATTTTTCCCTTTTTTTTTTACAACTACATTTTACATTTACATTTAAGTCATTTAGCAGACGCTCTTATCCAGAGCGACTTACAAATTGGTGCATTCACCTTATGATATCCAGTGGAACAACCACTTTACAATAGTGCATCTAGCTCTTTTAAGGGGGGGGGGGGTTAGAAGGATTACTTTATCCTATCCTAGGTATTCCTTAAAGAGGTGGGGTTTCAGGTGTCTCCGGAAGGTGGTGATTGACTCCGCTGAACTAAACCATTTGTCTTAATCAAATGGTAGAATATCTATACTGGGCAAAAATATAAACAAAATATTTAAAGTGTTGGTCCCGTGTTTCATGAGCTGAAATAAAAGCTCCCAGAAAATGTCCATATGCACAATAATTAAATTTTTCACAAATTTTGTGCATAAATTTGTTTACATCCATCTTAGTGAGCATTTCTCCTTTGCCAAGAGAATCCATCCACCTGACAGGTGTGGCATATAAAGACGCTGATTAAACAGCATGATCATTACACAGGTGCACCTTGTGCCGTGGACAATAAAAGTCCACTCTAAAATATGCAGTTTTGTCACACAACACAATGTCACACATGTCTCAAGTTTTGAGGGAGCGTGCAATTGGCATGCTGACTACTGGAATGTCCACCAGAGCTGTTGCCAGAGAATTGCAATTTTTTTTACCAGAAGCCGCCTCCAACGTCGTTTTAGAGAATTTGGCAGTACGTCCAACCAGCCTGCCAACCACAGACCATGTGTAACCACGCAAGCCAAGGACCTCCATATCCGGCTTCCTCTCTTGTCTGAGATCAGCCACTAGGACAGCTGATGAAACTGAGGAGTATTTCTGTCTGCAATAAAGCCCTTTTGTGGGGAAAAATGTATTCTGATTGGCTGGGCCTGGCTCCCCAGTGGATAAATAAAAATGCTGCTGCCTGCGCATTGTGTCTGGCCACGGCTCTTACTTCATGTCAAGCCTGCAACCTGGCTCTAACAGTCATTACTTCATGTGAAACTTACAGCCTGGCTCTAACAGTCATTACTTCATGTGAAACTTACAGCCTGGGTCTAACAGTCAGTACTTCCTGTGAAACTTACAGCCTGGCTCTAACAGTCAGTACTTCATGTCAATCGTGCTACTCAGATTGAATGAATAGCTCATAATTTTTTATTGAGCTGTGTCACTACAGTGTATGCCCCTCTACATTATCCAAAACTGTAGCAGAATGTGGATGAGGTCGTGCAAATGTGGAAGATGTGGAATGTTCTGTTGCTATGCTGTTGCTTTGCCCTAGACCTCTGCTACCCTTTCAGTTGTGTGTTTCTGGCCAATGGAGGTGATGTGTCTACGTTAAAGACATCTCCTAACATATCCCTTGTGGCTACTTTTTCTCTTGTTTTAGGAGATGGCCTCGACAACAGTCTGGCGTCGCCGGGCACAGGAGACGAGGATGACCTGGACAAGAAGAGACAGAAGAAGAGAGGTATCTTCCCCAAAGTGGCCACCAATATAATGCGAGCGTGGCTCTTCCAGCACCTCACGGTAAGACAGCAGGCCCGACCTGGCCCTAGCTCCAGCCCTAACCAGACTCCACTACTGGGATGGTTCTCAACCTTTTTTGCTTACTGTTACCCCAAACACATCTTGTTCTGCCCAAAGTACACCCTCTTGTGCAACTGGTCATGACTATCATGCATTTAACCATGAGGCCCATGTTTTGTAGACATCTTCTGAATCTTCCCCGGTTCCCCATGTGGGTATGCCAAGTACTCCTTGGGGTAATAGTAATTACTGCATTCAACACTCAGTCATGTCACAACACAGGGGCATTGGTCTGTGACATTGTAGTGCTTCGCCGAATGATTTTCCCTGTGATTTTTTATTTGTAAAAAAACAGTAATTGTGGCTGAAGAGAACAGTGGGCTGTATAATAGACAAGTGGTGTATGTTGTCTAACTGCAGTCTCTCCATTATACAACACTTGTTGGGAATGATGCCACTATACTGAGCGTCTGGACTTTGTTTTACAAAAACAGAATAGACTACTTTCCCAGAATGCAACTCCTCTGTTCAGGCTCAGAAGGACTATCTGACATTCCAACGACTTCCAACCAATCCCCCGAGAGGAGAGTTTCACCTTTTATCTCCAGACCCAATAGACAGCGCCGCAGTCTCTGACTCCTCCTCCTTCTCCTCTGGTTTTCTACTTTTCTCCTCTCCACTCGTAGATGTTTTCAAAGCTCCTTATTTGTTTTCTGGGTGAAAACCTGTCACACATCTCCTGTACCGGAAGTAAGAACCTTTAGATTGGACAGATAAAAAATAAGAAGGAAAGGAAGGCTAATTGAATCATCCCCTCTCTGTTCCCTGTCTCTTTTCAGCCTCACTGGTTAAGCACAAGTGTTTGTCATGGAAGGATGTGGCTCGTAAACACGGTGTAAGGGGGACTTTGGCCCCTCGATGTCCTCTGAATGGTCCCATTGCAATACCCAGGCGATCAGCCATTCATCGGGCCACAGAGGGTGATGGAGACGGATTATGTTTTGTCCTGACTTTACCGTTGAGGCTGGGGTCTGAGAAGGGGAGAGAGGGTCTTTCTCTAGATAGTCTTAGCCTTCAGCTGTTGTGCTCCTGTTCTGATGAGGAGCTCTAAAGATCCTCCTCTACAAAGGTACAGATAAAGCAGCAATGGAAGATTTAGATTCATTCTAGGATTCATTATTGGCCTATTAGCATGGTCATACAGTAACTGTTGGTTTTAGACCTCCACCTACATGCTGATTGAGACAGATCTTTGTGAAGCTCTCTTTTTAACGCTAATGTATTGAATTAGTTACAACAAACATACATTGCATTTTGCAAAAACACAGCTATGAAAGGGTGCTCTTGATCAACCTTGAGGCCCTATTGGAACTCAGAGGAATAAGTCTTGTTCAACCTTGAGGCCCTATTGGAACTCAAAGGAATAAGTCTTGTTCAACCTTGAGGCCCTATTGGAACTCAAAGGAATAAGTCTTGTTCAACCTTGAGGCCCTATTGGAACTCAGAGGAATAAGTCTTGTTCAACCTTGAGGCTCTATTGGAGCTCAGAGGAATAAGTCTTGTTCAACCTTGAGGCCCTATTGGAGCCCAGAGGAATACGTCTTGTTCAACCTTGAGGCTCTATTGGAGCCCAGAGGAATAAGTCTTGTTCAACCTTGAGGCCCTATTGGAGCCCAGAGGAATAAGTCTTGTTCAACCTTGAGGCTCTATTGGAGCCCAGAGGAATAAGTCTTGTTCAACCTTGAGGCCCTATTGGAGCTCAGAGGAATAAGTCTTGTTCAACCTTGAGGCCCTATTGGAGCCCAGAGGAATAAGTCTTGTTCAACCTTGAGGCCCTATTGGAGCCCAGAGGAATAAGTCTTGTTCAACCTTGAGGCTCTATTGGAGCTCAGAGGAATACGTCTTGTTCAACCTTGAGGCTCTATTGGAGCTCAGAGGAATACGTCTTGTTCAACCTTGAGGCTCTATTGGAGCCCAGATGAATAAGTCTTGTTCAACCTTGAGGCCCTATTGGAGCCCAGATGAATAAGTCTTGTTCAACCTTGAGGCCCTATTGGAACTCAGAGGAATAAGTCTTGTTCAACCTTGAGGCCCTATTGGAACTCAGAGGAATAAGTCTTGTTTAACCACAGCACAATGACAGGTGACCTGAGTAAAGTAACATAGCTGATAAGGTTTAGACATTGGAGAGAGGACCCAATGTGACAACACTGTAGATTGGACTGGAGACATTAGCAGAAGGTTTTATTTAGGAAGACAGAGACGTTCTGCTGGGTTGAGGGAGGAGCACTGAGCCATCCGTCACTAGACTGTCAGACACCAAGCTGGGAGGTCACCATGACGATCACTTGTGGCAACAATGGCTTTTGTCACCACCATTGCGGTTTATGTGTATGTGTGTGTGTGTGTGTGTGTGTGTGTGTGTGTGTGTGTGTGTGTGTGTGTGTGTGTGTGTGTGTGTGTGTGTGTGTGTGTGTGTGTGTGTGTGTGTGTGTGTGTGTGTGTGTGTGTGACTGTATGTGTGTGACTGTATGTGTGTATATGTGTGTGTGTGTGTGTGTGTGTGTGTGTGTGTGTGTGTGACTGTGTGTGTGTGTGACTGTGTGTGTGTGTGTGTGTGTGTGTGTGTGTGTGTGTGTGTGTGTGTGTGTGTGTGTGTGTGTGTGTGTGTGTGTGTGTGTGTGTGTGTGTGTGTGTGTGTGTGTGTGTGACTGTATGTGTGTGTGTGTGTGGGGGGGGGGGGGGGGGGTGGGCACTGTGTGTGTGTGTGTGAGAGAGAGAGAGTGTTTGTGTGTGCCTGTGTGTCTGTGTCTGATTGTGGGTGCGGGCGCTTTGTATGTGTGTGTGTGCGTGTGTGTGTGTGTGTGTGTGTGTGTGTGTGTGTGTGTGTGTGTGTGTGTGTGTGTGTGTGTGTGTGTGTGTGTGTGTGTGTGTGTGTGTGTGTGTGTGTGTGTGTGTGTGTGTGTGTGTGTGTGTGTGACTGTGTGTCTCTGTGTGTGACTGTGTGTGTGTGACTGAAAGACCTGTTTAAAAATGAAGTTGATTCGAGCTCATTCCTCACCCGGTGACCACAGGAGGTGGCTGCAGCCCTGACAGCGCCCACCACCTTGTACCCTGTGAATGGGTAAACTCTGTCTGCAATCTGCCGCCCTCCTCCCTCTGTCACACCGCCAGCAGAGAGGCAGGGGACAGGGAGACAAGGAGACAGGGAGACAGGGAGACAGGGGGACAGGGGCCCTATTCAGGCCCTAACAAAGGTCTCCATTGTGTTCCTTTGTATCGCATTTGATCATTTGTCAAATCATGTCAAATAATGTCAAACAATGCCACACGCTTTGAGCCCAAAGTGTTCAGGGGCCAATCAGTGGTCAGTCTTGGTTGTGCTTATGCTAACTAGAGAGATTGACTTGTGTGTATATTAGCCAAGGGTCACTGTGGATGTGAGTCTATCACTGGGCTTAATTACACTTCCTGAGTTTGACTTTCCCTTAGGTTGTGAATGGAAAGCCCCTGGTCGTATGCGAGGTGTGTTTCTGTCTAACCTTAACCCTAACCCTAACCCCTGGTCGTATGTGACGTGTGTTTCTGTCTAGACATGATCGTTTGTAAATTAATGCAAGCTGGGTGTTTTCTTTTTTTTACTGAAGATGTAGTTTTTTCTGTCCTCTGTGTACCACAGCACCCCTACCCTTCAGAGGAACAGAAGAAGCAGCTAGCACAGGACACAGGCCTCACCATCCTGCAAGTGAACAACTGGTGAGTAGCTAACACCCAAGGCCCCACGCTAAGCCTAACCCTAACGCTAACCCTAAAGCTAACCCTAAAGCTAACCCTAACGCTAACCCTAAAGCTAACCCTAAAGCTAACCCTAACGCTAACCCTAAAGCTATTGCTAACCCTAAAGCTAACGCTAACCCTAAAGCTAACGCTAACCCTAACGCTAACGCTAACCCTAAACCTAACCCTTGTGCTTCATTCTCTCCTTTATTCCTTTCCTTCTTTCCTTCGTACCTCCTCCCAGGACTGGCTCATAGGTTCCTATCTAAATCTATGCTACAGCCATGTTTTTGGCGAAGCGTGCACATTCTATGGGAACTAAAATGGAAGTGTTATTAAGCATACTCAATCTATCTTCACTGTCTGGGAAACATTAACAGGGAGATGTACACACCCTCTCGTCCCCTTACAATCCCTCAGCCTCATTTTACATGTATGACATGATGGATTAAAGCATATTTAAGGCCCGGCAACCTGGCCCCTTTGTAGATGGCTTATCCCATTTTGGGAAGGGGGGCGGGGTCCAATGTAATGATCACAGAGGAAAGAGGAACAGATCCAGGGAGGTTTGGGATTTGGTTTCGAGATTGCACTTCTGGTGTGTTATCTAAAAGGTATCACTTTACTTTGAGTTTACACAGGGTCAGGGTTGGAATAAATGATTTGACTTTGGTTTCTCGCGATTAATCCTCCCCCATCCCAGAATCAATATTGGGTTCTCAACACACCTAATTACATGGACGTGCACCTCTAATCCCGAGGAGTTAAGAATTCTATTAGTTGTATTAATGTATCTACTTCAATACACTTATCAAAGCAGGCGAATGCTTTGCTTACCTATCTGTCCAGTCCTGCTGGGTCCTGTTGGGTCCTGTTGGATACAGTGGTACGTCTCTGACCGAAATTGGCCAAACGTTTAGCCTTATTACAGCCTGAGGCTGAAAGGGCTAAACCCAAATCAATAGATCTGGTAAGCTATGTGGCTGTCTCCTAATACCCCAGATCATGTCAATAAGAATTAGACCGATTATAAACCTAATCCCTGAAGACACGAGACATTGGAATACTAGTAAAACTGGTGCAGAAAATTGTCATATTCTGTTTGATTGCTGAATGTTTTGATTGTGTATGATTATCTTAAAGAACTCCACCCAAAAAACGGTATATTTTTATTTGTTTCATTACTCCATTATTGATATAGTCCCAAAATGTTTTGCGTGTCAACAATGAAGTTTTCAAGATATGTAACTTTCAAAATACAGAAATCTGGCCCATATGATGCATCATATGATGGACAGATGGGATTAATGAAACAAAGACAAATAGATAGTTTTTGGGGTGGAGTTTTCCTTTAAGCAGACCAGGAAGATGAATGTAAAGGAGATCAAAAGCCAAGGAGAAGCTTCATGTACTGGTTTGAATTCTCTCTCCCTTCTCTCTTCCTCTCCAGGTTCATCAACGCCAGGAGGAGAATAGTACAGCCTATGATTGACCAGTCTAACAGATCAGGTAAACCACCATTTCAATTGGTTCAAATCAATAACATACAATGGCTTTGTTTCTCAGTCATGTTTTAAATTGTACTATACTGTTTGATTTTGTAATGTAGATGAGGATGTTTTGAACGCCACTTTTATTCTTATGCTTTATCTCTTCTGTCTTTTGGCTTCGACACATACTGACCAATAGAAATATAATTATAATCTAGTATTATAGCTCTATACTGACCAATAGAATATAATTATAATCTAGTATTATAGCTCTATACTGACCAATAGAAATATAATTACAATCCAGTATTGTAGCTCTATACTGACCAATAGAAATATAATTACAATCTAGTATTATAGCTCTATACTGACCAATAGAAATATAATTACAATCTAGTATTATAGCTCTATACTGACCAATAAAAATATAATTACAATCTAGTATTATAGCTCTATACTGACCAATATAAATATAATTATAATGTAGTATTATAGCTATATACTGACCAATAGAAATATAATTATAATCTAGTATTATAGCTCTATACTGACCAATAGAAATATAATTATAATCTAGTATTATAGCTCTATATTGACCAATAGAAATATAATTATAATCTAGTATTATAGCTCTATACTGACCAATAGAAATATAATTGTAATCTAGTATTGTAGCTCTATACTGACCAATAGAAATATAATTACAATCCAGTATTGTAGCTCTATACTGACCAATAGAAATATAATTACAATCTAGTATTATAGCTCTATACTGACCAATAGAAATATAATTACAATCTAGTATTATAGCTCTATACTGACCAATAAAAATATAATTACAATCGAGTATTATAGCTCTATACTGACCAATAGAAATATAATTACAATCTAGTATTATAGCTCTATACTGACCCTTAGAAATATAATTACAATCTAGTATTATAACTCTATACTTACCCGTAGAAATAGAATTACAATATGGTATTATATCTCTATACTGACCAATATAAATAGAATTACAGTCTAGTATTATATCTCTATACGGACCAATAGAAATAGAATTATAATCTAGTAGTATACAGTATACTGACCCATGTCTTGTTAATGTTACATCCACAGTGGGCCAGGGGACGGCATACAGCCCTGACGGGCAACCAATGGGAGGCTTTGTACTCGACGGACAGCAACACCTGGGGATTCGGCCTGGCGGTAAATAAGCACCCTGTTATCTGTCCCTTTCTACCAATGTAGCCTAAAATCTGTTTATGTTCTGTTTGTCTATTCATGGGTTATTATTGTATATTGTCATATGAACCTGTGATTGCACCATGTAATTAGTTCCCCTCTCTGTCACTCATTCTGCAGGACCAATGGGTGGAATGGGAATGAATATGGGGATGGATGGTCAGTGGCACTACATGTAAACCCTGTCCAACCGAGGCAAGCCTGAAGAAGAAGATGGAGAAGTAAGCACAGCCTCATTCTCACTCCCCTGTTACATTTTTCACCCACAAGCCCCCCTCCTCCATTGTTCCTCTATTCCTCTCCATCACTCCATCTATCTCTCTACATTGCTCACCCTCTCTCCCTCATCTGCTCCCCTTCTCACCCCTCCTCCATTGTTCCTCTATCCCTCTCCATTCCTTTTTATCAATTTTTCTTTCCTTTCCATCCTCCTCTCCTTCTCCAGGGCTCAATCTGATTAAGAATGTGGGGTTCTGGACTCCCTCGGTCCCCCTCCAGCCCTATCAGCTCTCTGGGCCCTGCTGACAGTTCACAAATCAAGACGTATTGCCTGCCGGAGGCACTGGAGCTCACCAGTTTTTATTTAACACCCACACTCCACTGCTCAATGAGCCACGCTATAATGACACTTACCTTGATTAATTGAGCTCTTTATATGTAAATAGAGAGCCCCGTGTTCGCCTCAATCTTCACCGGGTGCCAGTTCCGCCAACACAGCCCCTTTTCCCTTCCCGACATTTCCCTGATTTTGCTAATCAAGTCCAAAGAGCACGAGGGTGATAGCAGCGAGGGTGCAGCGCCAACATTTAGAATACAGTCCACATAGAGATATCTTATTCACTCAAGCTGAAAAATAATATCATTTTGAGACTATTTCATCCAATCATTTCTCATTGAATGATCATTGACCGGTTACTGTAATGCCGTAATACAGGAAGGAGGCTGCTCTCCTCCCTTAATTTAATTTGTGGCAAGACCATATGCTGATTGTGACGGCTGTAAATTTACCCAGGGTTCCATGTGGGGTTGTTTTGCAGTAAAATGCACTTATTCCATGCATATTGGAGTCAGAGCCATAATATTTGTCTATTAAAAGATCCCTTAAGAATTACACCACTGCACCAGCAATGTCCAAATGTATGTACAAGCTGTAAAACCTATGTCTGACTCAGTCATGTGTAGCATTTTCTTTACCTTATAAGATTTTGGTTCTGTATTTGCAGTGTGTTGGGGTATGTTTGTATAAGAGACTGACCCAGGCTCCTTCTTCGTGTTACAGGCCTCCATGGTTTGCTCAGGGAAAATCCTGCCGCTTGGTCCAATGAGCGCGTGACTCCGCCCCAGTCACACCTGTACCTGTCATCTGACTACGCCCACCTCACCTCCCCACTCGAGCATAGAGGACCACACCCACATCTGCACAAACGCCGCCCACATTGACCTTTAATAACCCCACGCCTGGAGGAAGACGAGGATCTACTAATAAACAACAACAAAAACAACAACATTTGCAGACAACAACAATCTTCCAAAACAAAAAAAGACTTCTGTATGAACAACGGAAGTTAAAATGACCTCAACAACATTTTGACACATTGTTTTGTTTTGTTTTTTAAATTATTTATTTATTTTTCTACAATGGTGGACCATAGGGACAAGAACTTTTTAGTCTTTGCCCGAGATATATTGACACAGCCCGCAAACACACACACTAACACACATTCCCTCTCTCTCTCACACACACACACTCAAACAAATACACACACTTCATCTTATGAACACACCATTTGAAAACAACCACTGTGGAATATCTAAAAAGATTATGAAGAGTTTTAATAACTGTTGTGGTGTATAGACTTGTGCTTTTTCATTTGACTGTTTTATTCATGTTTGAGCTTTGTGATCATTAGTTTATGGAGTGAGAGTTTATCACTAATCCCACCCCTATGTGCTGTGGAACAGAGAGAAAGAGAGAAAGAGAGATTGCCTCAGAGTCTGCAGCCTGGAGCTTGTCTCCGATAATGCAGACGGCAGCTCCATCCAGCTCCCAACAAAAAACCAAGCCCTCTTTTTATTTGTATTCTGAATGTGGCCCAGTTGCTTTTATTGCCCATGCACTGAATTCATTTCATATATTTTGTATTATTCTGTTTTGATTTGGATTAGTCTGTGTTGTCCTGAAATCAGACTAAAGAGCTGATGGATTGACGTCATACTGGTAAGGTGGATCTTGGACGACTTCCATTTAGATCATGTTACAATAGTTTTATAGCACACAGGAAGAAGGAAAGGGTTTCTGCACTAAAGACCAAAATAAAAACTAATTTTAAAACTTGACCTCAGAGTCTTTTTTCAGCACATATTCCATTTTTCCTGTGAAAGAAAAAAACTTTTGAGGAGAGAAAGAAAAGTTAGAGCTTGAGTTAATACTATAATATGATACTGTGACCTAATTCAATTGGATAACATTTGTAGTGAATTCATTTTTTTGGTTTGCTGTTTGGGCGAAATTTGCATATTAGCTACCTCGTGACATTTATTAAATATTGCATGTCTCTGTAAATATATATATTTTTCGTATTAACAAACAACAATTCGTATTCACACACGAGGTCACGTTACAGTTTTGGTCGATATAGAACGATATAAGACGACCATTTCTTATTGATTGAGGCTGGCAGGAATGATGGATGACCTACCGGGCTTCGAAACATACTGAGATAGGCTACTGTGAATTCCAAAGCCACTCTGTCGTTTTTATCAGGACACTATTTAAAAAGAACAATAGGCATATGCCACAAAAATAACCGTGGAAGCAACGATAATTTAATATATTTTCAAATAAATTGGTATGATGTCACTCCTCCGGCAAAAAGGGAAACAAATATTTGAAGCTGGGTCTTGTAGCCTAAAACAAAACGTGGATTGAGAAACATTCGTTGATATTGCTGTATTTTTCAATGATATATTCGTTTGACTAGTTTGCTGTCTGTATTGCAGGGTGTGAGGTGGACTGAGAAAAAATGCTGTGGGCTGCTTGGATCATTTATCAATGTCAGCCAGTGTGCCGATCTTGTGTGCTGCTGTATTGATGAGGAGAATTACATAAGCAAGAGAGCAGAGACTCATGGGCAAATGGTAAATGTGCTATTATGAGTTAGGCATACAAGTTAGGCCTATTCATTTTTATTCATATATATGTATTATATTTTATCTTTAACTTCTTCTTATTATTATTGTTATTGTGTTATTTGATCGGCATCTAATTATTTCAGTAGTTTTTTAGATATTTCTCTTATTAGAGGCATAATCTGTAATAATCATGCCTTTTGAAACGGTTTCTATTTTTAGATTTAGCCTATATTTTTATCTCTCACCGAATAGAAATTCCTCCACATCAGTGAATATTTTAGATAACTAATCAAAGATACCATTGGTTTTCTAAGATTAAATGTAGGATTGCACTTAAGAGCTTTTTGCGTTTTAAAATCAAATTAATTTCAATATTCTAGCTCTGATAACTGCATGCGAAATAAAAAATACCTAAAAAGAAAACAGGGAACTTGTTTTCTCGAAATTATTTTGGTGTCATTAAACCTGCGTCGAACATCGTGCGTCGCACCATCATTGATCAGTTGATGGCAATACTTTTTCTGTCAAATATGAAATCTGATAGTCAAAAGAGCAGCTTGTAAGTCAAACATTATGGATAACGTGTATTGATTTAAATGTATATGTCAATTAAATGGACGTATAAAAACGACAACCATTTCAGACCAATGGCCTTAGGCTAGTGGTTTAATCCATGATATGGAAATGTATTTATTTGTTAGGCTATTTAATTCGTAATTTTATAGCTGTAAATGAACTTGATATAGGCCTAATTAAATGATTTAAAAAAAAAACAAGTTCAATAATTGCCTTCTTTATAGTCGTGTTATTTAAATTCTTATAAACCAAACCTGCTTCTACAACAACAAAAAGTTTGGACTGTTGAATATTCCAAGACATTAATTATTAAAATTGGAGATGATCATGAGTTCAAAACCACAACAGAAAAATAGCGAAATATAAATTTACAGTCGGCATACAAGCTAAACCCATTGTGATACATCCTCTGCATAGGTCTAGATACCCCATGCATTTTCCACATGTACTGTACATAAAAGCAAAGAGCATACTAAAACGCATGCAGCCTTCGCTGATGTAGATAAATGCGTTTTGAAGGGTGCCGGAAACAAGCGCCTATCCACATGAAATATGGGTCATTCCTCCCGCAGAAAGCAGCATCACGTGGGAGAGAACTCTTATTTTCAGAACACATCCATTCTCTGGCGCATGGAATACTGCCAACTCTTCTGTTCCGCTAAATGGAAAGTACCTGCGCCTCTACAACCGAAATAAGTAAATAATGAATGAATTCTAATAGGCCAGATGTCCAGTTAATTTATACAATATAGATACATTGACAAAGATTTACGAGAAGATAGATGCATGGTAAAATCTGGAAAACAGTCGCTCAGAAAATGAACACCATGTTTCTCTGTTCACTGTGTTTTCTCCAACAAGTTTGCACGTGCAGAACAACATTGAACAGCGAACAGTAGGTGCACGCTCTGTTCAACATGTTCTGCACGCTATAGCCATGCTCTTACAGCGACTGTGCCCTCTGAAATGGCTCTAAATGTTTTTATTCCAAATCACCAAATGTAATTTCTAATCTGAGGATCTCGCTCCCTCTATTACCCTTTTTGCCCAACACACACGCACACGTCCCCCTCTCTCTCTCCTCAATCAATGAATGGCGGGATGGTTGGAGGGTGATGCGGGTGGTTTTACTTCACAAAATCGTATCCTACTCACCTAACTCATCTGTTCAGTCATGTCTTCATCCTGTCAAGGCAGCAGGCCAGGCACACATGTCCCAGATACAGACTGACATCACCCAGAACAGGCTGGGGAGGTCTCCAGGCTCAGGCCCTGTACCAGTAGTCCTACAGCCTGGAAGATGCTGTAAGAATCTAGCCTCTGGCAGGAAATGTGGTATTATCCACAGGGGGTCAACAAGTTTACTGCGGTGACATGTAAACTATAGAAAACAGTGCTCAGGGTTAGGGGTTATAAAATTAACTGGTTTGTGACCAAAAAAAGATGATGGTTCTGTTTTTTCTTCTAAGTTGGAGACACTGTCATCCACCTAAAATACCCTAAAAATAGGTCACATTTTTATGGCAGGATATTTCAATAGATGACAGTATTTATTAATGGTTTATTGATTGATGTATTGATTTGAGCAGTAATGACAACATTCACGCGCTAATCATACTTGGCTAACACCAGTAGTAAACCTCCTTTTGTTAGATGCATATAATTACTCCGCACCCCCTGGATCATTTCACCGACCCGCTGATCCCAGTTAAGGCAACCCGAGTAATAGCTACAGACCCCTGAATCAGCCTTGTCAAACACAATCTCATATGTGTATATCTCCTCTCTCGGAATCTCTGAAGGTTTTCTTTGAGACTCCCTGCAACATGGATAGATGTTCATCCCCCGGTTCAATTCCCTGTCTGGGAACGATTGGGGTTTCAATTTGGGATATTTGGGATAAGGGAAATCAGGTGGGGCAGCAGGAGGACTCTCATCTGTTTTATAGCAATACATGCCAGAGGTCAGGGGTCAAAGTTGAGAGAGGGGCCAGCAAGACAGAAATAGGACAGTTTGGCTTGGATTTTTATAGGATGGTGAATGGGGATGATTGATGTGTCATCTCTTCTAAACATTCTCTCTGGTATCGACCTTGATGTGTCATGGCGCTAAGCAGGGAGATACTATTATATCATTCTGTAGTGAATGGTGACCTCATATCTCCAATGAAACACTTTCCCTTCAGAGGAAAGACAGCTTGTAACACTACTGTAATCTCTCAACAGCCATTTTATTTGAGAGAATGGTACTACAGGGACTGAATAGTGATCACAATGGTTACTTGAATGTCCTGTTAATTTCGCTATTCAGTATATGCTGTTAAGTTTTCCACTGGATTGGGAAAAAGGACAGGAGTGAATAATATTGGTATTTTATTAATGTCACATTTTCTGATGAGAACACATTGATTTGCTACCTAACAACAGCGTAGTGTCTCTGATGTCATAAGTGTTTATGTTTATATTGCATTTAGAGTATATGTCTGTTGACATCAGAATCCTTTCCATTTTAAGATGATATTCTAGAATTCCTTTCATCCTGTCCAGCCTCTCCCTCAAGCCCTGTCTTTCTGCGTCTAGGATCTTTGGACATGAGCGTCTTCACTCAGATTAGGGTGAGAGAGAGGAGAAGTCACACAGGCACGCTGGACAGTGATCTAGCTACACTGGACGCAGCTTTGACAATCAAAGTGACAGATGTCGTCCCAGGTTATTCACCTGACAACTTAGTTTCCACTGTTGTCCAGTCTATGTGACAGGCTCTCACACTGTAGCCGGCACATCGGAACCCTACTTCATTCAGACACATTTACCACCTATTTAATTGTCCTCAGCAGCTCATGATTAGCCTATAAAACTACAATATCTAGCCCTAAATCTTTACTATCGTTTTCGTTTCGAATTAACTTCAGGTACTATCAGGTCTATGTATGTAATTCAATTCTAAGCTTATAAATGTTTTACGTCTCTGTTGATAATAAAAGTAAACCTATAGTCTGCCCTTTCTGGGGTAATGTTTACCTTCTGTAGTAACACTTGTGATAGTATCAGTGGAGGCTGTTGAGGGGAGGACGGCTCATAATAATGGCTGGAATGGAGTGAATGGAATGGTATCAAACACATCAATGATGTGGTTTCCATGTGTTTGATACCATTCCATTTACTCCATTCCAGCCATTACTATGAGCCGTCCTCCCCTCAGCAGCCTCCACTGGATAGTATATAATGCTAATGTTAATGTAACAGAAAATAAAATACATTGGTAGCCTAATAACCGAGTCTTATAAAGGTTGAACATAGGTTTAAATGAGCAACCAACGTGTAACGTAATTAATCGCACATGCGGAACAGTCTGAATAGGGGAAAGCATTGACAAATGAGATATTGTATGTCAGCACAAATTAATGAGAAATTAAAGGTCAGAGGTCACAATGGGACCTCAAAACGCACACATGATTTTGATTAGCCGGCCCCTCTGTTTGGCTACAACTGTCACAAGCAGTCAAGTCATTGGGCAACCACTGAGAGGCAGAGAGCTACAGAAGTGAGATTTGTTTAGGCATATTGTCTAAGGCACCATGACGAAAAGACAAATGAATACTACAGGGAAGGACTGTTGTTTTAAAAAGCACATTTAGATATTCAGACGTTAGGTCGCTATAAGGTTTTACTGACCTAGTGAACATGATTTCATACCTATAAGTTCTAGCTTTCAGGTCCTTGCAAATCAAGTGTTACACAATATTTGACTATTAATTAAACTACTAATTAAACGTCCATATGTTCCCAGCATGCATTAGAAGCAAAGACTTAACACTCCCACAAAAACACAAACGCACACTCTTGAACTGAGCCAGGACCCCCCCTTCCTGCAGGACAACCTCCCCTCCCCCCACACACAAACACACACACACACACACACACACACACACACACACACACACACACACACACACACACACACACACACACACACACACACACACACACACACACACACACACACACACACACAACCCCCTCCACACACACACAACCCCCCCCAAAAAAACAGGAGTGAGTGTGAGCACCAGGTGACCTCGCTGAGCTCATCTGGTTCTCCATTACAACGACAAAGTCTGGGTCGGGCCTGACGGATGGCCGGGGCAGACAGAGGTAAAGTGGGGCCTCTACGGGGGAACAGTCAGGGTTGAGACAGAGGACAAGGCTCCAGAGGAGGACTGGGCCAGAGTGTATTTATAAACAGGAACTTATCACTCTTAATCCACAGAGTAGTTCATCGCCACCATCATTTCACTCTGAGAGGATATTGACACTATGAACATGTGTATATGTATAGTGAATTATACAGTAGATTCTTCCATTTTGCCTCAAGTTCATGCTGGTGAGTGGGGCTGTTTCATCTCTACAGTCGTGGCCAAAAGTTTTGAGAATGACACAAATATTAATTTCCACAAAGTTTTCTGCTTCAGTGTCTTTGGATATTTTTGTCAGATGTTACTATGGAATACTGAAGTATAATTACAAGCATTTCATAAGTGTCAAAGGCTTTTATTGACAATTACATGAAGTTGATGCAAAGAGTCAATATTTGCAGTGTTGACTCTTCTTTTTCAAGACCTCTGCAATCCACCCTGGCATGCTGTCAGTTAACTTCTGGGCCACATCCTGACTGATGGCAGCCCATTCTTGCATAATCAATGCTGGAGTTTGTCAGAATTTGTGGGTTTTGTTTGTCCATCTGCCTCTTGAGGATTGACCACAAGTTCTCAATGGGATTAAGATCTGGGGAATTTCCTGGCCATGGACCCAAAATATCGATGTTTTGTTCCCCGAGCCACTTAGTTATCACTTTTGCCTTATGGCAAGGTTCTCCATCATGCTGGAAAAGGCATTGTTTGTCACCAAACTGTTCCTGGATGGTTGGGAGAAGTTGCTCTCAGAGGATGTGTTGGTACCATTCTTTATTCATGGCTGTGTTCTTAGGCAAAATTGTGAGTGAAGCCCACTCCCTTGGCTGAGAAGCAACCCCACACATGAATGGTCTCAGGATGCTTTACTGTTGGCATGACACAGGACTGATGGTAGCGCTCACCTTGTCTTCTCCGGACAATCTTTTTTCCGGATGTCCCAAACAATCGGAAAGGGGATCCATCAGAGAAGATGACTTTACCCCAGTCCTCAGCAGTCCAATCCCTGTACCTTTTGCAGAATATCAGTCTGTCCCTGATGTTTTTCCTGGAGAGAAGTGGCTTCTTTGCTGCCCTTGTTGACACCAGGCCATCCTCCAAAGTCTTCGCCTCACTGTGCATGCAGATGCACACACACCTGCCTGCTGCCATTCCTGAGCAAGCTCTGTACTGGTGGTGCTCCAATCCCGCAGCTGAATCAACTTTAGGAGAGGGTCCTGGCGCTTGCTGAACTTTCTTGGGCGCCCTGACGCCTTCTTCACAATTGAACCGCTCTCCTTGAAGTTCTTGATGATCCGATAAATGGTTGATTTAGGTGCAATCTTATTGGCAGCAATATCCTTGCCTGTGAAGCCCTTTTTGTGCAAAGCAATGATGACGGCACGTGTTTCCTTGCAGGTAACCATGATTGACAGAGGAAGAACAACGATTCCAAGCACCACCCTCCTTTTGAAGCTTCCAGTCTGTTATTCAAACTCAATCAGCATGACAGAGTAATCTCCAGCCTTGTCCTCGTCAACACTGACACCTGTGTTAACGCTGGGACTTTTGTGGCAGGGCTGAAATGCAGAGGAAATGTTTTTTGGGGATTCAGTTCATTTGCATGGCAAAGAGGGACTTTGCAATTAATTGCAATTCATCTGATCACTCTTCATAACATTCTGGAGTATATGCAAATTGCCATCATACAAACTGAGGCAGCAGACTTTGTGAAAATTAATATTTGTGTCATTCTCAAAACTTTTGGCCATGACTGTACATTTAACATAGTAAATTATATAGCAGATTCTTCCATTTTGGCTCAAGCTTGAATCATGGATTGTTTGCAGTTTCTGTGATCCTGGATGAGTAGTGCTGTACCTCTGTGTTTGATCTCTTCATCTTCTCTTGGTTACTCTCCTTCAAGACAGAGTCTCTCTGGGAGGGGTCAGGGGTGAACGCCATTCTCAAAAAACATTAGTTCCCCCTCTTTTGGATAGGATGAAATCCCGCGGTGAGAATCTCTCACGACCGTGTCCGTGTGACAAATGCCTCTGCCCTCCACCTGCGATGGGATCTGACAGGGTCATCACAGAGAGGAAACGTGCCCAGACCACTCGCATCACATAAATCTCCACAGGAGCCGGCAACACAGAAATGCAGAGCGGTCCTTTTGCCTTTTCACAGAGAGAGCACCATAACAAAACAGGCATTTGTTCCAAAGACATGTTTCTGATATGGTTTAGTTTAAACTTCATTTCTCAATACCCTTTAAAGGTTAAATGTTAATGTTAAAAAAAAATGCAACTTAAAAGTCAAGACTTGGGACGATTGAATTTACATCTTGTTCTACATTTTATTTTCAGATCATGGAAAGTCTTCTTCCTCTTTATGTCTTGGATTTTCTGAACCTTTCGACAAAGACTCTTTATGAATCTAATTACATTTCTCTCATACAGGTCGGCGGAGAAGTGGAATTCTATCCAAGGTCCAGTGTGAGAGTCCACAGCTGCTGAGTGATAAAATAAAATAAACCATTGGCGTTTATGGGTGTGCCCCAGAGTGCAGGAGCTGTTGATTTGCCCTTGTCAGGTGAGGCCGTTTGATTCTGATTACATCTATCACAGTGAGCCTACTACAATTACTCTCCAAAATAAACATGTCCGCCGATCCACTCGCCACTTGTAAGGATGGCGAGGCTGTTCGATTGTAACCATCGATAACTCATCACACCAATGTCCTGTTGTTACCTGTCCCAGACCTGCTGTTTCCAACTCTCTAGAGACCGCAGGAGTGGTAGAGATACTCTTAATGATCGGCTATGAAAAGCCAACTGACATTTACTCCTGAGTTGCTGACTTGCTGCACCCTCGACAACTACTGTGATTATTATTATTTGACCATGCTGGTCATTTATGAATATTTGAACATCTTGGCCATGTTCTGTTATAATCTCCACCCGGCACAGCCAGAAGAGGACTGGCCACCCCTCATAGCCTGGTTCCTCTCTAGGTTTCTTCCTAGGTTTTGGCCTTTCTAGGGAGTTTTTCCTAGCCACCGTGCTTCTACACGTGCAATGCTTGCTGTTTGGGGTTTTAGGCTGGGTTTCTGTACAGCACTTTGAGATATCAGCTGATGTAAGAAGGGCTATATAAATACATTTGATTTGATTTGTTATGATACTGTTTTACATGTGAGGCAGAGTTAAGATGAAATGCAGGGAAATACACAGACATACACAAGTACAATACATACATGTATGCATGAACATATGTACAGTACGTACAAACTAACACACACACACTAATCTCTCATGGGCAGAATAATCTGCAGGGACTGCATGGGATGCGTAAGATAACGAGCTGCGGTAGTTCCGGGCCTTAAGGTTTTCGTCACTGGTTAAGGACGTATCAGGACTGGGCAAAGGTGGTGCCTAAACTGGTTTGCTTCACACACACACACACACACACACACACACACACACACACACACACACACACACACACACACACACACACACACACACACACACACACACACACACACACACACACACACACACACACACACACACACACACACACACACACACACACACCTACAGTGCTTCTAGTGAATGTTATAGTGGGTACACATCTTAATTAAAGTAATCTAAAGATCACAACGAAACATCACATTTCCAAAACGAGACGAGCCCCAGCGTCAGACAGCAGTTGATGAATGAGAGGGGGTTCTGGTTCGGGTCATCCATCATCCAGCCCGGTTCGCCAGACAGCGCAGACGTGACAGGAACGGTCAAATAACATTTAGCACACGGGACCCTGTGTTTGGGGGGAGATTATTACTGTCAGAGCTGTAATGGATTAGCTTGGTTGTTGGGTCCGTCGCAGGTCCCAACCAATCGTCTGTTGGGCTGGTTATTAGCATAGCTATCAGAGGTCCAGCCAGGCTGCAGCAGGTTGGTGATTGACAGATGGAGGTGGCCGCCCCGGCAGACATTGAGCCAGACTCGGGCCAAACAGCCAGAAGCCAATTATATGGGGAGAAACAGGGACATTCATCATTCAGTTAGACACCTGTCCAGCCAGCACAAAGGAGAGATAGAGAGAAAGAGAGAGACAGAGAGAGAGAGAGAGAGAATGAGAGTGAGAGAAAGAAAGAAAAGAAAGAAAGAAAGAAAGAAAGAAAGAAAGGAAGAAAGAGAGAGAGAGAGAAAGAAAGAAAAGAAAGAAAAGAAAGAAAGAAAAAGAGAGAGAAAGAGAAAGAGAAGGAGAAAGAAAGAAAAGAGAGTGATAGAGAAAGAAAGAGGGTGGGAGAGAGAGAGAGAGAGAGAGAGAGAGAGAGAGAGAGAGAGAGAGAGAGAGAGAGAGAGAGAGAGAGAGAAAGAAAGAGAGAGAGAGAGAGAGAGAGAGAGAGAGAGAGAGAGAGAGAGAGAGAGAGAGAGAGAGAGAGAGAGAGAGAGAGAGAGAGAGAGAGAGAGAGAGAGAGAGAGAGAGAGAGAGAGAGAGAAAGAGAGAGAGAGAGAAAGAAAGAAAGAGAGAGCGAGAGAGCGAGAGAGCGAGAGAGAGAGAGAGAGAGAGAGAGAGAGAGAGAGAGAGAGAGAGAGAGAGAGAGAGAGAGAGAGAGAGAGAGAGAGAGAGAGAGAGAGAGAGAGAGAGAGAGAGAGAGAGAGAGAGAGAGAGAGAGAGAGGGGGGGGGGTGTGCATCCAGGGACTGAGATGATACTCATTAGACTGAACTGGGAGAAATAAAGGAAGACCAGGGTTCACTGAACTGAACACTGAACGGTGAAGATGTAGGTAGAAACCTGGAGAAGCGTGCAGTTCCATAATCTGAAGGTACAAAGAGAAGGGTAAAGCTTGTCTTCCGCCTGGCTGGCATGGATGGATCAGGGGCTGTGGTATTGGCTGTGGAATTGGCTTTTGGCTATACAGTCTCCTTGTATGATGTACTGTTTATTGAAAATATAATTTTCACACGAATGAGCTGAGCTGTAACTACTATGGCAGACCTTGATTTGCTCTAAGATCCGGGGTGTGTCTGTATCCGCGTAGTATGCAGCAACTCCTCCTCAACACCCCGCCGTAAGGTCACGCCTCATCAGCCCCTTAGCCATCGCTCCCTCCACTCCCTCCACTCACCCCTCTGTCTGATCACAGACCATAAACCCAGAGCTGCATGACACCGAAATTAACAAACACTTGACATTTGCTCCACGTCCAATTACTTAATATCCAAGGCTGAGCACATGTTTAATCAACATTCATATCCCTCAGGGATCCAGAGGCAGCTCTCTGCATCACCACCCAGGCCACATTAGGCCCCTTCCCCTGGGCCACTACCACTACGGCAAGCAGGCTCCACTGTTTACCCTCATCCAAACACACTGGAGACACCCCTCATCCAAACACACTGGAGACACCCCTCATCCAAACACACTGGAGACACCCCTCATCCAAACACACTGGAGACACCCCTCATCCAAACACACTGGAGACACCCCTCATCCAAACACACTGGTGACACCCCTCATCCAAACACACTGTCAACTTAAAGTCACCCAGCCAAATCAACTGCATGGGAGTTCAAATAAAATCTGGAGGTAGGTTTAGGGTTAGGGTTATCGATCCATCCATCTATTACAGTAGGGTCAAACATACTATCCAAGCCCCCAAATAGACCCCCATGCCCTGGGCAACTTCCCCTGTCATGCTCCAGCAGGCCCTGGCCAGACCTATACCCTGGCGTCCTAGGAAGGTCAAGAGCATGCTGGATATGGATGGGTAATGGGCTGGGGAACAGGCTGGAGAGAGGGCTAGGGAGCGGGCTGGACATGGCTGGGGAGAGGGCTAGGGAGCAGACTGGACATGGCTGGGGAGAGGGCTAGGGAGGAGACAGGACATGGCTGGGGAGAGGGCTAGGGAGCAGACTGGACATGGCTGGGGAGAGGGCTAGGGAGCAGACTGGACATGGCTGGGGAGAGGGCTAGGGAGCAGACTGGACATGGCTGGGGAGAGGGCTAGGGAGCAGACTGGACATGGCTGGGGAGAGGGTTAGGGAGGAGACTGGACATGGCTGGGGAGAGGGCTAGGGAGCAGACTGGACATGGCTGGGGAGAGGGCTAGGGAGCTGGACTGGCTACATGGCTGGGGAGAGGGCTAGGGAGCAGACTGGACATGGCTGGGGAGAGGGCTAGGGAGCCGACTGGACATGGCTAGGGAGAGGGCTAGGGAGGAGACTGGACATGGCTGGGGAGAGGGCTAGGGAGCAGACTGGACATGGCTGGAGAGAGGGCTAGGGAGCGGGCTGGACATGGCTGGAAAGAGGGCTAGGGAGCAGACTGGACATGGCTAGGGAGAGGGCTAGGGAGCGGGCTGGACATGGCTGGGGAGCGGGCTAGGGAGCAGACTGGACATGGCTGGGGTGAGGGCTAGGGAGCAGACTGGACATGGCTGGAGAGAGGGCTAGGGAGGAGACTGGACATGGCTGGGGAGAGAGGAGAGATCAGAGAAGTGACAGCAGTGGGAAGCTGATTTCTCCTCACCACAGGGGGGGGGCATGGGAGGCAGGGAGAACAGATGACTCCACAGCATCTGGGATATGCTGGCTCAATGCATGAGAGACTTACAAATATACACCGATGGTAATGAGCTCTGTGCTCTGAGTTAGTATTGACACTAAACCAGAGTCGTCGGGATATTGGATGATTTTTCTTAAGATATACAGTATATGCCATTTAGCAGACACTTTTATCCAAATCGACTTACAGTCATGCGTGCATATATTTTTTATGTTTGGGTGGTCCCAGGAATCGACCCCATATCCAGGCAATGCAAGCACCATGCTCTACCAACTGAGCTACAGAGGACCACCATAGATATTATGGAATCTGTTTTAAACCTGCACACACACATGTTTGTTTCACTATCCTTGTGGCAAACAAACAATTGATTCCCATTCAAAATCCTATTTCCCTACAGAGATGGAGCACGTTAGAGAGACAGAAGGAACGGAGCATAGCGCAGCGTTGCAATGGCGTTTTTTTGTCACAAAAGGGGCGGCTCCTTGTAATACGCTCCGGAATTTTACATAGTTTTATACTATCTGAAAATTGAGACGTGCCATATCATTACTTCCGCAGCCGTGTTGTCACTTGGTTCCTTGATCTGATCTATAGGCTATATAGGCTATTCATCAAAGTAGCCTATTTTGCATTGATAACCAAATATAATCTCAGCAACTGTTCAAACAGTAAACCAAACAACAAGAACCCATCCGAAAAGGAATTTGGTTTACAAGTAATAACTAGCGATTATAGGCTATTGTGAAATAGTGTAACCTGCTAGCCATGTGCTATTTTCTCCATAACCAAAACATGATGACATTCTATTTTTAGCTGATATCGGAATGAATACACTAGTTTGCTATGTTTTTAGCCAGGCTGCCAGCTAGCTACTACTACAAGAGAAGGTCTTCCTTGCTTTCACAAAACGAAAAAATACAAATAAACGCTGCCTTGTGAATGGGAGTGGGACCGGTGACGATATCATGTTACCAAAAGGCTCTGCTGCTCCAAATATTCCACCCAACTCAAGCACACACAGTGGTGTAAAGTACTTAAACCACACTGGCTACACCAAGGTAACAATAACTGTGATCTGTATACCTCTCTCTCTCTCTCTCTCTGTGTGTGTGTGTGTATAGCTTAGCCTAGCCTAGCCTAGAATTTTAAGATCACCACAGTTTGTAATGAAGAAATGAAATAACCTTAAGCTCAATGCACTGCTGCACAGAAAATGGTTTCTCTCTGACAAATGAGTTGGCTGTGGCTGTGGCTGGGGCAGGCTCAGATGGGGGGAGGGGGGGGGGGGGCTGCTTGTATCAGGCTGCTGGGATGCAGCTCTTTCCCGGGTCATACATCATCCTGCTGACACATCCACTTAAATCAGAACCGTACACATACAGATGGAATCCTCTGTTTGATCATGGATCAGCCTATTGTTATACAATGTATGCTCAGTGAAAGAAAGAGTGTGTGTGTGTGTGTGTGTGTGTGTGTGTGTGTGTGTGTGTGTGTGTGTGTGTGTGTGTGTGTGTGTGTGTGTGTGTGTGTGTGTGTGTGTGTGTGTGTGTGTGTGTGTGTGTGTGTGTGTGCGTGCGTGCGTGCGTGCATGTGTTTTAAAATTAACCCATTCCAGTGTGTTTGTTTGTGTGTGTGTGCGTGTGTTTGTTTTGTTTAACTATCCTTGTGGAGAACAGAAGTCCTCATAGGATAGTTAAACAAGGAAAATACGGACAGGTGGGGACATTTTGCCGGTCCCAACAAGAAAAAGGTTATTTTAAGCTCAGGGGTTAGGTTTAGGTTTAGGAATTAAGGTTATTACAAGCTTCGCTCCGTTGATTTATGTGTGTCCATGCGTTCGTGCAGTGGTGGTAAAAGTACCCAACTGTCATACTTGAGTAAAAGTTATGATACCTTAATAGAAAATGACTCAAGTAAAAGTGAAAGTCACCCAGTAAAATACTACTTTAGTAAAAGTCTAAAAGTGTTTGGTTTTAAATATACTTAAGTATCAAAAGTAAAAGTATAAATCATTTCAAATTCCTTATATTATAAGTTAAGAATCATAAGTTACCAAACCCGTTCTCAGGAATGGATAACATTAGAGATCCCTTCCGTCTCCACAGATTAGAGAAAATCTGCGTTTATATTTTTTGCCCCTAATTTCTGGAACAATCTGCAGAGTTCCCTGCAGTTAGATGTGCTGGTGCCATTATTTTACATTATTGATTGAGGACCTCTATGTAGTTGAAGGTGATTGCTTTTCTTAAATATGTTTATTTTGGTTTATATATTAAATATGTTTATTTTGCTGAATTATATTGTTTTATACACATATATGTGTGTTGTTTTATTGTTCTGTTTGTATTGTAATGTAAACAGGGCTCTCTTGTAAAATAGATTTTTAATCTCTATGTGACTCCCTGTTTAAATAAAGGTTAAATAATTATTAATCAAACCAGACGGTACCGTTTTCAAGATTAAAAAAAAATATATATGGATAGTCAAGGGCACACTCCAACACTCTGAAGTCATTTACAAACTATGCATGTGTGTTTAGTGAGTCTGTCAGATCAGAGGCAGTAGAGATGAGGGATGTTCTCTTGATAAATGTGTGAATTGGACCGTTTTCCTGTCATGCTAAGCTTTCAAAATGTAACAAATACTTTTACATGTATGGAGTAAAAAGTACATTATTTGCTTTTGGAATGTAGTGAAGTAAAAGTAAAAGTTGTCAAAAGTATAAATAGTAAAGTAAAGTACAGATACTCCAAAAAACTACTTAAATAGTACTTTAAAGTATTTTCACTTAATAAAGGTTTGTGAGGAAACAAAGGAAGACATTTGGTGTAGGGGAGGATAGCAAAACCTTGACCAACTGTTGTGTGTGTGTATTTTATAAATCTTTTTTTATTTGTTTTATTTATTGCATACCTCAGATAATGAAACTACAGGTAGCCTTTAGAGCAGCAATATATAGCCTTTCCTACACATTCAATAATTTTTTAATTTTTTTATGGTATAGAATTATAGCCACCCTCAGTTTTGCCTTTATGACCTTAGCATTGAACTTAACAACAATCCAAGGTGTATGAGGCCTCTGTGTCCAATAATCACATGTCATTGTGTATAATGTGAACAGATTTGTCTGGGTTAATGTCCCACTGGGCACACACTGGTTAAATCAAAACATTTTCCACGTCATTTCAATGAAATTATGTTGAATCAACATGGAACAGACGTTGAATTGACGTGAGACGGGTCATGTTTGAGGACTGTGTTTGGCACAGGGCAGCCACACAGAGAAACAAAGATGGGGCCACCGTTGTCATTCATTTTAGTCAGTGGCCCCAACTCAGCCACTGGCCAGCCTGGCCTCAAGGACTAGAGGTAACATAGTAAAAGTCAATCAGTGACAGTGTAATTAGAACGATATGTTATGCTTGGTATGGTTACATAAGACAGAAGGTTCCTTAACCCCTAAAAGTATAAGACTTGATTGTTTTAAGATGGTCATACCATGGACAAATGCCACTATTAGACTGGAGGCGTCGCATCTCCTCGCCTTCATCTCCAGTTAATGTCACATCCATCACAGGCCAAGCCCTGTCCTGCCAAGTCGGGAGAAATTAGACTGGTCGTGGACAGGAATTCATTGGAGGGACAAGCACAAGTTGATACTGTCTGGATAAATGTAGGCTAGGTAGCACCTGGACAAAACAAGTGTCCCTTGTGAAGCTGTCTACTGTCTTGGTAGAATTGTATTCGTGATACATTTTGAATTAGTGATTGTGTTTCCAATTACAGAATGGTCCCTGGCTATGACAGTGATCAAATACTACAAAACTGTACAATTAGTAACAGTAATAGCATCTAAAGTGATGGTTACTTTCTGTGCAAAATTGTATTGCCTCTCTCTAGTATTCTGAATGAGGCAATGCCTTTGTCTGTAATTTATCTGTGGCACAAACTGCTCTGTGACTTACTACTGCCACCTGGTGATGAATATGTGCCCTCATCTGTGGATTAATAAACCTGTTAAAAAGACATGTTGTATATCCCTGGTTAAGCTTTGAGGCAAGAGATATACGTCTCATGTGTTTACTTCAATGAGCTAAAATGTGACATTAAATGAAGTAACACACACACACACACACAGAGAGAGACACACACACATACACACATCCAGGCTGTACCACATCCGGCCGTGATTGGGAGTCCCATAGGGCGGCGCACAATTGGTCCAGCGTCGTCCGGGTTTGGCCAGGGTAGGCCGTCAATGTAAATAAGAATTTGTTCTTAACTGATTTGCCTAGTTAAATAAAGGTTAAATAAAAATATATGTATATAAAAAACACACAAACACAGACAATAAGCTCACATCAGGACTACCTGGCATGATGACTCCTTGCTGTCCCCAGTCCACCTGGCCGTGCTGCTGCTCCAGTTTCAACTGTTCTGCCTGCGGCTATGGAACCCTGACCTGTTCACCGGACGTGCTACCTGTCCCAGACCTGCTGTTTTCAACTCTCTAGAGACCGCAGGAGCGGTAGAGATACTCTTAATGATCGGCTATGAAAAGCCAACTGACATTTACTCCTGAGTTGCTGACTTGCTGCACCCTCGACAACTACTGTGATTATTATTATTTGACCATGCTGGTCATTTATGAACATTTGAACATCTTGGCCATGTTCTGTTATAATCTCCACCCGGCACAGCCAGAAAAGGACTGGCCACCCTCGTAGCCTGATTCCTCTCTAGGTTTCTTCCTAGGTTTTGGCCTTTCTAGGGAGTTTTTCCTAGCCACCGTGCTTCTACACTACATTGCTTGCTGTTTGGGGTTTTAGGCTGGGTTTCTGTACAGCACTTTGAGATATCAGCTGATGTAAGAAGGGCTATATAAAGAAATTTGATTTGATTTGATTTGATCAGCTGATGCAAGAAGGGCTTTATAAATACATTTGATTGACATCAGCAGCCATGTCAATCACAATGTACAACCAACCACACAATAATGTAATATGAATGGAATCGATAGACGTATTCTGTGACTAATGGGAATAATGTGTTTTCATCACTCCGTACCAGAGGAGCTTTGGGTTCGGCATCAGAGTCAATAGAACCCTGCTTGAGGAGATGGTGCAGCATGTTACAGGCAAGTCCAGGGGAGGGAGCCAACTCTCTGTGATTCAATCAGTCAGCCTGGCCCTCAGCCAAGTGCCAAGATCTGCCCATCCCTGTATGCTACGCAGATTAGCTGCACATGCATGATGAGGAATGAAGGAACTTGTCATTATTTGCATCATTCCACAGAGATGCGGACTGAGTGGGGAAAGCGATGGGTCCAGGCTTGTCATGTCCCACGGGCAGGTTGCAGAGGGAGCGGAGCAGGGAGATCTTTTTCACTGTAAATCGAAATCCCACTTTGAATTGTCAACAACAACAAAAAGGATGTATTGTTAATGTCCTACTGTTTGAATATACTTACTGTAGACCGCTCATATGTCAGGCTGAAAGCAAAATTGTAAATCTAAGTGGTAAAATGATCGCTCATTAAAAGAAAATGGAGATGTCACTCTATGCAACTGTTATGACTGATTTGACTTCCAGCTCATTGCAAGTGTTCCACAGTGGTTAATAGTATAGCTTTGACCCCTTTAACTGTCAATGGGATAAATGGTATCTCAACAGAAGAACTGAAAGGAATTGGCTACATTTCAATGCTACTGTTTTGGATGGTAATACATATCTATTCTTCTGAAAACTTTAGGAAAATGGTAGCCTGGATGCCGACCTGTCTTCGCTCTCTTGCCAACTCTTGATAGAGTTGTCATGCCAAACATTTAGCTTGACAATGTCGTAGGCAAAAGCACAGATCTGGGACCAGGCTAGGAAAATGGTGCATGCATCACCCAAGGCATGCTTCTAATATATTATACTCTATTGTCAGTGTGAACTTTCAGGAGTAAATCAGATTAGGCTACTGAATATTCTATAGTGATGTCTCAACAACAACGACAGGACTTGGGGACAGCCTTGCTCTGCATTTCTATAATTTATGAGAGATAAGACTAAAAAGTAGAGCCTCCCTGTTAGATTGCTTTTCTTGTTTTTACATTATATTATTTTCTATGCTAACCTTTTATGTTATATTCTATAGAATATTTAGAGTAGAATAATATAATATTATGTTACATATTATGTTAATATTATGTTTAAAAATATATACAAATACCTACCATCAAATCGGACCCATAGTTTACCACGATTATTGCGTACAATCAGATTTGTCCGAGAATCTGATCACATTTAAATTTTCTGAGCAATTCACCATGCATTCCGCAGTGGATGATAAACCTGGGAACCAAGTATTGCGATAACGTTTCCGCCCGTGCACTTATAATTGCCGTCAGTTGAAGGCTTGTTTTGGAGAAAGTGAACGTTTTAGCATAACGTAAGATAGATAGCAAGCTAAATGCTTATTTTGTCAAATAATAACAGTATTTGTTACTTAATAGCTTGTGGGGCGTGATTTAGCCATTTCTAAAGGTTGCCATAAGGTGAGTTGGCAGAAATTAATCGAATGAATGTTGTTTCATAGCACCATTTGTGGGTATCTAATGTTAGCTAGCTAGCTCTGTTTCAAAAGTAACTAGCCTCCCTTGTTGGCTAGCTAGCTAGCTAATGTTTGTAAAAATGTTATTCTGTTGGATATTATTTGGTAACACTTCATTTTAAGGGCTTATTACAGTGTAACTACTACTGTAACAAGTATTGTAACGTTAGTTGATTGTAATAACTCATAGGTACACTGTAATAACATCATGTAACGTTAACTGTTGGTAATTGCAGTCTGTAATTACAGTGGTTTAACAACAAATAAGTGTTTATTTTCCTCTCAGCGGCATCCGGCTCAATAGTAACTGTCATAAGGTCGTAATCTCTTGTGGACAGATGCGCTGGGTGTTGCGAGATTTGAACAATTGGAGGCTCAATAGGCTATAATTACCTACCTGTGAATGCGCACTCTTTAAAATCTCCACTCAATGTTGTTGCTAGCACATTACCCCAAAAAGTGTGCAGGGTTAACATGGTTGAGTTTACAAAAACAGATCAAATATAGATAGGTCAACCTCACTGACTGGGGTCTACCATACGGGTGTCATCCCAGATAGCGGCAGGTAGCCTAGTGGTTAGCCGTCTGCTCGGGTTCGAATCCCCGAGCAGACTATGTGAAAAATGCATCGATGTGCCCTTGAGCAAGGCGCTTAACCCTGTAAGTCACGCAATATTATTTAAAATTATAATAAAAAAATAACGCATAATGAATGCATATGTTACCCATTATGATAAACCCATAAGTACCACACAGAGTACATAATATATCTGCATAAGTACAATGTATTTACAAGGTGCTACACAGGATTTCGCTTGTAAAAATGAAGTGTATCTTATGGGGCACTTGTAATTCACGTGTACTTATACACTGGGTGTACGAAACATTAGGAACACCTGCGCTTTTCATGGGTGACCAGGTGAATCCAGGGGAAAGTTATTTATGGCACTTGTTAAATCCACTTCAATCAGTGTAGATCAAGGGGAGGAGACAGGTTAAAGAAGGATTTTTAAGCCTTGAGACAATTGAGACATGCATTGTGTATGTGTGCCATTCAGAGGGAGGGTGAATGGGGAAGACAAAAGATTTAAGTGCCTTTGAACAGGGTATGAGTATGTCAAGAACTGCAACGCTGCTGGGTTTTTCACACTCAACAGTTTCCCGTGTGTATCAAGAATGGTCCACCACTCAAAGGACATCCAGACAACTTGACACAACTGTGGGAAGCATTAAGAGTCAACATGGGCCAGCATCCCTGTGGAACGCTTTTGACACCTTCTAAAGTCCATGACCGGACAAATTGAGGCTGTTCTGATTGCAAAAGGGAGTGCAACTCAATATTAGGAAGGTGTTCCTAATGTTCCTCACAACCTGGCCCTTATTTTAAGGCTTCTGGAAGTGCCATCCAAGTGGGAGGATAAACACACTAGTACACCACAGAGTACATGTAATATCTGTATAAGTACAATGCAATTACTAGGTGTTACGCTTAATTTTAACTAGCTAAATCCTGTGTATCTTGAGGGGTTCTTACTTAAGCAATAAGGCACGAGGGGGTGTGGTATATGGCCAATATACCACAAACCCCTGAGGAGCCTTATTGCTATTATAGACTGGTTACCAATGTAATTAGAGCAGTAAAAATACATGTTTTGTCATACCCGTGGTATGACATATATACCACAGCTGTCAGCCAATCAGCATTCAGGGCTCGAACCACCCAGTTTATAATTGTAATGAATGTGTACTTAGATAGTGCATTACCCATGCTGACCCTTATTTTAAGGCTTCCGGAAGCACCATCCAAGTGAGAAAATAAACACAGTAGTACACCACAGAGTACATGTAATACCTGCAGAAGTACAATGTAATTACTAGGTGTTACACAGGATTTAGCTAGTTAAAATGAAGTTCATCTTGGTGTACTTGTAATTATTGTGTACCTACAACACTAGGCTAGCTAGCAAATGCTAGCGAACTACCTATGCTAAATCGTCCAGCCGAATTCATGTATTCCAAAAAGCTAAAACAAATTACATGGAAAACATACCTTCTCTCTCCTGTATTGACGTTTTTTAACCTACAACACTTTGTATCTTTTGCGGCAATCAAGCATGTCTGTATTTTGCACACTGACATTCTTCTTGACCCTGTTTTATGCGCACTGTATCAGCACATGGGGGCATGTTCGAGGTCGTTGTTATGTCGAGCGTGTTGTGCAGATGGACAGATCTTGCAATGATGTACAGTATGTATAAATCATTGAGGTCTTGACATGATGCCTTAATTCCTGTGATAAATAAATAATTGCTCCAATGCATCCCATCCAAAAGTGAGAATGTTCCTCAATAGTGAAACCCTTGCAAGGTTACATGACAGAATAAGAGTTTGCGTTATGACCATTTTAAGTAAATGTATAAACTATTATTCAACTAAGCTTAAAAGGCTTACAATTTGGCAAGCACGAATGACTATGTAACAACTTTAAACGTAACTTTTTATTAATGTGTCTAAAAAAAAAAAATTGATGGTTAATAACCTTTTACTGCAGTGGGCTAAATCAGGGTCACATAGAGTGTTTCTTCATAGTCTTAAACGTACTGTGAAACAAAAGTATTCAGCTCACACATGGTTATGGGGTTAAAAAAAGAAAACACCTGTAGCATGTCAGATATTTCATTTGTGAACCCATTTTTGCCATTGCGCCTGGGCATCAGAATCCAGAGCCCTTTCTTGTAGAGTAGTGTCAATGAGGTGGTCGGTTTTCAATTGGCTAACCCTTATCATGTGGTTTGTGAGGAAATATGGTGCATTGGGATGCTATCGGAAACTTGAACATTTGTAACAAGCATGGTAACACGCATTCGTTTTTTACACCCCTGTAATTACAGACTGCAGTTACCACCAGTTACATGTTGTTACAGTGTAACTATGAATTATTACAATTAATTACAATACTTGTTACAGTGTAATGACATATGTAATTGCACTGTAATAAGGACCCCATATAATACATAACAATATTTGTAAATGACTAAATGATTTGTTCACTACAGATGTTGTCCTTCCGTATTGGCAGCTGGGATGTGCCACGGTGGAACTAGAATGATGTTAGTGGACACAATGCTAGCCAGGCAACATGGACCACAGGAGGCCTTTGGTGTTATGGAGAAGACGCCACAGGGCAGGAATTATCAGTGTGTCACATGCTTGAAATGTTTTTCCGCCCCATCCAAGCTACAGAGGCACATCCTTTCACACACAGGACAACGACCATTTGGGTGTCACCTCTGTGAAAAGGCATTTCGACAACTAGCACACCTGAAACTCCATCTTAACACACATCTTTATCCAAAACGAACTGAACAGAAGAAGATGAATGTAAAGTATATCTTGCTTCCAAGTGGATATGAAAATACCCCTCCTGTAAAGATAGACAACTCAAAAGCATGTTTGCAGACAGGCTCCTTGGACCCAGACAGTGCAGAGGACACATTGGAGGTGGACATCAGGCCTACTGCACCTGTCCACATAATTGAGGAAAACTCTCTCTGTTCCCCTGGCTGTATCGCTGAACTATATCCCCCACACTCTGAGGTCGAGAGGTTTGAGAAGCAGCACACAGAAGAGGAGCCAATTAGGAACCACGATGACTGGAGTGAACCTGAGAAACAGACACTGGATGAGGATAGATCCTCCAGAGATGAAACAGTGGACAAACATACAAAAGTAATTGAGAATTCAAACTCTCATAAATGCCCTGAGTGCTTTAAGTGCTTCAGCGCCCCGTCCAAATTAAAGAGGCACTGCCTGATTCACACAGGCCAGAAACCATTTCAGTGCTACCTATGCCGGCGTGCTTTTAGGCAGCTGGCCCATCTTAAGGTACACTACAGCATTCACTCAGGGGTCGCAAAGTCTAGAAGTCTCAAATCTTTCTCTCAACCCCAGAGGTCAAAAACCTGGCCAAGGAACTATCCATGTAACATTTGTGGCAGGAGATTTAAACAGAAGAGACATTTGATAGTTCACCAGCGAACTCATCAAGGTCCAGATACTGCTGCGCACCATGATAAGTTAGATAATACGAGTAAGGCCTGCCTTCCAACTCACACTGACCATGCTTCCCAAGTAGATTTCTCAAACTCTGAAAATGCTATAGCGTACAATACAGAGCTGAATGAAAAGAGTCAGATACATGTTGTTGAAGGGTTAGACATCTTATCTGAAGAATGGCATAACAGTGCAAAGCATGCGTCACAGGACATTGACCTCACTCGCTCCTCAGACAGAAACAATAAGTCATCTGTGTCTAATCGCACTGACCGTACAAACACAGGTAAGGTAAGGGAAAATCAGTGCATGCTGTGCCTAAAGAAGTTTGACTATCCCTCCAAACTCTCCCGACATCTATTGGTCCACATGGACATCAAGCCGTTCGGATGCACAGTCTGTAGTAAGTCTTTCAGACAGCTCTGCCACTTACAGAATCACATGAAGGCGCACCACGTAAAAAGCGACAATGTTTTGAAAAGTGTAGAAGATGCTCCCGACCAACCAGGTGTTATTCTATTAAAGGACACTGTTTCTGAGATGAGGAGAAATCAAAGTGAGCATTTAGACCAAGTTTCTCAACCTCAGGAAGGCAGCAGAGACATCAGTGAAGTTGGTTGTTTTCTAAGCCAGTATGTTCTACCTGTCAGACCTACCTTAAGTCATTGCTCCACTGACAGTCTCTACAACTATGGTGCTCAACAACCTACATGGAACCCCAGTGGGAAGCTGCTACCTGGATTGGACTGTGATACAGTAAACAGGAAGTCTGCAGCGCAGCCTGTGTCTCTCAGACAAGGACATAACACAGACTACACAAATACCAGTGATGTGTTTGAAAGCACACCAACACACCAATCACTGGTAGGCATATCTAAACAAAGGAGTTGCATCTTTCAAAACAAACCCACAATCCATGGCAGAGGGCGTTATAGTTGCCCAATTTGTTCAAAGCGCTTTGATGCTCCGTCCAAGCTACAGCGGCATTCCCTGATCCATACAGGACAGAGGTCCTATCAGTGCCCCACTTGTCTCAAGACATTTAGACAAAAAGCTCATCTGAAGGTGCACCAGTCTGTTCATGAACAAAGAAAAGAGGCTAAACCCTCTACTAGTCATAGTGAAGACCGAGATACCAAGTCTTTCTCAAGACCAAAAAGGACCCCATCTTCAAATGAAAAGGACGTAGTCTTTTGTAATAGGAGTCAGAAGACATCACGTGACAGTGATCTCTCTGCTGTTCCTCCAACTCAATCCAACTGCCCCCTGACAAACAACGTCAACAGCCCACCTCCGCCTTCTGTTGCACCTAGGAAATTGGGGGGGTACCAGTGCATGGCCTGTCTAAAGAAGTTTGACTATCCTTCTAAACTCTCCCGACATCTCTTGGTCCACATGGGCATCAAGCCTTTCAGATGTGCCGTCTGTAGTAAATCCTTCAGACAGCTCTGCCACCTACAGTCTCACATGAAGGTCCACAATAGTAAGACCACACTGCATGAGGATGGTCAACAGAGGAACATCAACTTGGCTCAACTGGACAACATTCCCCCTGAGGCTGGGGTTGTTTCGGAGGGACACGTCTTTCCAGCAAGTCTTCATCCAGATGAACCAGGCCCAAGTCAAACTTTTGGAAATAACATACAAAATAGTAATGGTGGTGAATCCTTATCTCACTACTGTTCAACAGAAAGCACGAACCAATCAACAGAAATCATCAGAAAGAATGAAACAACCCCAACCCCTGAACAGTCAGAAGACATGAAAAGTATGAAGTCAGAAAATAACTGCCTAGTGGAGCAGAAATGTATCACGCCTCCTCAACTGACAACGAGCACTTGGAATACTGCTGAAGAGAAACATGTGGACAAGTTTCCCTCGGATGAATATTATGGACAGCAAAACCACCCCCTGATTCCCAACTGGTTAAACCCCTATCCATATCAACAAGAAACCACAGATAACAAACAGACATATCCAATTGCTACCCACCGGCTTCCTTACCTGGAGGAACCAGGACCTAGCCACAGTGACCAACCGGAAATACCAGTTGATGTGAATCACAAGTTAAATCTATATCAATCCCCTTTAGAATCTCCTAGCACTAATTCACAATATGGAGCTAAAGAGGAGGAAAGGTTGGAGGTTGGGCTTAGGTCAGAGTTTAATGTTACATACAAGTCAGAACCTCCCAACGACCTTCAAGGCTGCTCAGACTGTAGTCAGTGTTTTACCACCAAGGGGAAACTGAATCATCACAGGTGTTCTCCAAGACATTCAGTTGAAGAGAGACAGGCGAACTCATATCGGTGCGCTATCTGCTTCAAAAGCTTTGAGGCTCCCTCGAAATTGAAAAGACACTATGTTATCCACACAGGCCAAAGGCCATTTGAGTGTACAGTGTGTGGAAAGTCTTTCACCCAGGCAGGCCATTTGAAGACACACCTGCAAATCCACAGGTAAAAGACTTGGGACATTCACCTAGTGTATAACGACTCTAATCACAGATCTCCACACACTCGTATCTTACTTCTATTTACCATTCTCCTCTACTCTCCAACATTAGGTTTTTGAATTGCAGAATATACCTTTTATTATGTATATTTTTCTGCCTTTCTATTCTGTCTTATTTTCTTGACGTGGCTTTTATAGATGGTGTTATATGGTTTAATGACTTTGTACTATATAGTAATGTACGTGTGGTCTATTAATTGGTTTTAACAATCTGCCTATTGTGATATTGCATGTTTATGTGTTGCCTGCATTATGAATATGTAAATATGACAGCAGTCGGTACTTCTGTTTCACACACAAAGTACACACTAATGCAAATGTGTCTTTAAGGCAATACTCTGGCTGGCCATGGCATTATGGTGCTAGTTGGTTATAGCTAAAACAATATACATTTTGGGTAGGTCTTGTTTTTGGAACTGAGGTAGGCATTATTTAATCTGAAAAACATTCTGAAAAATGTTGAGGATCTTAAAGAGTAGACAACCTAAGCTGGATGAACGCCATCAGATAATTTGGGAAGTCGTTTCATTGTGACCTGCAGTACCACCTGTTCACACAAGATGGCATCATGTCTATTTGTTTTGGTTGGTTGAGATGCGGTTGGTTAAGGAGAAGCTTCTGACTTCTAATGACCGATGTTATTCGGGGGGAAACTTCAGTGTGAAATAAACTCGTTTTTTACATGCTACATTTTCTGTTTGACATTTAAATACAAAATCATACTGATTTATGAATGTGTACTCATTTGAAGTGTTTGACCTGTCTTTAATCCTGATGTTAAGGTTCTGAAAAATGTTGAGGATCTTAAAGAGTAGACTACCTAAGCTGGCAGGCCATGACAAGATAAAAAGCTCATTGACCTGTTAGGGATTTGTGGAGTACGGATTACGGGGATTACTTTCCCCCTAAAACCATTCAAGATTCAAGCTGTTTCTTCTTTAACCCTCCTGCTGTGTTCCGTCGAATTGGACCGATTTACAAGTTTTCTCTCTGAAAAATGTAGTTAATTTAATCTGATTGTCATTTAAGGTTCCATGACTTTGTCCACACAGGGCATCTGAACACACAACATACATTTGGATGATTTTCATTACATTTTGGGTGTTTTATTTAACTTTTGTACACCTGTGGTGTTCCCGGTCTAAAATCAAAAATGACCGGTCATTAGAAATGAATGGGTGAGACTACAGTTGGTGTATTAAATTGAGTTCAGGCAATGCTCATTCATTAGATGGACACACTTCCTCTCCCAGACCCCCACATGCATGTGTGTTTGAGCACACACACACACCTCACTCCCTATTCTTGGCTTCCATGGCAACCCCCACGGGAACCTTTCCCCAATAGAATCTTTCCCCCACGGGAACCACACCTGTTGTTTCAATAAAATATAGAACTTTTCTCACAGCTCTGGTATATAAAGCTTTTTTGAGGCCTTGCTCACAATCCATTCTGTGGCAGCACAATGATATACTGTATGTGAGGCTCTTGATCATATCTCTGATCATGACACTGGTGAGGAGGAGAGAGTCCTTGTTAAACTTTGACACAAATTAGTCTGTGATAAATAGCACAATATGTTTCATCTGAGTATTTGTTATAGTCAAAATTAACATTCTGCTTTTTTTTTAACTCAAAAACGAGTTGTATGAGCTCAGGTCAATGAGGCCTACAGGCCATAAATAGCAAATAGAAGTTCAAAACTTGTTCACAAGAACTTATGTTGATAAAAAATATTTAACACAACATTAGGTGATAATATATGGATTTTTATGGATTTATAATCAGCTATCATGGGGCAGTCATTTTGGACTGGGAACACAGAATCAATGAACATGAAATGAGCACAACAGGAGGGTTAAGAGTTTCACAAGATGTTATATTATGTTAAGTATATTATATTGTATGCAGTTCTACTGTATATGCAAATAAATCGTAGAAGTTTTATCCAAATGTGTTACAGCAGTTCATTGACGTCAGGATAAATCAATATTGCTTGTGCGGGAGTTTTTGAATGTAAAACAAAGTGTAAGGGATGTTCTTCATTGTTTGCACTCCCTGCCATCACGCAATGGGGATGTGGGGAGGGATTGGGAGAGGGATTCAGTTCTGTCATTTTGTACATCTATATTAAAATCTCCTTAAATGAAACATGTTGGTCTTTACTGAGGCACCCCACAAAAAACTAAATTCCAATTTTATTAATGGATCAGGTCAGATATTTTTGGGAGTTACCTGTCCACGTAGAAATATCTCAAAATGCCTCAATATGGAGGCTAGGTGTAATTGACCAACAGCTGAAAACATAGACGATGCTACCCTGAACCATGGCCTTACTCTCACCCAGACAGAATGGGTTTAGTTTCTGAAATACACAGTTGGACATTATGTGTGTCTTCTTGCTGCTCAGAGCAGAGGCAACAGAACGTCATATTTTATAGGTCAGGTTGTGATTACAGGGCAGTGTAATAATCTCTGACATGTCTCTGGTGTGCAGACATGGGATCTAATCCTAGCAGTAGTAGCCAGTCCTGCCCTGTTGCTACCTCATGTCCCCATTTGATTGGATTAGGTAGCTTTACAGTAGACCTAGACCTCCAACCCAATAGAGACCTGTGTGGATTTGATAGATCATAATAATTAATTTCACTTTTATAGCACTATTCATTACATAAAGAATCTCAAAGCGTTGCAAAGCATCAACAACAAAAACCAAGCAATTAAAAAAAACATACATAGGCTAATCATCATACAGTCTCAGTAGTTGATATTCAGATTTACCTTATGCAGGCGCGTAACGGGCTTTGCAAGTGTGGTTCCATTGCGCTGGCTGGATACATTTCAGCCGCTGAAAATCCTCCCACTTGTTGGCCAACAGATTTTCTCATGGAGTTTTCGTTCAATATATTTTTCAGTACATTTATCTTAAGCTATCCCTTTTAAACACGGTGTACTTTTAAATATAATTGTGTGGACAGACTAACTAGAATACATCAAGACAACGGGTTCAGAATATTAGGGATCAATGAAAGGAAGCTATCTAAATATATGCATAGTGCTTCCGTTTCAGCACCAACTGGTGTAGTCCTTTCCTGTAGTCAAATGAGCTCATGGATGGAATGTTATTAACATTTTTAACAATTTCATAAATAATACACTTTTTTTTTATAACGTCGAAAATTCGGTGTTTCTATGTCAAACGGTTTTGTTATATTTCAGTCTTCTGTGATGTATATAAAGTGTAATATTGGGACGCAAACTGAAAATGTAATACATTTCAACTCTATACCTGACATGGTACAGGTGTCTTCTTCTTTTTAACCCCTTAACAATGTGTGTGAGACGTATACTTTTGTTTCAAAGTAGATTTGTTTAAGACTACCAAGAAACACTGTGAGACCCCGATATAGCCCATTGCAGTAAAAGGTTAAAAAAAATACTCCGATTTGGTAGATTTTAGGCATTTTAAGGTTAGGAATATATGTTTGACTCATAAAAAACAAGTTTGGAGATATTTCCAGACTTGTTATATATCCCAAAATATATCGATTAATAAAAAAATACAGTGGTTTTATTCATCCTAAAAGTTGCAATATTCAAGTTCAAACCATGACATTTTAGAAGGTTAAAAAAGTTACAATAGGGGTCGAACAATAGGCTAGTCCTAGGAATCTACCCAAATCATCACTAATTATGGAACTGTAATGACAACGGTCCAGTCGTCGTGAACCGTGCGCCAGGCGGTTTAAACTGCTACAGTATGTGTGGGCAACACAGTCTCACATTCAATTCGCGCATATATGTACAAAATGTATTTCAGCAGATTTCGTGCGTTTTTGTGCATTTTTGGGTTGTTTTGGGGTGCTTCAATTCGTTTGAAAATACACGAATTTCTGTGCTACTTAATTCGTGCGAAAAGACACAAATTTAACCAGTAGGTGACACACAAGCCGTTGCAACAACCATGTAGACGCGATAATTTGTATTTCATTTTTATTCTTCTTAATGGCTAATTCAACGTCATGAATATACAGAAATGTTGTCTTTGTTTAACCATGTTTTAAAATGTGTCGTTGTATGCCTATATGTACTGTTTTAGACTTGCTGAACAGAATTTTTGAGAAAAGACGCTCATTTACCTGCGACTTAATTCGTGGGAAATATTATTTTATTAATGCCAATGCTGTTTTCTGTGCTTGATTTCGCTTAATACTTTGGATACTGGTGCACTTGTAATCAGAACGCCTTTTTGTCATGTAGGCAACCATACACGATTTTCTTCATAACCCATTTCATATTTCGTGGAGCCTAAATTACACAATTTTCTTCATAATGCATGTATTACATGTTAATGTAAAATAATGAATTATGTTGGCTTACACTTAGGGCCTTTCCAAGGCATTTCCATACCTTAAGGGAACATTTTAGCACTCGCCATATGGTTAGTGAGAAACGCCACATTGCAAATGTAAGGTCCCTTACTAGACGTCCTGCAACGTTTCTAAAATTTGCGGACGGCGTCGGGCCGTGCGCGGGGGAGAGATCTTTCAGGAAGTCATCAAACTAAATCTCTCGGACGTTCGGTTTCCGTTTTATAAAAATAACACATTTTGGTCATTTTTCCGCAGTCTAGGAAATTCCCACCAGAGGGAAAATAAATAATATTGCAAATGCACAAGCACATTGCAAATGCATGTGGCCTTTTCTCCTAAACGGAAAATATTTCGAAGACGTAATGGACAGTTGGCCCCGAACAAGATGGCGTCGAGGCCTCAACGCTTTTTGAGTTATGGCCATTTTTCTGGGATTAAAGGTCAAAAACGTAAAGTAGGGTGCTAATTTGACCGCTTCATGTCAAAGTACATAAGCATACGGTGTCAGGAAAAAAAGAACCAGCCATTTATCTATCGTAATTTAAGAGAAATCGTACATTGACAAATTGGTCATGTTCACAAAAAGGAGTTAAAAAAAAAAAGTTACAGATCCAGTTGCAGTGTGTTCAGACGAACATTTTTTAAATGGGTCTCGAAGCTCTGCCACTGCATCGCAGTGCTAGCTGCGCCACCAGAGTCTCTGGGTTCGCGCCCAGGCTCTGCCGCAGCCGGCCGCGACCGGGAGGTCCGTTGGCCTAGCGTCGTCCGGGTTAGGGAGGGTTTGGCCGGTAGGGATATCCTTGTCTCATCGCGCTCCAGCGACTCCTGTGGCGGGCCGGGGGCAGTGCGCACTAGCCAAGGGGGCCATGTGCACGGTGTTTCCTCCGACACATTGGTGAGGCTGGCTTCCGGGTTGGAGGCGCGCTGTGTTAAGAAGCAGTGCGGCTTGGTTGGGTTGTGCTTCGGAGGACGCGTGGCTTTCGACCTTCGTCTCTCCTGAGCCCATACGGGAGTTGTAGCGATGAGACAAGATAGTAATTACTAGCGATTGGATACCACGAAGAAAAGGGGATAAAAGGATGGAGTGAAAAAGTACGGTGCTTAAAGACACACAAAGCCTGCAATGGCATTGCCATTATCTCCAGGCCGTGCCGAGTTCAACGAGATGCCCCGCTTGACCGTAGCTAGCTCGGTCTGAGTGCAGCGACAGGGACAAGAAGAAGGACCCAAATGACCCTTTGACCTCAATTTCATATTTTTTTGCTTTTGGGAGACAGAGAGAGAACCGTTAAGGTTAGAAGCACAATTTGACCTCAGGAACGTTCCTAAGGTCCTCCCGATCTGTGCAAGCCTAACATTGACCGTGTGGCATTAACCCTTAATAGTTAAAAGAAGGTGTTTACATCAAACAGTTTACAATGACATGTCTCCCCATAGGAATACATTGCCTGCTCCCCTAAATTCAACCTGAAGCCTATGTGGGTTAATAATGCCTTATGAACCTGTCTTCGATGACAATCCATCAGGCCACTATGAGGTCTACCTGTGTCGATTCTAAGCTTCCTGGAGCAACCGGAAGTGGTTAAATCACCCTAAAAGTGTTTGCCATACCCAACCTGCAGTTTGAGAGAAATAGTGCATTCAACCCTATGTAAATCAGTGAGTTCTTAACGTATAGACTTAAAACTCAGGATTCTGTAAAAGCCCACTCCAATGAGGATATGTGTTTACTTTCAGCTTCCTGTGCCAACCGGAAGTGCCATAATTGGTGTCAAAAGGGCTGTTTCGAAGGGTTAAAAAAGTCAAATCTTTCCAAAACTTAATATATGTGAATAGGCAACCCTCATGAACTGTAAATCAGTCATTCATCCCATCAGATTTCAAGGAAAAATTTACACACCCACACAGAAAGGATGGAGTGACACACTGAGGGGCTTAGAGGCAGACAGTGCCTGCAATAGTTACTTTTGTTTGAACTTTTAAAGAACCGTCAGACCTAGAGTTCTGAAACTTTACAAACCTGTTCTAGAGCTCAGGTCGATTAAGCACAGTGAGTTATGTGGCTCTAGAAGGTTCTCGGACCGATAAAAAGCCTCGGTGCATTTGCATTGACTTCAATTCATTTTGAGCATTACAAAATGGTGACATTTAGAAAAGTCCCAGAGTTGCAAGACTAGGTGCATTGAAACCGGCTCGGCCCATAGAGACGGACCCCGACATTTCTGTCCGATAGCTCATTCAAGGACCCTGTAGCAAGGCATGGATAAAAGTGGAATTTCAGCACCAATTAAGGTTTTGCTCGGGCACCGAATGACCTATCTAGCCGAAACTTGGGATTCGAGGTCGCCTCACATAGGGCTAAACATAATGTGAAAACTGGACCCGCAGCTAGAACATAACTACGTATTATTTGTTTTATTATGGTTTAAATGGAAGGCGCTGTGAATTTTGGGCCTGCTCTGAAATATGTGATAGTTGGCTTCTAAACGAGTTGGAAAAAGTGAGTTTGGAGTCAGATGGTATCAGTTTGGTGTCTGAAAATATCTAATTGGCTGATGGACATTGACTTGCTAGTTGACTTTTGTGCATTTGCAATATGTTTCAACAGTGAAAAACCACCAAAATAGCATTCTGAAATCACCACTAAAAATGACATCACCATAGCCGTGCCGAATTCAACGAGATGCCCCGCTTGACCGTAGCTTGCTCGGTCTGAGCGCAGCGACAGTGACAAGAAGATGACCCTTGACCTACATTTCAAGTCTTTTGCTTTTGGGAGACAGAGAGAGAACTGTTAAGGTTTAGAAGCACAATTTGACCTCAGGAACGTTCCTAAGGTCTCTGTGCAAGCCTAACATTGACCGTGTGGCATTAACCCTTAACAGTTAAAAGAAGGTGTTTACATCAAACAGTTTACAATGACATCTCACCCCATAGGAACACATTGCCTGCACCCCTAAATTCAACCTGAAGCCTATGTGGGTTATGAATGTCTTATGAAGCTGTCTTCAATGACAATCCATCAAGCCACTATGAGGTCTACCTGTGTTGATTCTAAGCTTCCTGGAGCAACCGGAAGTGATAAAATCACCCTAAAAGTGTTTTGCCATACCCAACCTGCAGTTTGTGATATATAGTGCATTCAACCCTGTGTAAATCAGTCAGTTCTTAACGTATAGACTTAAAACTCAGGATTCTGTAAAAGCATACCCCGATCAGGATATGTATTTACTTATAGCTTCCTGTGCCAACCGGAAGTGCCTTAAAATGGGGTCATAGGTGCTGTTTCGAAGGTTTAAAAAAGTCAGATCTTTCCAAAACTTTAAATGTGTGAATCGGTCTACCCTCATGAACTGTAAATCAGTAATTTCGCTAAACAGATGTCAAAGAAAAGCTCTCTCTCACACACACACACACACACACACACACACACACACACACACACACACACACACACACACACACACACACACACACACACACACACACACACACACACACACACACACACACACACACACACACACACACACACACACACACACACACACACACACACACACAGCAAGGATGGAGTGAAAAAGTATGGTGCTTAAAGACACACAGAGCCTTAAATGCTTTTAGGGGGGATCCAGACTTCCATACCCGCTCTGGGAGCGCTATACTACCGGCCCAAATCAATGGGTGCTGGCCTGAGTGATTTATGGAGGTTTTCAAAAAATATTCTGTTTTTTCTTCTGGAAAATATTTTATGTTTTTCACGGTCCCCAAGTCCAGAACAGACTATGGGAGGCACACAGTACTACATAGAGCCATGACTACATGGAACTCTATTCCACATCAGATAACTGATGAAAGCAGTAGAATCAGATTTTTTATTAAAACAGATAAAAATACACATTATGGAACAGTGGGGACTGTGAAGAGACACACACACAGGCACAGACACACATACACATGATAAGACACGTACTCTAGACACACATAAACATGGACTTTGTATTGTAGATATGTGATAGTAGAGTAGTGGCCTGAGGGAACACACTTCATGTGTTGTGAAAAGTGTTATGAAATGTCATGTATTATTTTAAATTGTATATAACTCCCTTAATGTTGCTGGACCCCAGGAAGAGTAGCTGCTGCCTTGGCAGGAACTAATGGACCCCAGGAAGAGTAGCTGCTGCCTTGGCCAGAACTAGTGGGGATCCATAATAAACCCCTGGAAGAGTAGCTGCTGCCTTGGCAGGAACTAATGGGGATCCATAATAAACCCCAGGAAGAGTAGCTGCTGCCTTGGCAGGAACTAATGGGGATCCATAATAAACC